>NW_020665140.1:1384959-1566979 GCF_002925995.2 Terrapene triunguis
GGGGGGGGCGGCCGGAGGCTTTTTTGCCTGGGGCGGCAAAAAAGCCAGAGCCGGCCCTGAGAGGAGGATAAACTGGAAATATCTGAGACGGGTCCAGCCAAATCCTTGGAGGTAAAAAGTAACAGAACTATTATTGCTTTAACAATAGAATGAGAGAGGCATAAAACTCTGCTGTTAACTCCTGATCAATCTCCTCTTCAGTCAAATGAAAGGTTCTTGTCCACTTTGGTGGAAATTAGATCATGCCCAAAGTCACTTGCGACACCATTGGCTGCAATTTGGTAAAAGCCTACACAGCATTACTTGAAACCTTACTGGGCTCAGGAACATGCTGTTGGTCCCTCTTTAACATGGTGCAAACTCACCACCACTGCGCCTCCTGCTGGCTTGCTCTGGAATTAGTTCATTCAGCTGTGGAGCGCCCTCTGCAGGTGGTGTCTTGGCCATTGTCTGCTCAGCTGTGTTGTTTCCACTGTCAAGACATGCATCGGTCTCTGGACTGCAGTGTCCTCTTCAGGACACCGCCCACCGGCAGTGCCCACTACTCCATTTTCCCCCCTTCTGGGAGTATATCAGCAGTCCTAGTCCACACCTGCCTTCATGGCTACCTGCCACCCCAAAGTCTAGTCCCTTACCTCAAGGACAAGGTGCAGTCCATGGGCCACACTCCCTCATGGCAAGGTGCAGTGCAAGGGGGGAGGGGAGAATCAGACCCACCCACTACTCTCGGCCCCAGCCCAGGGACCCTTTAGCGGCAGCCGCTTGCTGCCTTCCTCCACTCCCCATCACTGCCTGCCTTCCCTGGGCCACTTCCCCATAGTCCTAGCACCCACTCAGCCCTTGTTTCAAGGTCTGCAGTCTGGCAGGGTCAGCCAGATCTCCCACTGCCGTGCTACCCTCCCCAGCACTGCTCTGTCCAGGGTGCCACTCCTTCTACAGGAGCCAGTCCTCGTTCCTTGCTGTTCGGGGGAGACTAACCTTGTCTCTGTGCTGCAGCCTTTATATAGGGCTCAGCCTGGCCCTGATTGGCTGCCCATCTGCGCAGCCTCTCTGGCCTACTTTAACCCATTTTCTCCTGGAGTGGGGCAGCCACCCCACTACACCCTCGTATTCCTGAATACTAAATTTACCTACAAATTATGGGTCTGCAAGATGCAGAGTGACTGGTGCTGAGAAATGCAGAGTGCCCACAGCTCTGAATGAGACCTATTCCTAATGTACTCTGTTAAAGTGATTCTCCCTGAGTCCTTCAGTGGAGCTTCTTCAGCTGGGCAAAAGGGGTCACCAGAGAGCAAAAAAGTGTTCTTACTCCTCCTGACTGCATGTACCGGTAGGACTGGACGGCAAATTAAAATTCTGATTTGTGAAAAATTTAGCAATTTTAAAAATTGGTTTCATTCCAGTGTGGAACACAAAAGAAACCTTTTGCAGGGGAAGGAGAAGAAAGAGAGAGAAATCTATTCTGGACCTGAGAAACCTTCCTGACAAATCAACATTTTTTGCTGAAAAATTCCCAACCTGCTCTAACTACATGTGCTCCCTCCTAGATGGAGTTAGAAGCACTAGGTCACATACAACCCCATGCAGAGAGTCAGCAAAGGACTATGCACCACTTAAATACTCTATGTTTTGAGAACTTAAGTGGGACCTAAGTGGTACATAGATTGCAGAGATCTTGTGCTAGCCCTGTGCATTAGAGGTATATTTCACCAGCTCAGCACCTTGCAGGATCTGGACCAGAAAGCCTCAAATATAAATGAAGACATAAAGATACAAAATGCACTCTGAAAACATTACAGAAATATGAGGATCAACATGACATTTAATTTTTAAAAGTGTCCTGGTTAGCTGCTAAATTACAGATGAGGAGGAAATGCTTCTGATGATACGGTGGCAAAATCAAATAGAAAAGCATTGGTGACAGTTGTGTCAAGTATAGTATCTTGTGCGCTTTCATATTATTCAGGTTGATGTCAAACGCAGAGCAAACTATATAAATGCTGAGCTTTGAGAAACTCTGAGTGAATAAATATGTGCCTACCATACCTCATATATAAAATATTAATATATTTCAATGCTAATTCTTCCCTACTTGCTTTCTGAAATGATATTTTGACAGCAAAGATGCTGGCTCCAAAGAAGAGTTAATATTATTGGTGCAGACAAGCACTGAAAAGAATAACTAGCCCCTTTTTATTTAATGCTCAATGAATGGTCATTTTCCTATTCCACAGTGATAATTACAAGTACCAAACTCAGTACAGTACAAACTGCATTTCTCCCTAATTATTGCTTAGTAGTATAGTGCTGGTTGTGAAGCAGATCCAAACCCTGAATTCATTGATGTGCTCACAAGTAGTCAAGGATTAGTGTTTAATAAAGAGGAGGTCAACTATGACCAGTTTTAATTGCAGACGGGTGGCCTGAGATAATTTAGAGTGAAATACTGTGATTTTCTGCCAGCTTTGGAAAGGACGAAATGTCAATTCTCTGAACATCCTTATTACTGGTGGTGGGAAAACTCCAGTGACAACTAGAATTGTCCATCCACTATTTTGGATCCCTTGCAATCAGGTGTCTGACCCAGACAAGGAGGCAACACTATACCAAGGTCAAATGTTCATGCTAGTTGTGTTGGTTCTTTTGATGGCCTTTGACACTGTGGATCGTAAAGTACAGCTCAACTATCTATGGCACATGACTGGTGTGGGTAGAAGGAGCTATGTAGCTTAGTGTGGGTATTGGTAAGGTCTACATCATCTTCCCAGTAAATGGGTACACTATGCTGTGGGTCTGATTCTCAGGTGTACAATACTTGCCTGTGGGGCAGTGATGGAGAACGAGGAAACGTTGGCTTTTAAGCTACTTTTGTGCACCCCATATTCTGGGGGCTTTCAGGGGCCTGCTCATCTGCTGGCGTAAGTTAGAGCAGCCTCAGGGCTACTTCAGTGTATGCTTTGCTTTCAAAGCCCTCCCCGACCTGCAGTGGGCTTTAGAAAGCAGAGAATACCTGTAATGCAATGGGACCTAGTCATGCCTGCAATGACCCCTATGATGAGGCCTGGGAAGTGGGTTGGTGTAAAGCCAGTTCTTCACTAGCTGGGAAGGTCCCCAGCACAAGGGGGCTGTTTACAATCACTTTAAGGCCTCTTTACACTGCCAGAACAATGTAAAGGAGTCTCAGTATAACTGAGAATCAGGCCCTGCAATTCCCACAGTGCCTGAATATAGTGGGAATGTGGATGAAGAGCAACTGGCTAGCATTCAGTCCTACCAGGAGGAAGTTGGGGAGAAGGAAAAATGTTTTGAAGAAACAGATATAAAAGGGACTTCACCTCCCCTGGACGCGTGTCCATCCTGTAATGTGTCAAAAATGGTATATGCTCTTGGATCCTCCTTGATTCATTGCTCCTTTTAGATGCCCAGGTAGCATGGCCTTTGTGACAGAGATCCACCCATTCCCTCACACTCCTATTAAAGAACAGGGAGGAGAACTGGGACCTCTGGGGATAAATGATGGTTTTTAATCTTGTAGGGTGTTAGGATAATAAAGTGATAGTACTATATAAAAGCCTATACATAAACAGAGACTCCAAAGGGGTCTTTTATCAGGGGAAATAGTATATACATTGCTGAGGTCACGACATTGCTGTTACCTCAGTAATTTTGCCCAGATTTGCTCTTGCTTGATTTTACCCCTGCTGAAACCCTCTTCCATGCTATCACCTCACCTTGTTCGTGTCAGCTCCCTTCGCTATGGCTTCCCCAGGTTCCAGCTTTCTGGCTTTCTTCCCCCACTACCCGCCTTGTCAAAAAAAAAAAGTCAGAAACACCACCTCATGTTTAAGTAACTTTAGTAGCTCTCCATTAATTTCAGAGGCCAGTTCCAAACTGACCTTATTTTAAAACTCCCCATGAACTCACTTCAGTCTATTTCATTGGCATTTTCTCTCTCCACTCCCCTCCCTTGTATTCTCTGCTCGTCTACAGTTGACCTCCACGCTGTCCCTCCACACAGCTTGAACCTATGGTTCAAGAAATTTCTTTGCTACAGTTCCTGCCATCTGGAACAGCTTTCCTGTACCTCTCTGCCTCATCAACTCTCCCTCTAGTTTCAAATCTCAGCTGAAAACGTATCTTTTTCTCTCCCTCCTGTACCTCTTACTTTCTCTCTTTCTCTGCAACTATTTATTAGTTAGCATGTCAACTCTATTATTTAACTCCGTAAAGCATTTAGAGATGAGATATGTATGTAAGATGCTATACAAAATAAGGGTGGATTGTGTTATAGGAATTTTGAAACTTCTCACAAGAAGTATTGTCCTGATCCTTCTCACTTACCCTGGTTTTTCCCCAGTATAACTCCCTTAGGGCTGGTCTACACTAGAGGGGGGGATCGATCTAAGATACGCAACTTTGTATATGAGAATAGCGTAGCTGAAGTCGACGTAACTTAGATCAACTTACCTCGTGTCCTCACGGTGCAGGATCGATGGCCGCGGCTCCCCCGTCGACTCCGCTTCCGCCTCTCGCCCTTGTGGAGTTCTGGAGTCGACGGGGAGTGCGTTCAGGGATCGATTTATCGCGTCTAGATGAGACGCAATAAATCGATCCCCGATAGATCGATTACTACCCGCGGATCCGGCGGGTAGTGAAGACGTACCCATAGCTTTAACAACGTCATCACTGATTTATGTGAGTATAGATGAGAGGAGAATGGGACACAATTTGTGTTAAAAGAAGACTTGCCAGCTGTCCTGGACAGTACATAATGGGCCAAATTCTGTTCTCATTTGCCCTATAGTGGGGCCTGGCCTCAAGATCAGGGAAATACGCAGATAACATAAAGCCACCTTTAGTACAGTAAGCAAAGGGGATGCTACTAATAAATCTTATCTACTTAAGTACAACTACGTTGGCAAGTAAATAGATTGTCTGTCTTCTTTTTAAGTATAGTCTGTTTTTTTTTTAATTCTCACTACTTTTTTCTTTAACTTTTTTTAATCTTTACAATACATTATACTAAGAGTCTGAATATATTCAGAGCAATCGATGTATGCGCATTTGGAGTCACTGATCACTCTAAAGCCACTCATCCACCTTTGTCATGCACGCACACTGAGATTTGGCTACACTAAGGTTTTTAAATTGCTAGAAGTTGCTTTAATTCAAATTTGGAGTCTTATACACTCCAGATCTAGAGCTAGGATAAATCAGGCATCAATGAGACATGGTACATGCTGCCCCTGGAGGTTCCGCCACTGGCAAAGAAGTCAGGCACTGCTGATTATTAAAGTGGCTTACTGTATACCTTGGCTTAGCTGACTAAAAATCTGATCCAAAAAGCCCATTAAAATTGGCAGAAGTCTTTCCATTTACTTCAGTGGGCTTTGGATCAGGCCTTTATTGCATTGTTTCAGACCATATTTAAATACACCTTGAGTTTTGGCTCGTCTCATAAACTAGATCAATTATTCCCAGATGCACTTTTCAGAAAATAATTATTTTCATTTTCCATGTGACCTTTAACATGAACAGCAAGTAATATGAGAATTTTGTGGGTGGCTGGCTTGACTTCTGTCCTAGGAACTCCAGACTGCCCATGCATAACCTTTCTTGAGTAGAAAAAAAAATTCAGATTGATTTGGATGTGAGCACAGCCAAAAGGAATGAAAGCTGGCTGAGGAGACAGTAACTTGGGAAGTATTTTAAACCAGTGAGGACAGAGAAATAATAAGAAAAGAGACTAGAAATATGAGCAGGAAATTACAAAGTGAAATTCAAATTGCAAAAGGTAAGTTAATAGATCTAGGCCAAATTCTGCATTCACTTACATCTTACGTAGTCCCTTTGTGCTTGATCTTCCTCTCTCACTGGTTTTAAATTGGTACAAAAATTCCATTGGCTTCAGTGAAGTTACTCCTGGCTTGTCCCAGTGTAAATGAGAGAAAAATCAGACCATTAGACGTTAATCGGGTTACATGGGATACAAGTCAGCAGCAGAGGAAAAACAAACCAAAACCCACTAACTCAACAGGAAGAAGATACTTGATCCATTTACAGGACCTCTTGTTCATTCAGTGCACAGGATGGATACACAAGAGGTAGTATAAAGATTGCACAGGGAATCTTAAATCTGGCATTTCCTAACTTTGGATTGCTTGATTTTGCAATCTAAAATAACAGTTTTCTTGTAGCTTTTTATGTAATATTTATATAGCTTGGCTAATTATGAATAAATGGGGAATGTAATTATTATAAACCTCTAGAAACACTGCAAGTTAAGATCTCAAACACTAAGGAGAGTGAGAAATTAGGAATGATGGTATGGAATTGGGTAGAGAAGAGTTTCAATTTAGCATCAGGAAACAGTTCTTCACAGCAAGTTTTATTAGAAGGGAATAGTCTTGATAAAAGTCCCATTTCTTGGATATGTGAAATTAACCAGACAGAAGCACTGGAGAATAAATACATTATAGGAAACAATCTTGTATTGGCAGAGAGACAGAATTAGATAACCATAAGGTTATATATATCTACTGTGGATCCTGCTATGATTTTAATGAACTACCTTATAACTAGGGTCCTGCCAAATTCACGGTCCATTTTCGTCAATTTCACAGTCATGAAAATCGTAATTTTCATGATTTCAGCTATTTAAATCTGAAATTTCACAATATTGTAATTGTAGGGGTCTTGACTCAAAAAGGAGTTGGTGGATGGGGTTGCAAGGTTATTGTATTGTACCCTTACTTCTGCACTGCTGCTGGTGGAAGTGCTGCCTTCAGAGCTGGGCAGCTGGAGAGTGGTAGCTGATGTCCAGGAGCCCAGCTCTGAAGGCAGAGCTGCTGCCAACAGCAGCGCAGACGTAAGGATGGCATGGTATGGTATTGCCACCCTTACGTCTGTGCTGCTGCCTGCAGAGCTGGGCCCTCAGTCAGCAGCCACCACTCTCTTGCCACCCAGCTCTGAAGGCAGCAGCGCAGAATTAAGGGTGGCATGGTATGGTATTGCCACCCTTACTTCTGCGCTGCTGCTGGCGGGGCGCTGCCTTCAGAGCTGAGTGCCCAGGCAACAGCTGCCACTCTCTGGCCTCCCAGCTCTGAAGGCAGCAGTGCAGAAGTAAGGGTGGCAATACCGCAACCCCCCTAAAATAACCTTGTGACCCCCCCTGCAGCTCCCTTTTGGGTCAGGACCCCCAATTTGAGAAACGCTGGTCTCTCCCTCATGAAATCTGCATAGTACAGGGTAAAAGCACAAAAAGACCAGATTTCATGGTCCCTGATGCGTTTTTCCTGGCCGTGAATTTAGTAGGGCCCTACTTCTAACAGGAATAACAGGAGCCACAAAAATGGCTCCTGCAAAATGTTAGCAGGAGAGTTAATTACCTAACTTCCCTATTTCTTGAGGATCAGTACTCATTTGAAAATTCTCACACACTGATATATTTAGAACCCAACAGCAGCCTAGTTCAGGCTGGCTGTCACACATGTAGGATGGCTGCTATGTACAAGTGACAGCAATAAATATACTTTTAAAAATAGCTCTGTAAAGTCTAGGACCCAGTGTGCTGTAATGATCTAGGCAAAAGATGAGGAGCCAGAAGGGTCCTGCAGTCCGAGTCTGAGTTTACTGATCTCAAGCTGTAAAACAAAACTAAAAACTTAGTTTTCTGGCATACCCACCACAGCCATACCAAGATGCTGGATCTACATTATGCAGATAAACAAGATGTTTTACAGTGCATCTACTTTTATATCTAATTCACTATAAGTATATAAAAGAATCTATACATAGAATTTTTTCATTTAACTAAATGGAGCAATTAGGATTAGCGTACATAAAATGTACCTGCGTGCAAAACTTGCAAGTACATAGTATTTAGATAATTCATGTAGTCAGTACACAGTTAAGCATACTGTGCAAATATTGGGTCTCATTCTCCTCTCACGCTGGTGTAAATTGGGTATAAATTGGATTAGTCAGGTAACTTTGACTGATACATGATTTCATTATATAGTTTTATATTGGTATGGCTTCACTGAATTCAGCATAAAGCTATTCACATGCAGTAGCAGCTTAATGTCTGCAAACCAAAACCATTTCCACCAATGTAACTCTCCTTTCACACTAGTGCAAATTAGCAGTAACTCCATTGAAGTCATTCTTCCTACTCCTTTTATAATTGTGTACTATGATCCATATGCAGGACCAATCTGTTGTAGAGCTGAACAGGTATAACTGAGAGCAAAATATGTCCAACAGAGCTTTTATAGCTGGTGATGATGTGTGAGAAGGAAAGCTCTCAGAATGCATTTTGAAAGATGGCACTAAAACAAAATCAGTAACTTTGCTTGTCAGCTGCACATATTTGCTCTGGAAATCACCCAGGCACAATAAACATAGAGAACCATAATTAGAGTGGTGCAAAGAATAGAAATTCCATTCTGTGCATAATTTAGAGATTTCAGATTTTGGCTGTGTTCTGAATCAGACTGAAAATTTCAAAATTCTCCATGATGGACAATTTAAAAAAAAAAGTGATTTCAGGTCATTCCAAATGTTTTGTTTTGACAAAGTCAAAATATTTCACTTCAATTTGACTTTTAATTTTTTTTATTACATTATAAAATACATCCCAAAATAAAAAATAAAACTGAGAAGACATTTCAAAATGAAAAATCAAAACATTTTGTTTTCACAATGTTAATTTTTTTTTTCCTTTTCTAAAAATGAAATTCGGTATCAATCAATCCAAAGTGTTTCAATTTCAATGGAATCCCATATTCCATCAGAACATGCTTCCATCAGAGTGTCTCTGAGCAGCTCTACCCACAATAGCACTTTTTCACATACCAGAGCACAGTACAACCCCACTTTAAGACTACACCCAAAAAGTTTACAATCCTTTTGCGAAGGGTATCTGCTAGAAGAAGTACTTTACATCAGTGGTCTGTGATCTACACTGGCTTCCAGTTCACTTCTAGTTGCAATGTGAGTTTTGTTTAAACCTTCAAAGCCTTCAATGAGCTGGATCTTGGAAACCTCTGAGACCCCTTATCTCTCTCTGTGACACTAAGGCAGTTGAGAGAGCCTGAGACACTCAAGCTAAAAATCCCCCTGATTTAAATGTGAAGGGGATGCAGCCAGGGATGTCCCACAACTGTGAAACTTCATTCCATGCTGGATTCATCAGAGTCTGAATCTGTTGACCTTTGTGTCACGTTGCAGGGCACATCTCGTCTCCTAGCGCTTTTCTTGATGAGATGAATGGTTGGGAGAGTTTGGTGGGGGATAATTGGGATTGTTGATTATTTTTCTTTTTACACATTGGCCTGATTATTTTTTTTATGCTGAGTAACATTTGTACATGTGCCAAGAGCATAGGATAGACATATTTTTTAAAAAGGAATGCCAATAAAATAATATGTGGTAAGAAGGGACTGTTGACTTGAAGAAAGATATGCGTAACTAAAGAAATATGAAGTAATGGGAGGAGGAGCAAACGCTTCATGCAAGGCCCTAGTCCCTCATCAGAGTTGCGCAAGCTTAAAAACAATCTTACCTCTGGACAGAAATAACGGTTTGAGTTTTCCAAAAACGACACCTCTGGGACCACTTTCTTTCCTGTATTTGTTTCCTGAGTTTGTGTTTGCAGGATAAAAACCTAGAATGGAGTGAATTGGACCCCGAGCCTTCCATTCTCAGTCATACAAGGCCTGTTACAACCTTGAAAGTCTATACTGAAGCATTTCTTTTGGATATTCTTGAGGATGAGGAGATCACTTCATAAGACTAACAAATACCTCAGCCATTTAATCTGACTTGCAAGTCAAACTTGACTGAACTGAGGATAGAAGAGGTAGCACAAGCAGAAGTAGACTAAACCCTTGGTAGAGATATATAATAAGATTGCAAGAGACCAAATGGATCCCAAGTGCCTAAATAAAACATGGGCCTCAATAAAAGAAAATGGGAAATGTGTGACTTATGCAGATATGAATGGAAAGGTTTGAAGCTTTTGTTACCACAACAGCTGATGATGATGATTATACACATGTTACTATCTGTTTTTTATTTTTATAGTTTTACCTGAGAAAGCCAGACATATATCATTTCAGCTCCTTGATATTTACTGCATTTGTAAACCTCTGGATGACTTCCACAACAATTGAATTGGGGGGGGGGGAAGTGTTGCATAAAAGCAGCCTACGTTTAAGAAGAGTGTAGGTTAAACTGGAAGAGGTATTTATAGGACTGAGTCAACAAATCAGCTTCAACCACCACCATACGTTTGCTTTTGGACCATCTGTAACTCTATTTCTGGATTGTTTAATCACATTTACAGGGGCTGATTCTCCTGTCATTTATACCAGTGTAAATCAGGACTATCTCCAGTTTAGTCACTGTTGCTGATATGAATGCTGTAACTGAGAGGTGAATCAGGCCTAGAGAAAATTAAATAAATGCAATTTTTAAACACTGCTTTAATTGAATATGATAAAATAGTTTACAAGCCAAATAAAAATTGTGGGTAAGACAGTCCATAACTAATCAAATCCACAACTGATGTCAATCAGCATAGCTTTTTTGAAGACAATGAGGAAACATTGATTTATACCAAGTGAGGATCTGGCCAAATAGTCCAACGGTTATAATTACTCCCACTGTCAGTGAGCTGGATGAATAATATACAACAATTTTTGTGAATCACCACTTAACTTTGTAAAATGAATTCATGTTGGCCTTGAGTGCCGTGCCGTGCCGTGCCGTGCCCCTTTTGTGTGCACTCTGTGAGCATTGAGATAGTAAACTTTCCCTGATTTCAAAGTCTCAAGCATGAGTATTCACTGAAACCACATGATAAATTTGCATGTGCAAGACGGTTTGCTTGCATGCACACCCAGTCGTGAAACCGAAATGACATTGTGACACTTGTGAGTTATAACATGTCAGACTACTATAGCTTGAGCAGCTAAGATAGAATACTCAAAAAGAACTGTTCACATTCAGGACCTCAAGAGTGCTGTGTAAGCATGAACGCTTGTATTTTTCACCAACGGGAGTTGGTCCAATAAGAGAGATTACTTCACCCACCTTGTCTCTTTAATATCCTGGGATGAACATGTCTACAACAACACTGCAAACAACATATTGTTGGAGGAGGACTGTCCGTGGGGCCGTCTGTCCTTGTTGGGCTTATGGAAGCAGAGAAAGAAATGACAGGAAGGGGATTGCAATGCATGACAGTTCTTTCTCTGCTTCCACAATATTCAGTCCACACCACTCAACAAATTAATTAATGAATTAATTTTGGATAATGAATACATTGGAGGAAATCATGATGTGTGGCGATAGTTCACAAACAGGAAAAGAGACTACATTAATTTGATACATTACTCATTGCAAATTACTCAGATCCGCTTAAGCAGCAGGCACATTGTGAAAGCTAAGGAGTTATGTGGGAGGAAAGGAATTATAAGGACTATTTCCCAGCAGACATGTATTTCCCAGCAGAAAAGTCTATTTCCTACCATGTACAAGAACCCATCTAATGATCATTCCCAAAGAGCTTCCACCTCCATCCAGTTTCCAAGAGCTTATTATTTTAGTATGAGAAAAGCCTTCCCTTGTGGCCTGGATGACTTCAGAGTAAGAACAGTGGGACAGGCTGATGCAGAAGAGTACCTTTCAGGTTTCTGGCAGTGAACAAGGCCACAATTGTTTCCTTGCAAATTGTTCAGTCCCATGAGATGCTGACACCCTCAATTCACACCAACTTCCGTGTGGGCTGCAGGTGCTCAGCACCTCATAGGGAGTACTGTGCACTTCATAGGAATGAACCCTATGTAGCAAACTCTGAGGGGAGCCTAAACTGGTATAACTCATACCTTCTTCTAATCCCCTTAGCAGGTATATTACACAAACTTAGACTTTGCTATGTCTGTACGTACAGAGCTGCAGCATCTGGTGAAGATGCTCTATGGCGATGGGAGAGAGCTCTCCTGTCAGCATAATAAAACCACCTCTGTGAGCGGTGGGAGCTATGTCGGCGGGAAAGCTTCGGTGCACATGAGCGCTTATGTCAGTGTAATTTATGTCGCTCATAAGTTATGTCAACATAGGCGGTAATGTAGGCATAGCTTTCTACAGCAGCTCAACTGCACTGATGCAGCATTTTAAGTGTAGACTTGCCCTGATTCAGATCTCACACATGCCAGTATAAAATCTACTCACTTCAATACAGCTAATGATTACACTGCTATAAGTGAAGTCAGAATCAGGCCAGTTAGTCTCCCTTAAACTTACTTACGTACATAGGATGCAATTAAGAAATGTGCAGTGATGTTAGACCTCATAGACCTATTTACACCACTTTACTCATATGTAAGGAAGTCCAAGTTGGTGTACCTTGCCCACCAAAAAGAATGAAGGATGAATAAGAAGGTGTGCAACAACAGAGCAGAGACTACTTTAACATGAATGCTTTGACACCCTCTTCCAGATTCTCATTTGATAAGTTCCACCAGCTTAAACCCTTTTCCATGTGACAGAATGAGTGTCAAAGTCAGAGGGAGTCTGAGTGCAAGAGACTCTGACACCTCTGTACACAGCATCTCTGAATATGGCCCTAATGGTTCACAGATATTACCAAAACTGTTGCTACTACCATATGTAATAAATGCATTTTTCCATCTGATTCTGGGCCTGAGCCGCCTTTCTCTCATATAAAGGCTGCAAGAACTGACTCTTTACCATTATTCCTCCATATTCAAAGGCAAGAATGTTCTGCACAGCAAGTAATAAGAACAACGCTAATAAACATGGAGAAATATACAGTATTCTTCAGAAAAACTTAATTTAGGGGATCAGCATATTGGGATCATATAAGTACTTTTTACTCAGCAGAAGCAAGTATTCTGTGTGATGCTTTTAAAAAACACTCATTCCACAGTGCAGGTAGAATAACAATTTTTACCCCAGAGAACACTCAAGTGACAGACCAAATAACGCTAAGAGAAACTTTGAGCTGAAGTGTGATTTCCTCAGCCATTATCAGGTGCACTCCCGCGACTAAAATGCATTCCTCAGGAGAGAAAGCAAAGCCAGCAGAGCTTCTAACTAATTTACAAGAAATCTTTTTCTCCTTGGGAAAAGGGCAAGAAAGAGCAGTAGATGGGAAAATTAACTTTATTGAGATCAAACTCTCAGAACTCAAACTGACATGAAATAGTCAATTATAGCAGAAACATAATGCACCAGTCACAGAACAGGAGACAAGGGCTGTTGTCTTCAGTGGAGCTATGCCAGTTTACATCTGCTGAGGATTGGCCCCCACCCAGTACCATTTATGTGGTAAGCTAATAAAAAGTTGTTGTTTTATCCAAATTGTGACTCATTCCATCAAGTTTTTATTTCTGAAGTAGTGCAGCCACAACAAATATTACTCAATTCGTTACCACTAATAGACAGTTGTAGTAGAATGCATTTCTATAGCATTTTCTGTGGGAGGATAACAAAATTCATTATAGATGGTAACAAGCCAGGTTTCTATCAGCTGATGATCTGACCCATTAATTGCAGTAATTATGTTTTTAACACACACACGCTGACCCCTGACCCCTGGTCAGATAAATAGGGATTATTATGCTCATTTTATAGATGGGGAAACTTTGAGAATCTTATAGTGAGTCAGTGGCAGTCAGGAAGAGAATCCAGATCTTATGATTTCCAGGATCCATTCTGTGTTCACTAGGCCATGCTTCCAGATTCTCATAGCGTCGTCATTCTATATTGTCACTGCACTATGTTCCTTGGGCCGTTTGGTACAAGATGCAGTTGATAGATGAGGCAAATGACCAAAAGCAAGTCCGTGGCTGAACATCTCTTTCAGATTTGAACTAAATTTCTTATTCTATTGCAACCTTTGTAGCTTCAGGCATCTCTACCTAGGGCTGTGTAGGTTCTGAAGACTTGTATACCAGTTATATCTCACAGTCTGTTTCCATCTCAGTACAGCACTGTAAAATATCATGGCATTCTGTCAGTACAGATCTTTTTGAATGATGCACAGAGAGAATCTGAGATATATGATAAGCAAGTGTTAAAAATTACTCAATGGGGCAAATTTGTACCTTAAAAGTCCTTTTGGTAAATTCAGGATGTTGCCATAATACTCAAAGGGACACAACTTTTGGTTATTTTAATATACCTATGGTTATTTTTAACAACCATAAAGTTGTTAAAAATAACACTTCTATCTGGATTAGGTATTTTGGCTCATTTTTGTCACAAGCAACACTGATGATTATGATAACAAAAAGAGGGGAGAAAAAATACACCATTTTTCAGTTTGTTTACAATTGTGCATTAGACAGCACATTGTGCGTGTGTCACTGTTTCCACTGTACAGTCTGTTTTAGTCACTTTCCCTCTTGGGTGTGGTGGAGGAAAGTTCCCAAAGTAGCAGGAGAGATGATATATTTTAAACTTCAGAAATTGGAAGGGGAGTCAGGAGCATGTTTTCAAATGCGGCTACAGATTCCAGGTGCCTCTGTGCTTTTGGTGCCCAGCTTCGACATGTTAGTGTCTCAAATTGAACAAACACACACAAAAGCAAAACAAAATGAGTAGCTGCATTTGAAAATGTGGGAGTTGGTGTTTTAAACACCAGAACTGTCTGTGTGGGGGTGTTTGTCTTTAAATATAGCCAGTCCTAGTTAGGAGGAAATAAAGAACTCAGAGGATTCTGGAAGGAAGAGAGAGAGAGAGAGAGAGAGATGGGAAGCAGTAAAATTTGTGTCCTGAGGGGAGCCGTTGTTTATAATGAAAGAAAGTGTTAATGTTAGAAATACCTGTACAGTAGATAAACTGCACACTAAGAGCTGAACAAATTATCTAGGACTGAGGTAAAAAGATCCCTGTTTTTAAAATACAAGAGAACGAGCCCTGCTGTGAACTACAAGAAGCCAAAGAAATCTGCTTTGAACTACAAAAAGAGGGACCAGTAAGAAGAACCCTGCCTTAGCACAGCAGTAAAAGAATTCTACTTTGAAATGCAAGTAGGGGAAGAAATCCTATTGTACTGTGAGATAAAATGAAGTAAGAAATGTTCTTCCAAAAACAAAGGCAACGCTGGATTTAGGAACTTGAAAAGGAACAAGAAAAAGACATCGCTGTAAATACAGTAAGAGGTTTAAGGTAGAGAGAAGTGTCGTCTAGTGGATGTTGCATAGCATTGGAAGCCAGGAACTTCTCAGTCCTGGCTCTCCATTGAGACACTCTGTGTCCTTACCAAGTTACTTAACCTACTTGCTTCAGTTTCTCCATCTGTAAAACACAGATGTTTATACTTACCTGCTTCACAAGGATGTTGTGAGGCACAATGTTTATATAGTGTTTTGAAGATGTAAAGCTTTAAGTACATGCTAAGTATTATTATTATATTTAGAACTGATGATTACAATACAAAACAGGAAGTAAAAGACTGCTTTAAAACAGAAAAGATAAATGCATTTTCTATATGGAAACAAAAACAAACCAACTTCCAATTTCTTCTTTAATCCAATTCTTGAATTAAAGAAGAAAGAAAGGGGATATTCTTTTCAGAGTTCCTCCTCCCTCCATGTCAACCACATGGAACTAACTTGCAGCAAAGTAAACTATTTCTTGCCTCAGTACCTCCTAGCAACTGAGTGGGCCTCTTGCTGCTGTATTGCCATCTGGTGCCCCAAGAGTCAATGAATATCCTGACCACTCAACTACCTGTGCTAGCTAGTCTCATGCCTTCGATATTTTCAATAGACATGGAGAAAAATGACACAGATTATATACATGTGCATCCTTATATGTATTAAATAAAGAGCTTAGAGAAGATTTTCCATTGGATGGTCTGCTAATTACATCCAGCACATTGGAGAGTTATGAGGAACATTTAAAATTAATGTGACACAGTGCAAAAAGTGTCAAAATCCAAAGAAACCACATGCAGATCCAAAGTAGGCACACACACAAGAGAAGAGTATACATGAGACTAAAAGGATCATAAGTGTTACTACTCTACAGATGTATTGCATCTGCAGCAAGGGCAATTATTTTCAAGCAGCATACTAATCCATATAGACTAAAACATATTCCCAACAAGGTAAATAAATCTATATAGGAGTTCAACTACAGTGCACTGCATAGAACATGACTCCACATTAACAGCCATCTGAATATTACTGTCTTCATCAATAAGAGAGACAATACAGTCATCTCAACTCAAAGGCCAGATTCTGAGTTTATTTACCCCCAATGAATTCTCACCCACTACAAATTCAATTTTAAGGTGATCCCTGTAACATGATCATTGCAAAATGTCTAGCAACTGCACCTGCTAACAGTAGGGTTACATTTGAACCAGTGATTATACTCTGTGCAGTTTCACCTTCACTTGAAACCTTTAGGATTTGCACAAGTGCAACAAAGGTCTCCAGAACTGAACATTTACCTGCTCATCTCATTTAACAAGTTTAATCACACTGTGTCAGTTATTTATTTTTGTCCTTTGACCTATTAGGAGGATCTGACATTATCTGGGACAGTTTTCCTGCATTCTCTTCACCTACATTATATGTTCTAAAACAGGAGAGCTGTCATGTTTCTAAATTAAAATGTGTATATCTTTAAATATAACCCATTCTAGTTAAGAGAAAATCAAGAACCCAGGCAAATACATGAAGAAAGGGAAGAGAGAGGGGGAGAGAACTAGGAAGCAGTAGGATGTGTGTGCTGACTGGGGCCATTCTTTAAACTTAACAGTTAAGAGAGGGAGCAGTTGGACCCAGACTTGTCTCTATCAGGACATCTGCTACGCTTTCAGCCATCTTTTCCTGACAGTTGCTGTTTAGCAGGGCAGAGAACCAGCCCCAACTTCAGCCAGACAGAGGGCTCCCCAGAAGAATATCTTTTGTGATTAATTGATGGCATCAACCTGTTCCTGGCAACACAAAGCTACTCTGGTAGGACAGCAGGAGAATGACAGCATCCCCAGGTCACATGAAGCCTGCATAGCAGGCTTTACACAGCAGCGCCTGGCTCTACCCCCACATCCTGGTACAGGGAATAAGCCCAGGATGGGCAGGGGTATAGCAAGAACACATGACATTCTGGTCATATCCAGCTGGTGGAATGGTCCCTAGGAAGCCATTCCTGATGGCATAGTTTAGAGCAGCCCTTTGTCTTAGTCACCTTTCCCCTTCTCACTCAGGTGTCCATAAAGTGCTAGGTTGTGTTAATCACTGATTTTTACCTTTGATATGGTAAGAGGTCCAGGGTTTTTTTTTTTTTTCCTTTACACATTTATTTTTGTATATGTATTGTACTGTGCTGGCTTTCTGGATACAGCTTTTAGTAGGAGGTAATTTTTCAATGTGTTTTTTGCTCTGAAAATAAACACTTGGTAATATAAAATATAGAAATTAAAATTAACTACAAATATTAAATTCAAATATGATATTACTGTCAAAGTTAAGTGGTTTCCAGACCAGTATTTATACCTCCGGGGTCTGTGAGACTCTGAAGGCTATAAGCACCCAAACTACAGTTCTGGACAGGGGTGGCTCTATGTTTTTTGCCGCCCCAAGCACGGCAGTCAGGCAGCCTTCGGCGGCATGCCTGCGGGCGGTCCACAGGCACGTGGATTCGGCGGCATTTCAGCGGTTAATCTGCCAGTCCTGTGGCTTCGGCGTACCGGCTGCCGACACCACGGGACTGGCGGACCTCCTGCAGGCGTGCCGCTGAAGGCAGTCTGTCTGCTGCCCTCACGGGGACCGGCAGGCTGCCCCCCGTGGCTTGCCGCCCCGGGCACGTGCTTGCTGCGCTGGTGCCTGGAGCCGCCCCTGGTTCTGGAATTGTGCAATTTCACCTGTTCTGAATTTCTTTCCTTGCAGAGTGACTTCTATTGCATAACATTGCATAACATCCTATAAAATCTGTCTTTTCCTTCATACATGCTATGTGGAATTTTAAAGCTCTTCTTAGTCCTCCGATTTCCCTTTTAAAATTGCAGTCAGATATACTGTGAGACATGTAAACCAGTAATAATAATTTAAAATTCAATTGTTATTAACCAGAGGAATTATAAGAATACAGGGCCTAATTCTTTCCTGCTTATGTCTTGTGTAGTCATTTGCACCTATGCAGGGTAAGTGCAAACTGGGCATAAAACCTTACCAAATCATAATATTGTTTTGCATCCAATTTGTGTTCACTTTGCACAAGTTCAAGGTATAAGCCCATGGAGAATCAACCCCATAAAATGTATTGTGCAACGACTGCCCAGGGCTACTGTGGGACAGCTCCTTAGCTGATATAAATCAGTGTTGCTCCACTGATTCCATTAGCGACACCATTTACTCCACTGGAGCTGTAACTGGATGCTCTGCCCCTGGGGCCACCCAGCCCCTTTAGATTATCAAGTCCAGGTTATCCTCTTACAGCTCCTGGAGATCCCACAGAAGCAGCAAGAGGCACAGTTTGCCTCTCAACAGTGGTGGTGGCAGGAGATCCAACACCAGCAACAGGAGCAGTTTCTGAAATGCCTGGAGAAGTGGGATCCAGGGAATCTTACTGGACCTAAAGAGGGTAACTCAGGCAGGCCTGGCTCTAGGTTGCCAAAGCTGAGGACAGAGGATGGCCTTGAGGCCTTCCTCTGTGCCTTGGAGGGAGTGCTGCTGGCTGGGAGGAGTTAACTTGAGCAGCCAGGGTTGCACCATTTTCGATGGGAAAGGCCCAGGCAGCGTACCAAGCCATGAGTGATGAGCAGTCTGGTTCATATTATGAGGTAAAAGCTGCCATTTATGTAGACTGGAACTTAGTCTAGAGGAGAATCATCACCAGCTGTCAAGCCATTTCTAGGAGGAGCACACTTTCATAGAGTGACCTAGCAGTTGCAGGACTAACTCTGTGGAGAGAATCATGGATCTGTGGTCCTGTAACAATCCTTACAGATCCTATCTGGGTAAGAGGCTTTCACCCATTGTCTGTGAGGTGAGGTGACGGAGAGAGCAGAGGCCTATGTGTGGAGGCGGAGGGAACTAAGTAACTTGCCAAACCAGGAAGAGGAAGTGCCCTGACCTGAGAAGGCTGGAGAAAACTCTCAAGACATCAAAGCCCTCAGTAGCCTAAAGTTTCAGAAGGGCCACCAGCCCCTCAATCAGCCCACAACCTAAGAGAAGTTCCCTTGGGGGCGGCTAGGAACTTCTGGTAATATGGTACCATTGTGGCAAATGTGGGCACATCAAGAAAGATTGCCTATTAATGCAGAGTAAATATGTAGGGTGCTATTCCAGTCCCCAGGATGTCTGTGACCCCTTCCTAGAAGGTTGTCCTGTAAGCGGTATATAAGACCTCAGACCACTGAGGAGAAAGGACAACTGTGAGGTGTGCTTTGTATATGAGATGGTGAGACATTTACTAAAGGGCATGCCCTTTTGATAACTGAGACCTCAGAGAAGTGGGTGATGGCCCTGAAAAATGAGGGGCCCTGTAAATGAAGAGAGAGAGTCCCCAGGACCAAAGCAGGGAGAAGTGTATAGTCTGTTAATGGGGTTATGTGAGCCCCAGGTACCTGAAGTGAAGCAGGAGGTGACAAGGATTCTGTCCAAGCCCATGGATATAGATTGGACCCAAAAAACAGCACACCGGAGGAGGCAGAGTGTAGGACTTAGAATAGGCAGAAATCTTGGCCCAACCTACCAGCCTACAGACTCAGATGGCAAAAGGCTTGCAGGTGCAGAGGTTGGCTACACCCCAGACAGAGATAAGTGTCAGGAAGTAAAAGCTCAAACTTGAGACTCAGCAGTGCACAGTGGGAGCCCAGGGGTTTTCTCATGGGGAAACAGGGAATGTGCTAGTGACTATGCCCCCTCCCTTCTCCCCCGCGTCTGTGTACCTGGGAGCAATTGGCAGAGGAGCACCAGAAAACTCTGAAGGAGAAGTGCCACCTACTCTTGATAGAGAAGCTGGAGCATCTACCCACACAGACCCCACAGCCTCAAGTTAGAAAATATAAGTGACCAGATAAGAAGAGTCTGGAGTGGGTACTTCATTAGACTGTTGAACTTGCCTTGAGGTCAGGCAAAGTTCTAAGTGGGGTATGTGTGTAACAGTGTGGTCTGCCCCTTTAGGGGCCATTGGGTCTGTGGCCTGCCAGCCCAGTTTAATTATCAAACCATCTGGGAAGGAGTCAGAGGATCCCTGTAAAGAGCTAAGAGAGAGCAGTTGGGAGGAGTGAACAGGAAGAAGATGCCCTTCTGCTGTAGGCCCTGAAGCAGAGGAATTGAAGGGAAAGGTGTGTTGTTCTTTCAGCACTGAGAGAGGCAAAGAAAAAGTCACTGGGACCTATAGACCAGGGTGGGCAGAACTGCTTTGTTTTGATGTTTTGCCTAAGTTCTACATCTGAAGAATAAAACTGTGCCCTTGAGGCAGGACAGTGGCAGTGAGCATAATCTGGGGAGACAGGCCAGCAGCCTACAGGAGCTACACCAATTTACACCAGCTGGAGATCTAACCCTGTGGAGTTTAAGATTTTTTTTTTAATGATATTTCCATCGTGGCTTGCAGAAAATGCATTTTATGGTGCCTCTCTCTCCGAGAAATCGAAGTGTTTTCTCTGACCTTCCTGAATGGAGGTAGATTCAACAATTCAAGATATTAGAAGCAACAACAGTGTATGACTTCCACCAACTGCCCTGTGTGGCTGGAAACTCAAAATGCATTACAAAAAGCCACAGTGATTTTCACTAGCATCTGGATAGTGCAATGAAATTTGCATTTTGTTTAGGAAACGTTTAGCAGGTGCAAAAAAAATAAAAAAATTAGCGCAACGGGGCCCTGGTCCATAACTAGGTGTTATTGCAATACAGATTAATAACAATAATTAATAATAAATTGTACCATGTTTGTGGAAGCAGTTCAGATTTGAAAAGTGACACTTTTTTCAGTTCTTTGAGTTTCAAGTTGAAGAGTTAATACAGCTCTGTACAAATTGTGCGAGTTATTCTAACTGCCATTATTCAAGAGAGAATAAAGAAACATTGATTGACTATTTGGTTATGATATGCAATGAAGAGAAATACAGAAATGATGGTGCATTCTCCCTGCTCACACCCGTTAGCAAATGCAGCTTCTACCTTGCAAAATTCCTTTTATTCCATTTATATGACACTGGACAGAGCTGTTTATATGGCTATTTAATGAAACCCAATTCTCACAAAGTGATTCTGTTTTCTGCATTGCAGTCCCCTTCCTTTACTTAGGAGTGCTCTGAATTTACATCAGCTTGACAATTAAAGTTCCAAACTAGTTACGAAAGCCTTTTATATCTGGTTTTCATTAGTTCATATTAAACGATTCATTGGCTTGATTTTCACTTCAGTGAGCCTTCTCATAAAATCAGCTTAGGCATGCTCACATAAGAAGTGAAATGAATTAATTCATCAGCAAAAACACTTCCTAGGAGACTGTTTTCTCTCACATTTTATTATTGTGCAGATATACTTGTCTGTCATGTGCAAGATATACTGAGGCAAAGAGGACAGAAAAGACTAAGCAGCTCTAAGTCAAAAAGAATTCTTTGAAGCTACATTCAGACTTCATTTGCTGAAGCAGGTGTATAGTCAGCAAGTCTCTAATGGGAAGAATTACCCTTTTGATAGTGTCTTCTTAGTATTATAATGGTGCCCACTAATGCTGCAATAATTCAGGGTGTCTCAGCATTTCCATTATACATTCATAGTTTCAGTTAGGTTCATAATTCAGGTATAAAATTTTTTGCTTCTTCCTAAAATTTGTCAGTCAAAGTCTCAACGTGGGTGTGGATTTTAAAATTTGTTTTACCAATCTGAGGGTCAAAACTATTTAATCAATTTTAAGTTCAAAAAGTTTGGAGGAACAAATACAATACTTAGCGTGTATCAACCATTTGACATCTTTCAAATGCGGTACAAACATTACATCTTTGTTCACAACACTCCTCTGAAGCAGGTACAGCCCTGGAGCCTCAAAAATTCACGTTGTTCACTGGAAATCCCCTGCAGGCAAAATGAAATTTTAAGACTCTGACGTTTTATATATTATTTAAAAGATGGGGGAAACCGAGAAACAAAAATTACAGCTCACCCAGTGTCACAGGGCTAGTCAGTAGCAGAGACAAGAATAGTAATTCTGGATCATAGTTCCATGCCAAGCCCAATAGACCACTTTGCCCAAGAAGGATGGCTCAGGGGCGGTTACCTCATTTCTTACCACTCTATTCTCTCCCATCTCCATGCCAACAAGTCTCATCATAGTAAGGTCAGAATAGTAAGCCCTTGGTTATACATGTGTGTATATGGTATATGGTAAATGGTATTAAAACTGTCAATTGTTAGGTTGCCACAATAGACCATTGTGCATGAGTCCCCTCCTCATCCAGTTCCTCTGTTTGCTACCTCAATATTAGATGGGGAAGGGCAGCTAAATGCTGCTGGATGTACATGCAAAAATATTTTCTACAGCACATTTTCAGACAATGTTGTAGCACATGATATCCCATGACCTAAATATGGAGAAACACATTAAAAAGCCTGTAATAGTATTTCTAAAAAGAGATCTAAGTACTGTATATACAATAATCAACAAAAGAAGTTGTTCCGGTGTCTTTGCCACATAATATAAATTTTGTTTTATTATTTTAAAATTACGTAAATATTTATATTTAAATGTATCCAATATTTACCAACGAAACTGAAACAGCTCTGTCTGGAACATATTGTAATATTGCCTATAAATAAAAAAGAGGTATAATTACACAGCTACCCAAGAGATGGTCCCTGGATTAAATTATATCAGTTTTAAAAAAACTGAATATTACAATTATGCATTTGCCTGAGAGACCACAACAGCACCATGCAAGATATTAAAACTACAAACCCAGAAAATATTAACAATTAACTCTATATATCACACAAACTGGACATAGACTTTTTCAGAACTTGTTCAGTTCGAAGATAAGTGGCCTGCTTTATCTCTCCTCTACATCAGTACAACTCCATTGCCTTGAATGGAGTTATGTCTGATTTACACTAATGTAACTGAGTGGAGAATCAGATCAAAGGCTAATGTTTTGCTCTCCATAAATCATGCTGTTCTACCTGGTTTTGTCATCCTTGACTTCAAATGTTCGAGCTAAACTGTCAGCTTGTCACAATCTTGACACTGAACTATATTAAACCATACACTTTTGTATAGTGCCTGCTGCCTATATAAAATCTACGTAACTGACACTCAAATTAGCTGAAAGAGTAGGTTCATATGAATCTGTGCCTGGGTGTACTAACGTTTTGCATTTTCAGTAGACAAAAAAATCAACGGTGTAATCAATTTATGAATGTAGCTATACAAAAAAGATAGACATTCACATATCCAAAATGTGACAAATCCCAGCACTTTGGTATGTGGAGATGCAGTCTTATGTTTGAATCTACATGTTTTACTAATTCCAAGCAGCTGACTTTATCCCAGTTAGTTCCATTTAACTTTAATATAATTTTGTGTATGTCCCCTTTTATTTGTCTTCAATATTTCTATCTTTCAATTTTTCAAAGGAGAGAAATTTGCACTAAAGTTAAATGTCTTTTCCCTGCCTGTCCATGCAGTGGAATGAGTCATACATGTTTGACATCTCTGCCTGTTGCTATGGAAAAGGCTCCAAGTCTTTCCCACATGTCCAAAAAGGTGGTCTTTTAGTTACTGGGACAAAACGAGGATTTCCTCCTTTCCCTCCCCCCAATTAATGAATGGCTTGTAGAGCTTGTAATCACACTTCTAACTCTAATGTTTTTATAAGTATAATTCATAGCATCAATGTTACTGTAATTTTGCACAACTCTGACATGGCTGTTTTCCTCCATGATATTTTTGTGTGAATCTAATGTTAATGAAAGATGCCCTAAAGATCATTTCCAGATTAACATCTCTAGGCCCTGATCCTGCAAACCCTTATGCACAACCTTAGTTTTACTACTGTGAATAGTCCCTTGTAAATTAATGGAGAAGCTCAGAGTAAGCATTTAAGCATGCACATTAGTGTTTGCAGGACAAGGACCCTAAAGACCATTAGAACTGGCTGAAATTTTGTAACATCATTTATTTTTGTCAAAATTAATATTAATGAAAAATGTGACTTTTTCAAAAAATTTCATTTTTCACATGTATTGACTTTTTAATTTTTATCAAATTCATTGCTAAAATAGTTATAGATATTTTTCATTTACCCAAATCTCAGCTGCAAATCAAAATCAATTTTGAATCTAAGTGAAATTTTTCATATTGAGGAAAACTCAGAAATTTTTTGAAAAATACAAATATTTTCCTGAAATTTTTCATATAGTTTGAAAAGCCTTTTTTCTTTTTTTTTTTTTTTTTTTTTTGGTCCAAAACCATTTGTAAACCAAAAACCTTCAATCCATAGTAAAAGAAAGGCATGGGAGGTGCAGCACAAGTCCCTGCACCAAGCAGTAAAGGACTATTGAGCACAGGGTTATCCCATGAAGGACCTGTTTGTTTTCATCTAGACGTTTTTTGTTTAGCTCACAAGGGAAGCACTTTTTGCTTTGGTTGCAGGGGAGAACTGAGATTCTGAGTTAGGGAACCCGAGTCAGAGATCAGACAGGTAAGAACCCACTACGGCTGCCAAATGCAGTGTGACCTGAGACCACCACCATCTCCTCCTTCTATGCATTCCATCAGACAGAGATTATCTGATAACTATTTAGCCACAGCTGACTAGGACTGGATTAGTCCTGTAGAGATGGGAAAGCCTGTTTTTGATGTCACTTATACCAATTCCACATTGGCATAGCATCACTGACTTCAATGTTGTGTTATCTATCAGCTCTGTGTTCTTGGGGAACCAGGGTGCAGTATCCAGCCTGTCTGACTCATGAAAGACCTTCCCTGCCACCTTCCCCCAGCCTCTGCTTGAACCAAAGCCAATCAGAAGAAAGACTTACAGAAAGCAATGAAAAGGTGGTGGAAGACACACCTAAACTCCTCTGGACAAGGGTGTCAGGATTAAGAAAACTCTCTAGCCTTATTTGCATCAAAGATGGGATGGGGAGGCATCTCCATTAGCATACATAATGGAGAACAGAGATTCCAAGGCAAGAACCACACTGAACTCTGGGACCAGAAAAGCAGGAAAGCACTGCATGATGGGGGATCTCTGCTCCAGATGTTAATGGACCCACGTCTGCACACCCCCAGCTCAGTACTTATGAGACCAATTCTAGTAATAAATCTTTTATTGGTATCCAAAATACTGAAGCTGCCTAATTGCATTGCGAGCTCCCTCGAAGGAACACCGCCTATAGCCAGGAATGATCAGTTCCTATTGTCTAGCCTGAACAAAACAACTTTGGTATACTCCCTTGAGCCATCAGTTTACCCACAAACAAATCTAGTGTTCTACCTTGAACCATTGTTCTTTCCCTACAAAAACCCCTACCCATGCTCAAGTAAGTGCTCTGATGCCTGGATCCAAAATCTGCATCAGTTCCATTGGGACTTTATCTTCTCCTGACTGATCGAGCTGGGAGCTCTGCCTGTCTCCAGCACTCCGGACCCTCAGCTACCACCACCACCTGGGACCCCCGATCGATTCAAGCTTCATGGAGTGGTGAGAACCCAGCTCTCTCTCTCTCTCTCTCTCTCTCTCTAGGTATAGCCTTCTGACCTGACTTGTGTGATCAGTCATAGTTTTCTAAACCTGACTTTTGTAATCCAATTTAAGTTACATTTAATATTATCACTGTTTTGTTTGTTTGGCTCCCCTTGTATGGTTATTACCTGGCAATAAATAACTTTCATGGTTAAGCTGGTTGCTTCTCTTTCTCTTTCTCTCTCTCTCTCCCCTCCTCGTGGGTGTTTTTTGACTTCCCCATTCGACCTGCAGCAACGCTCCTAATCTAAAGATCCCTGCAGCACCCCAAAATACTGTGAGGTTTGCTCATCAAGTGGGTTACTAACAGAACAATTGCAATGTGAAAGTGGGGATAGGGACGTGCTGAACCTGGGACATATGAGGGTGGCAGTTTGGAAGTGCTGTTCAACCCAGCCTGCTCAGGCGCACTCTATTCCAATGTGGTGCCCATAGCATATGAAGGTGACAGCTTGGAAGTGCTGTTCAACCCAGCCTGCTGAGTCCAAGGGCATATGAGGGTGACGGCTTGGAGGTGCTGCTTGACCCAGCCTGCTGAGTCAAAGGGCATATGAAGGTGACAGCTTGGAAGTGCTGTTCAACCCAGCCTGCTGAGTCCAGGGACATATAAGGGGTCATCTTGGGAGTGCTGATTAACCCGGTCCTCTCAGACATGCTCTGTTAATGCGTGTGTGTGTGTTTATCTGATTCTAGGGCTAGAAGAACCCAGCCTTGGGTAACCTAGGTCCTGCAGGATAGCCCCATTGGGAGGGAACGTGCAGAAGGGAGAAGTAGAGCTCCGTATGAGAACACAAATAACACAAGCAGTACATTGATAGAATTACCGAAACCACCTCCCCCCAAAATGAGTAACCCTAATAACAGGCAAATCTGGTAACAGTTGTTATTCCTTAATTACTCTGGTGTAAGGAACATCAGACTCAAGCTCCATATCCTATTACCTATTATGTCCGCCCTACTACAGAATTATAAATTAACTACAGTAAGCTCTTTGTTGTTTGTAAACGCCTTCCCCCCATTTGTCCTGAAAGCATTTTGGAAGTAGTCAAGGGATAGTAATCCAGAACATTCCACTGGGATACAACAGAGTAAGTGAGTGGCAAGGGGTTGGCAGGGTGTCTTGAGAAAGATGCAAATATAAAACATGTTTTTAAAACAGTGCTAATAGTTTTAATCTTTAGGTGTGTAATAATATTTAGCACTTCTAATCATCAAAGAGTTTCACCCTCCAAATGTCTCTGTGAGGTAGAAAAGCATTATCAGTCCCGATCTTACAAAGCGAGGAAACAGATAGGGATCTTAGATGATTTGCCCACGGCCACAGAGAAAGTCATTCTTGGAGCCAAGATTAGAACTCAGATAGTCCTGGCTTCCACTATATTTCTCTTAAGAAGCAGAGAGAGATCAAATACCCAGCCATATTTTGAATAGATTTTAGAATGGATGGTTCAAACAAGAAGGCCAGCCAGTAGAACAATGGGGCAGTTGTGAAATGACTGCTAAGTGAGCCTAAATTTACAAAACAATGGCAAGAAATTGTTGTTCAAACTGATTTGAATAAAATGAGAGCCAGCTACAAACTAATGCCTAAAACTCAAACCAAACTTAGTTTGGTTTTGGTTGGCTGGCTGGTTGGGGTGGGGGAGTTTAGTTTGTTTTTTGCCTTCCTCTGTGCTTTTTTGATATACACACAACAGCTGAAACACCAAAATACTACAAGGCATCTTATCATATCTCATAGTATTCCTAGCTTCTCCAGCACCGCAAACTACTGGAAAACTCTCAAGGAAAACTTTCCTTCCCAGATTTCCAGTTTGATTTGCTCGCCAAAGAGATTCAAATAAATTCAGATGAGGGTGTGATAATCATTGGGTAGGTTATCAACACCAAAACTCCAAACCTTTGAAGTTGCCAACTACCAAAGAAAAACATTTTGGTAGGATCAGGAGTGAAAGTGGGCCAGAACAGGCCGCTACAGCGTACCGGTAAGAAGCCAGTACCGGCCCATATGCAGCCAACGTTAAAGCGCTGCCGCGGCAAAGGACCTTCCTAAAGCACTGCCACGGCAGTGCTTTAATGTCACTGCCCCTTTTGTGCTCCCATTGGCAGCCCTGCTGGTAGGGACCTTATCGGCAGGGCCGCCACCAGGGGGATGGGGGAAAGGGGCAGCTGCCCCTAGGCCAGCGATTTAAAAGAGCCCGGGGCTCCCAGCCTCCACCGCTGCTACCCTGGCAGCGGCCGGAGCCTCGGGTCCTTTTAAATCACTGCTGGAACCCCAGGAGGCATGGACCAGGCAGCACGGATGGGCTGGCTGAGGGAGGCTGTCCCCAGCCCCACCCCTTCAACCTGAGACCCTGTCCCTTCCTTCTGAGGCTCCACCCCTTCCAGGGGCCCAGAGCCAGGCCCCCATTCCGGTAAGTGTTTAATATTACTTTCGCCCCTGGGTCGGATGATGAATAGATGGGCATCAGAGCATGCAACAAACCCTTGACTGCTCCAGAACAAACAGAAGTTCACACTTGCCACATAATTTTTGACTGCATTATTAAGAACTGATGGCTTTGTCCAGTCTTCCTCCAGCCTGCATAATATAGTGCAGTGGTTTTCAAACTGCAGGTCGCGATCCAGTTCTGGGTCGCGGAATGTAAGGCACTGGGTCGCAATGGCTCTGGTCAGCACTGACAACCGAGCCATTAAAAGACCCATCAGCAGTGCTGCCCTACTAAGGCAGGCTAGTCCCTACCTGTTCTGACACCGCGCTGCGTCCCGGAAGTGGCCAGCAGCAGGTCCGGCTCCTAGGCTGGAGGGCCACAGGGTTCCTCACGCTGCCCCTACCCCGGGCACCAACTCCGGCTGGGGGGGGGGAGGGCGTGCCTGTGGGCGAGAGCTGCACAGAGCCACTTGCATGTCTCTGCCTAGGAACCAAACCTGCTGCTGGCCGCTTCCGGGGCACAGCGCAGTCCGTGGTGCCAGGACAAACGGGAAGCCTGCCTCTGCACCCCAGCTGCACCACTGACTGGGAGCCGCCGAAGGTAAGTCCACGGCCCAACCCCGTGCCCCAATCCCCTGCCCCAGCCCTGAGTCCCCCACCTCAAACCTGGAGCCCCTTCCTGCACCCCAAACCCCTCATCCCTGGCCCCACCTCAGAGTCTGCACCCCCAGCCCAGAGCCCTGACCCCATCCCACACCCCAAACCCCTGCCCCAGCCCAGAGTTCCCTCCCACAACCTGAACCCCTCATCCCCAGCTCAGTTGGGTCGTGGGCATCAACAAGTTTCTTCAACTGAGTCACCAGAAAAAAGTTTGAAAACCACTGCTATAGTGGAACTAGCCTCACAATAATGCCTGGCTAGGTGAACCTTTGTAATGCTCCTATCAAGAAGATTCCATCACTTATACAGATTCAGTAGCAAGGGCAGTTTCAGCATTAGCAAGAACCTCATCCAGAATCAAGTGCAATTGATTACATGGCGGAAGTCCCCATCAAACCAATGAGTGACAGTCTCCAAAATAGTGTTGAGTATTCTTCATGGCAGAGGCAAATGAGAGCTTTGCTGACACCCTGCGGAGAAGCCCAAAGGGGAATGGGATTTGCTTCTCTGGGAGGGAAAAACAATAGCCTCATTATACTTATACTATCCATTGTCCAAACAGCTAATAGTTTAGTAATATGCCTGCATACTTTTCGACTGAACTGAATGTTATTTCATGTTATTCCAACAGGAATTTTATCAGTTAAAACATTCTTTCCTTCATGAGACAGACATTTCTAGGAGACGTGATTGCGTTTCTATTGGTCTTCTATTCAGAGTCAGCAATCAGATATAGTGTTAATGTATGCCTCCTGAGTGGTGACAAAGCATGTGTTCTGAAAGCATACGGTGTGGGGGAGCAGGAGGAAGCCTTAAAATCTCCTTTCATTATCCTAGAACTTTCTCCAATCTAAAAGCTTAACCTTTGTTTTTCCCACTGAGAAATTTGTTCAGCATTTTACAACACCTCAAAATACATTGCCCCAGGGCTTTGTCAAAACTCCTCCTCCTAACCAGCTTTCTTACTGCCGGCTACACTGTATAAACCGTATGTAGTATCTTGGGGAAGGGCAATTTGTCTGTCCATCTGTATGTACAGTACATTAGACTAGATTCAGAAGTACTAGTAATAGTAGGTGAGATTTAAATCTTCCTATGCACATTCTGGTTAAGTGAGCATTCCCCATACCAAATATTGGTATGAAGTAAATATTCCCCTGGCAGAAACAGATAGTACTGAGGGACTTTATCGTTGTAAACAGGGAACAACAGGAGAAGGCTGACATACAGGCAGTTTTGCAAGTCACTCTGATTTAGACTACAGGCCAGACCAGCAACTTAAAGTCAGTCTTTGGGATACAGCCCCAAGAGAGCTAAACCATCTAGTCAGCTTAAGACATTATCAGACAGATGTGGTTTAATTTTGATCTTTCTGTTTATAGAAACAGAGTAATGTGATGGTGTGCAATTTCTGATGACAGGTAAAATATGTATTTAGCAGCATGAGGGGCTAAATCCAAAGATGCTGAAGACTAAATGCCATTAATATGGTGTTTGAGGCAGGTGTCTGTGGATGTAAAATAGACTCCTTTCATCTCATCTGCCAATATTGCATCATCTATTTATTATTTTTTGGATTAAAAAGTATTGCCTCTAAAGAGATTGAGAGAGATTGCACATACAGGCAATACAGGAATGTACAGATAATTACAGTAATTAAATGAGGACTAAAAAACTAAGGCCCATATTTTCAGTGCTGAGACTTCAATTGGTGTCCCTCAGCACTTGTGAAAATAGTTAACTCGTGGGACATCGAAAAATTGAGGAACACAATTACAGTATTGGAAACTTCTGGAAACTTCTGTTTCCACCTGCACACGTTACATTTAGACCTCCACACAGCTAGCCAGATGTGCTAACACAAGGAAGAATTTGTGATCTGGAAGCATGATCTGAAAATTATTTCTCTTCATAGGCAACAGAGTTTTCAGAATCAGTTAGCGTTTATATTTAGGACTGAATTCAAACTAGGATTTTCAATGTCTTTAAAAAGAAAGGTATAATGATTGCTAGTTTTCTTCCTGTATGTACTATTTGTATTCACTTACTAATAAGATATTCCTGACCTCCAGCAGGTTAGTACCAGCCTGTATACTGTCCCTTATTCATAGCATATGCCTAATCACTTTAAAAATAGAGGACTAAAAAGATGATTTTGATTAACTTCAAAAGTGCTTGGAACTGACAAGTATGGGCAAAAAATATAAAAAAAAATCTGTTTGTCAAGTGTCAGATGAAATATCTTATTTCTTTTATTGGTCTGAAATGATTAAAGCATCTTCTACTTTTTTCAGTGATTTTTATTGTTATTTTGACTACTAAAAAAAAGAAAGAGAATTCTGCTTGATGAGCTGTAAACTTTCAAAACCATTATCAGTTTGAGAGAGAAAAATGTCAGGACCAAAAAAAGGAGAAAAAAATGCTTCTGTTTGGTGGAGCTAATTATTGCATCTACCCTGGTAAAATTGTAAGTATGCACAGAGCTTTGTGATCATAGCATAGGACCTCAAGGGAAAGAATAGACAACTGTGGACGCCCATTTTGGCTTTGTAAGTTTTGAGCAGCATTTCATATTATCCTTTAAAATGTAGAAGCCTTTCAACCATGAGTTGGAGCAAAACAGTGGCCTGGACTATGCTCTCCACTTAAACTGGTGGACAGTTGGTGGAACTGGACAAAGGATGCAGAAGGAGGAAGCAGAACCTCTGCAGCATGTTCCTTTGTCGGCCTCTAGAGCCTATTAGGAGGTAATCCAGGGGAGGAGCTGCTGTATACTAACTAACTATGCTGCTTCTATTTCTTGGCCATTATACAGATGAGGAATGAAACACAGAGAGATTAAGGCACTGACTCTCCTCCCACTTACACGTGCTTTACACTGGTATCATTCTTTTGACTTAAGTAGAGTCAGTCCTGGTTTTGAAAGAGAGAAGAGTCAGGCCCTAAGTATCTTGCCTAAGGTCATATAAAGTCAATGGCAGAGCCAGGAATTGTATCCACATTGTACACATCCCTGTCTAGTGCCTTAACCACAAGACTAACCTTCCATCTTCTCCCTTCCTACCCAAAAAGTGGTTTACTCCAAAAACAAACATAAGCTAATATTGTCTCCTAATTTTGTAAAAAAAATTGATTATCTAGTACTTTCCTCAAATACAGCTTGAACATGGCTGCATTATACTAGCCGATGTCTACAAGCTTTTCAAATGTTTTTGAATGTGTATGTTTAGCTCCCAGTGAAGTCAATGAGAGTCATATGTGAGCACCCTTGAGTAGAATTTGGCCTACAGTCTGCAATACTCTATAAATATTTCAGTATCACTTTAAAAGAAATTAGGTGTCCTAAATACACTGAACAATTCATTCAATTAATTTCTGGTAGGCTGATTGTTGTGCATTAAATACAAATTGATCCCTACAGGAAGGGAGATGCCAGCTTCCTTCTAATGAGCAATTGTTGGGCCCATGCTTTAGAATATAGGTTTTTAAACTGGGGGGCATGCCCCCCTATGGTGGGGTACGGAGGAATGTTCAGGGGGGTGAGTGGTGATGCCTGGCAGCTTGGGCCAGCCCCACACCATCGCCACCCCCTGACTCACCTCAGCGGACCACGCAGCATATGGGTCAGTGTCAACATCTGCCATGGCTGCACTGACTTCCATTCCTGGCAGCCTCTGCGCCTAGTGCTGGCTCCACCCCCCGAGGCGTCCTCCACCCTGAAAACCTGAGGGGGGAGGGGCAGTTATTGCCTCTATTTTTATCTAGTTGGGAGGGGGAACACAACCAAAAATTATAATTCAAAGAGGGGGGGCTCAGCTCAAAAAGTTTGAAAACCGCTGTTTTAGAAACCATCAGATTTCTTTGCTCTCTTTAAATCCTGCATTTAGCTTGGATATTTCACAGACAGGACATGCTTTATTGGTTAATATGCTCCTGCAATAATGGTAAATTTCAGGCATCCATGTTCATTTTCTTTGATCTTTCTAGCATAAGAAGGTTTTGTTGATCCATATGAAGTATATAGTCTCTCGTGTGGGTTACCTTGTCCTTTCCTATTTGAAAGATCTCAGAATGTCATTTTGGGAAATTGCTTCTCTGTTCTGAAGGAATCAGTCATGCTAAGTTCTACCATTCTCTTCTGTAGCCTGATCTATTTAATGCAATCTGTTTAATGGGCAACTCTACGTCTTGTGTGTGTATGTACATGTGTGTGTGTTTGTGTGTTCATTTCTCCCTCCCTCCACATCAAAAACAGATGGTGCTGTGTATACGCTTTGTCAGTGCCTAGAAGAGATAAAGATTGGATGAGAATGAACTGACTGAAGTGCAATACAATCAAGACCAAAATGATTCTACTGACTTATTAATTTGAATTCTAAAACAGAGAATATCAATTGAAGTTGTAGCAAGACAAGGTACAGTAGGAAAAATATAAAAGGTAAAGGGTAACTTTTCTTGCACCCTTTAACCTCCCCATGATGAAGCATGCTGAAAATTCTGAAAAGTACCTATCTGTTTTTAAACCATTCTTCCAGTGATCGTGAAACTGCTGCCTAAGGACCTGATCCAAAGCTCTTTGAAGTCATTGGCAGTCTTTCCATCCACTTCAGTGGGTGTTTAACCAGATGCCAAAAGCCTAATCTTGCATTCCTTTTGCACCCAAAACTACCAACCCAAAATCAATTGGGAGTTTAGGGTGTGAAAGAATGCATGATTGGCTCTTAAGGATATTTACAACCTATTTTTAATCCATTTTGAACAGGAACTGAGATAATATTGCTCTGCGTATGACTATAACGCTTACTTCCATGGTGCTTTGATATTTAAGGCCAAATAATGACATTTTGCCACTGGTAACAGATATGTGTGATCCAGGGGGAGTTGTGCTGACCTGTGGGATTGTACTGAGCTAGAGAAAGCCACAATCTCTCCCCAAGCAGCCCAGAGCGTAGGGTGACTGCTCTCTCCCTGACCCCAGTTATCTAGCCCACACCAAGGCTAGTGTGGATGGGGGAGGCTATGGCTCCTCCCGTCCCACCCACTTTAGGGCACCAAGATTGCAGCTCCTGCACTTCTCTGAGTTCACAGTCTGCAGCTGTGATGGGCCCTTGACCTAAAGAGCAAAGTTATACTTCACTGAGAGAAAAGTATTCAGCTACCGAATACTTGCCAAGACAAGGGACAAGGAGGAAGTGTTGAATATAGCAAGGGCCCAATCTGCTGCCAACTGAAGTCCATGGGAGTCGGTCCATTGACCTGAATGTGCACTGGATCAGACCCTTAGGGAATGTCTACACAGCATTTCAAATCAATAGACTTGGGCGGCTCGTACTGATGCTCTAAAAATAGCTGTGTAGACAGTGCTTTGAAGTTGTGTCTTGAGCTGGAGATCTGGCTCTGAAGCTCACTCCCTTTCTTAGGCTTCAGATCCCAAGCTCCAGCCCAAGCCTCAACTTCAAAATGCTAATTTTAAGTTAAAAATTAAGGCTCAACTTTGTGGGCTCCAAAAGGCTATGTAGACATAACTTACATGACTTTGAAAACCTATAGGGCTAAATAAATCCAATTAGGAACTTTGAAGAGAGCCAAGGTAGAGAACTCAGAAGGGGTATGACATGATCACTTTTTGCTTCCCTGTGAGAATATGACATGTTATGCTTCAAGCAGCAGATGAACTGGCCTTCAGTCTTGGAGTTATGGGGTGTAAATAAAAATAAATTTAAAAGATCCTCTCTTGCAATACAACATGAGGAAGCTTCAGGAATTTGCATGTAAGTGGAAAATGGAATTTTCTTTGCATCGTCCACAATAAATATTCACTCTTTTTAAACTGCTCTGATATAAACTGCTCTAATTTACACTGACCTAAAGCAGAAGAATTTTCATTTAAGTCATTGCAGTTATGACAATGTAAAAGCAGTGTGAGAGGAAAATGTCGGGAAATTATATTTGTAGTGAATACAAATGAAGATAGCTCGTTCTTGTAAAAATATTGCCTGTGCATTATTGCCAAGGTTAGCAACGGACTGACTTATTGTTTGTGTAAGTGCTGGTTTATTCAGTGAAATTAGTCCCTGGATATCTTTAATTTCTAATACATATATTTTAAATGGTTTATTTTATTTATTTATTTATTGAGAGAGAGAGAGAGAGAGAGATGTCAACTCCTGGACATCTTTAACGTCTCATATTTATAGATTTTAAATGATTTTGCATTCCCAAACTATCCTCTTCTTTTATCAATCATTCTGTTAGTCTTCTTTGGACCCATGCAGAGATCCCTTCTAGCTTCTACCTGCCATGTTTTCTACTACTACTGTTTGTGTGCTGATAAAGGTAATGGGTATTTCATACAAAAAATACTAAATATTTTTCATTATGATTCAGTTATGTTAAACATATTAAAAGGTATGTTAAACTAACTGCATCCTTTTGCTCCTGCTCTTCTATTAATTCCCACATTTGCCTTATTCATTTCTCTTTTAAACTTCCATCTAAGTAACTAATGAACTTTTTTTCTTTTCTTACCCTCTTTTAGTTTGACATCGGTCTGTGATCACATCAGATATACACTCTTGTGTCATCTACTCTGCCTTCAGATTTGACCTTAGTTCTCTCCAAATAGAAAAGGAGTGATGAAGGAAAAGAGGAGAGAATATGCACTTACCACAAATTTCCAATTAACTTATTTTGCTATATAGAGAAGAGTATCATCAATGGGAAATATATCTTGCTTTCACGAGTTGCATTGCTCCTTTAGCAAGAACTAATGTATATTTTGGCGGTAAGCAATGGCATATGAAACAAGATTAGACCCATCATATGTTATGCTTCACAAACTATCTCCATGGAAATGCAGAGTTGACTTTCTTTCTTGCTCAAAAACGGTTTTGGGTAGAGATCACTACTGATTTGAAATTTAAATCCAAATTTCCTCATGAATGAGAGGACTGTGTTAGTCATGCATGGCACAATTTTTTTCCAGTATGACCTCTGTTTTCAAAACAATGACTAATTCCCATTCTCAGGTTGAGGGAATCTACAGTGAAGGAGGAAGGTTACAGTAGCTTTGAAAGAGGTAACTATTTGTCTTGAGTGCTTATTTTAACGTTTTCTGATGCAAAAGTAGAAAGCATCATAATCAATTTCCTTGGCTTCTGTTAGTCTGCCTCACTTTTTCTGGAAGGTGCTAGCTGTGGGGATTTATTGCAAAGAATTGTTGGTCCTCATACTGTCCTAAACGCAGCTCTTACTTTCATTTTAATGTGCTCACAGTGTGAGAGCATTGCATGGAGTGGAACATCATTTAACATATACTGTATAATATAGTAGTCCCTGATACCAATGGTGCATGGCTGGATACTAAAAATCGACAGAGAACTCAGCCACCATATACTGTTATCACATTTTTTTCATATTACTTCTCCATAGTGTGAAATTGATTGATGTCTTTGGTTAGCTCAATTTCAGCATAAAGCAAGGAATGAGTTATTCTAATTTCTTGTCTAGACATGATTTAAAATGCAAAGAGCAATCTCCAAGTAGATATTTGTTGTATTTAAGTATTACAATTCCTTTAGTTCCATATCAGATTTAAGGTTGTGTGTGGTATAAAGCATATACATTCATATTGTAAAGTAAAGCTCACTCTCTTTGCCAAGGAAATGATTAGGAACCTAAGTGCCAGAGATATGTACGTAAGTGTATTTATTTCCATTCACTGGAAATTATTAATCTAGAGTCAAGATTTAACATTCCATCTAATGACATTTTAATTCACTTTCATTATTTATGTACTTAAACAAGTTTCAGTTCAGTGTTTCTGTTAAACACAGCTTTAAAAAGCTCAAATAATTCATATGCTAAGTTTAAATTAAAATGGCAATAAACATGGTCTAATAGTAAAACAAAAGTTGAAAAACTTCCTGTGAAAGATACTGGACTGTAAAAAAACTGTAAAGAAAAATTCATAAGCCCTTAAAGAAGGTTTTGTCATTTATACTAATGAACAGACCCAGTGGAATTTTCAAAGATCCCGATAATGAAAAAATCTAAATATAATGATCTAAGGGAGATTACCCTTTCTCTTTTCTGTTCATTTTTCACCCAGTACATGTAAAAGGAAGTGTATGTTTGAAATTTCACACTGAACATGTAATTGGCTTAAAATTAGATAAAACAGGCATGAATGGATTTCCACAGTGTTCAGTCATTAGTCTTGGGATATAAAACTGTTTTGGAACTGTTAGAGGTAACAATACTGTTGTTATGATTCTAATATATTTCTGAAGAAAAATCAATAGTTAAGGAAAATTCAATTTCCCAACTGAGTACAAAACTGTGCTTCTCCTATAGCAAAATGAGCACAGGTGCAATTGATAATAATGCAGGAAGCATAAGTGCACCACTTGAGAGGGATGAGTAATTCATGGCCATCTTGTTCTTTTTGCTATCCTAGTCAAGTCCCACTCAGTATGGCTGCAGTATGCATTCATTCTCATTCCTAGTTTCTTCCCTCTTCCCAAAAACTCTTTTCTTATAGGTAACACCACTGGAAAGGGGGGCTTTGAATTCAGTTTGACATAACTGCACAGGTGTGTACACAATTGCTTAGCATGTAGTGAACATGTGGAAATGGCAAAAACAAACAAACACGAAAGCTGCTAATCTGCTCCTGTGCCTTCTACTCTATCTACTTTACTTCCATCTGGAGATGGCACTGAACTTTGCCAGGCATGGGTAGATCCATGGTTTTGGATTGGGCTCATGTCTAAGTCAACCCAAAATGCTGGATCTGAACAATACAAACTTTAAGGGTGTTCAAAATCCAAGTCCAGATCAGAAATTTGCAAATAGAGCAAAACATAACTTCATGCCCAAACACCCCTGTACTTCAAAGTGTTCAAGATCCAGATCCAAGCTCTGAGGCTTGAGTCCATCTCTACTTCCAATTCCAGTAAAGATAGATGAAGTGATTCAGAAAAAAGTAAGAATGCTTCCCTCTCCCTTTGAATAAAATCCAAATAAAACCTTTCCTGAGGTTCCAAATAGTTTTTTCCTTAAATGTTGCCTTGTTTTCCACTATTTTTCATTTTGTGCTCCTGTGCTCCTGAAGCTTCCATCTTGATCTTCTGAGGTTCGGATAAGTTTGAAAGAGTGTCCAAACTGTAAATGTTTAGGCCCCAGTTCTGAAAAATATTCCTGGTCAGGACAGCACTTAAGTCCCACTGACATCAAATTAATTAGTGGTTGTATAGTGGTTTGACAGCCTCAACTGGGAGGCATCATAAGATGTACAATTTTTTGTTATTTTATTTAGGAATACAGGACTGAAAGGGACCGACTGGGTCATCAAGTCCAGTCCCCTGCTATTACAAGCAACCCTTCATATAATCCTATTCATAAATGTATCAAGCTCCAACTTGTTTTATTAATCAAACAGAAATCCAGAAACATTTGAAGGTTGCCTATTAGCAATGTCGTCATATCCTGAAATCTCCAAACCAAAAGTGTTTCTCCATGAAAAAAAACCATCTGAGAGTCATTCTCCGAGACCTTGTAACTCATTTAATTTGTGGTAGTTCTTTTAAAAACCATTGACATACAATGGCTGAAGTGTTCGTTTCTTTACATGCCAAATTTCCTCCCTGTTTATCAGCCTACTCATGAGGGAGGAAAATCAGAAGATTATGTATGGTATCAATCAAAAGGAGTCAAGAACTATTTTCAAGCTCAGTCTTGACTCGGTCAATTAAAATAGACTAGCAAAGCCAAAGGAACAAGATTATCTTAATTTATTCAGTTGATTTTGCCATTAAGTTAGAACACTTGTGTTCACAGTTAAATAGCGATTATTAATATAAAGAACCAAAATGTAAACTTTGAACTTTGCTCTTAGGCAGTGAGAACCACAAGCCAATAATAAAGTAAATGACCAGCTATGCCATTTAAAATAAATGCAACTTCTGTGTTTAAAGGGAGATTGTCATATTAGGTCAACTGTTGTATTTGTTCAGAGTGCATCTGTAAATCTTTCAGTGACTGATAATTCAAACAAACTTAATAATATTAAGCTTTCTTATAAATATCCTGCATATACTTTGTAAGAAGAGGAAGAAATAGAAATGTTTGTATTAGCATAATCACAAGCACCGCAAAAAGATCATTATGAGGTAAGAGGGGGAAAAAGTAGAAAATCTGAAAACTAGGTCATTCAGCATATGTTAATTTACCCTTTTTTGGGGGTAGAATAATGGAGATTTTTGCATAACAGCTTATCTTTTCCAGAAAAATAAAGCTATGTTGGAAACATAAAATCATTCCAATGTTATCTTTAATGCCACAAAATATATATTTGCAAACAAACATTAATTGTTTTTAAGGCATGGATACTTTACAATGTATGGCATGCAAAAAAGGTATGTGTAATCCATATAGCAGCTACCCAGCTCTGACAAGAACAAGCAGTCAAGTGCTGATGTTTATCAGATGACCGATATTTTAAATCAATTGATTTTTTATGTGTGTTCCTGATTTAGAGAATCTTACTTTTCTCAAATGTGCAAATGCATGACAAAATTATGTGTTCAGGACCTGATCCACAGCCCACTGAAGTCAATGAGAATCTGTCCGTAGACTTCAATGGGTTTTGGATCAGGCCCTTAATTAACAAGTTGAACAAAAAAAGGTCTTGTCAGAAAACACTAACCAAATAAATTCACTAATGTCTCTTTCTCTGTATTTCTCTCTGATAGGTTCACACATGCCTTGCCACCAAACAGCTATCGTTACAGAAATGGCTTTCCTTTACTATCAACCTGACTAAACTTCAACAGGTGACCTAGAGGTGAATGGTTCTATATATTCTCTTAATTCCCCTGATCCTATTTTGAAAGGGGTGATTGTCAAGAATATCTAATATACAGCACATCAGAAAACAGATATACCTTTTGCTTGGAATATAATCCAGAAATGTAATATTCAGTGTGTTAAAAACTGATAAGAACAGTGGGGTACTTAGACTAACGTTTACTTTGTAAACTTCCCTATAACATAAAGTGAACAGTAAAACTTAAAATTTTAAAAAATAGATTAAATGAAAACTCTTGGGTCAATATTTATATTCCCAACAGTATTAAATAGGCTTAGACACATTTTGTGACTCAATCATATTGGAATATACTTGTCCTATTTTTTTCCTTTTCTATGGAAGACTCATTCTCCACAAAACTGCAAGACATATTTTTGTTTCAGTTTAGTTCTAACCCGATGTTCAATATCAGTATTCTAAAAGATTTCCCTATTGAAAATAAATGGGATTTAGGCTCTGAAGTACCTAAATCACTTATGAAAATCAGACTTAGGCTCCTAAATTGCTTAGGCCTTGCAACACTTAATGGAGTAATGCCTAAATACGTTTAAAAATCTGGGCCTTAGTCTCTCTGTGCTTCAATTGCCCCTTTAAAATGGGAATAATAGTACTTCCCTATGTACTATGGTAACAGGGGCTATATAAGTTCCATAGATAGATTTTGATACTTTTACTTATGATGGGCAGTGTCTTACTCCACAAGTATTCCCATATACGTCTGTGGAGTATTGATTCCAGAAGTATCACTTTGAATATTCATGGAGTAAGGAACTATTCAACATGAGACAGCGTATCAGGATATTACCCTAAATGACTCAGCAACAAGTTGTCCTGATGGTGTTTAGTTTGCACTGAGATTCTGCAAAGTGGACAGCTGCTGGAGAGAATTGTAGCTTCTGCAAGAGAGAGAGACAGAACCAGACAAGTAAGACAAATAAAAGAGAGAAATTACAGTATGTAGGAAAACTTCAGAATTTGTGCCTTGCCTGTGGGCATTCCGACTTTAGACTAAACAGACAAAGGAAGTCACACAAACAGGAAGAGGATATATGAAAAGGAGGCTTTTTCTTATCAAGAACTCGCTTCCCTTCTACAGACATTTTACTGTAACTTTATTAGCTGTTATTTATGACCAGCCTTTGCTAACCATTACTATCGAATCTCTGTCCTCTTGTTTAGTTAATTTCTCATAAGGCCAATAAGGGATATATCTGTCTTCACTTGCATTTACTACATTGCTTTTTCCCCCTCACACATTCACTTCTGTTTTAAACAGGAATACGTGAGATTTGTTCTTTGTGAACATGGCAGAGACCTTTAGAGATTAAATGCTCTTAGACAGTTTGGTATCTAGAATCTCTGGGCCGGAAAAGGTAAATATTTTGGTGACTGGTGCGCAATACCTCAGTCCTAACATGACTTTTTCTTCTGGCAATTACAGCAAATAAACAATATATTCTTTCTTCTTTTAAACAAACTGTTCTTCATTGTTTGCAGGAGAGTCTGATCATAATGATGGGCCTGAAGTAGCCAGGGATTCTTTACATAAAACTCTTTTTTGCATTGGTGTCTCAACTTCCCCCCCGCCCTTTTCCCAAAGCATTTGCTGAATATTTTCATCCTATAGACTAGCTCATTTGTCTCTGTAGCTCCTCCATTCAACAGCATGCTACTGCTGCCTGGCACATAGCCCTTCAGCTAGCAGAGCCAATTAACTGCTTTTTCAGCTAAAAAAAGATCTCCCTCCCCCCATTCTTACAAGAAGGTAAGCCAAAGTACATATTAGTTTCTATAAATATATCTCTTGAAAAAGTATAAATGTGCCATGGATTGGACTTATTTTTGTCTTGGAAAATCTCACTTAATAAAGCTATACTTTTCAGCCTTTTCTTTATTTGTCATCACACACATTATTAGTATATGCCAATATTTATACTTCTGCTAACATACAAAAAGGTATCAGTGTGTTTATGAATACGGAAACTAGCCAGATGAAGTGATGAGGTCACAGGTGCAGAACTAACCTCAGTCATTGCATTGCCTATTGAAAACCCAAGATTCTGCAGCAGTTTGGGATTCAGATCAGTGGGATCTTGTGAAAGAAACAGCACCATCTCTGCCAAAACCAATCAATCCCCTACAAAGCACTGACATCAGCTCAGGAGAGTAGGTCATTCTCTCTGTGCAGGAGAAAGAGACACTGGATAAGCCATGAGGTTTCTTCCAGTTGCAATATTTATAATAGAGTTATGTGAACAATTTGTAAGTGAACGTCGTACTTGGCAAATATAACCCCTTATGAAATTCACCTCACTGCAGAGAGTCAGCGCATGGCCCATTTAAGCCCTAGATAAGTCAGAACATTTCTTCTAACCATAATATCACGGATAGAGCTGGTGAACAATTTCCAGCAAATTATGTATTTGTCAAATATATTCCTCGATGTGGTCAACAATGGAAAATTTTTGAAAAATAAATGGGAAAATTTTCAGGAAATGTTCATGTTTTTTTGCCCAGTGTTTTGACCAATTATAAAACTGATCATGTTTTTTTCAAAACAATTTGAATTTTATTTACAAACTGAGAATATTTTTGGAAATCTTTTGCTATTTTTTAAATCAAAACTGCAGTGACGTTTGTTTTAGTGGTGAATTATCTGCAAATAGGTTGTGAATTCCCTGGGCAACAATCTGTTATAAATATTTACCAAGGCTTCCAACAACTTCAGTGGGCATTGGATCATGCCCTAATTGCAATTCATTGTTCAAGTTATGTGACTGGGCACATATGTCATGTGGTATTGACTGGAGATTACCTAAACTTTGGGAAACAAAGGGAATGCCTGAAAAAATTGGAGATTTAATTCTATCAGGGAAAGGCTGGACTGGAGAACATAACACTAGATAGAGAACAAGGAATAGTATTTGATTATACTTGGCTAGGTACATGGACTCTGGATTTTAAAATAGAAAGATATAAACCAGATTTAGGAGCTGTATAACAGAATTTACTTTCCCTATTTTTGTCTCATTCACCCCAATGTGACTGCCTATGTATGTCATGCATGTTCCTAGCTGAAAAACTTGTAACTTTAGATCCTAGTCCTGCTCATTTAATTTTCTGCATGCTACGTGTCCAGCTATGGGAGTTTGGAGAGCATCTGTGTATTTTCTCCATTCCATCTCTCTACCCAGTGCATGTATATAAATCCACTGGTATCCATTTTATGTCACTTAATCGCCAGCCACTCACTGCTCTCTTTAGTTTCATGTACATGCACAGTGTTATTTGCAGAGGGTATATTTTTATGGCCGTATCTTTCTAACAGTGCCAGGTCTCTGTGGAATACTGCCTTATTGGAGCAGTGGAGGAAAGGAGCCTTTCTTGGCACCATGGAGTGTGGCAGTACAAGTGCAGCCATGCATGGGTCAGAGCAGCAGGTCCACCAGCACATCCACAATTGTCTGTAGGAGGCCCAGCATGGTCGTGACCCAAAAGAATTCTCCTCAGAGTGTTGAGAAGGGCCAGAATACATCCATGCACACCCCAATGACCCATTACTAAATACTGCCTATGCAACGATGCTGGCACTTGGCAGGCTGTCCTTTGTTTCTGTGAAAAGGCTCTTGGGAGCTAATAAGTTCTACAGATTCACAGTGGCAGGTACAGTGCTCTTTCCAGTACCTTGCTGAGCAGCAAAGGCTGCAGTACAGCATGCCTCTAAGAGTTGCAAGAGTGGGAGGTTAGGAAGTCTGACTACATTGTGTTTGCTGCAACTGAGGACATGGCTTATTTTCGTTGTGGGAGCCTGACACATTTGTTTAATCGGTGCCCTAAGAGGCAGGCTGCCCTGGGAATGGTGTCCCTGTGCCTGGGAACGTTGGGGTTTCTGAGAGTAAAGCACAAGGTGGGGTGACTGTGGCAGAGACTGAGTCCCAACAGGCTCCAGATGTCTTTGAGGATGTTGGTTTGGGTGGGGCTAGTGCCCCCTTAACAAACTGGGGGAGATGGTGTGGCTGGTTCAGTGGCTCCTGACACAGAGGCCTCTTGGCCTGCACCTGACTGAAATGAGGCTGAACTGTCAAAGCCCCAAAGTGAAAAACAGCTGAGGAAGGTGGAGGGGACTGCAGTTTTGAGGGTGCTGGGAAGCAGGCTAGTTTGGTCAGGGCATTTAGAAAGCACGCTGTTGGGGGTGTGCTGGGGGTGGTTCTTTGGTTGGGGGCATGGAGAACTCTCAGGTAGTAGCTTTGCCCCCCTCAGTCCCAGCAGCCCCTTCCCTCTGGTCTCTCTGAGGTTCCCCCCACCCTGCCCTGAGGTCAGTAGTGATTCTGAGTCTGAGAGTGGGGGATGATGAACTCACAAATTCTTTGGGTCCTGAACTCCCTCAGGGGAGATACACCCCAGACACTATTTGTAGGTCTCTGGATGAGACTAAGGGGAAATGTGGAGTAGAGGTGGCAGATTGGTTTCCTGACCTTAATCTGTTTTTGTTATCTGTTCTGTATACTATGAGATGTGTCTCTCTGAGCTTGACAAACATAAATGGTACAGATTGAAAAAACTGATCGCCAAAGTGCCTATCTCTTTGACCAATGGAAATGTTGGGGATTTATGGACATAGGAGAACTTGGTGGTTTAATTTGACGTTTACGGGGGGAGGGGTTCTGTGTCTGTCTTTTTCTTATTTTTTCTAATGAGTACTGGTCTGACGGATAATTTTGTATGAGGTTCTCTGAATGTGAATGGGTACAGGGACATTAAAAAAAACATATGAATCTTTTTGAGTACCCCTCCCAGAAGAAGGGGGATATTTCATTTTTGCAAGAGATGCACACAGATGAAGGCAACCAAACCGATTGGCTTGCTGATTGGAGGGGGGCTGGTGGGTTTCTGAGTTATGGGTCCACTGCAAGCACAGGGTTTGCCATTCTTTCTGTGGACAGGGTGAAACCTGATTGAGTGGTTGTGCAGAAAGTTATTCCAGAACGTTTATTGACAGTTCAGGCTACTTTTGTGCAATATCTTTTTTTTAATTAATGTCTATGTGCCTGTTGTAGTGAAAGACAGAGCGGATTTTTCTTTTTTACAGAGTTTGGGGTGTCTTGACAAATGGCTTGACAAGTGATATCTTAATTTTGCGGGGTGATTTTATTAGTACTCTTAATGAGAGATGGATAGGACTCATTTGGAACTGCATCCACTGTCTGCTCAGCGACTTGCAACTCTTTTACAGGCTTCCAGCCTGACTAATGTGTTGTGATGTTTTCACCACTATGCACAGCAGTACACCTGGTTGAGTACTAGTGACAGCTCTTTCTCTGTGGCCCATTTGGACCATTTTTATGTTTTTACTAATCATTTGTCTCATTTGCTTTCTAGTTGTATTGTCCCTCCTGGGATTTCAGATCATGGTTTGGTCTTATTTGTGTTGTCTCTTCCTTCTATTCAAGCCACCATCCATACTGACATTTTAACAAGATGTTCACTTTTGGGACTCTTTCAATTATTTTCGGGGAGCCTGGGTTGCCTCACAGGATATTTTCTCTTCCTTGAGGCAATGGTGGGAGGTGGGTAAAGTTAATGTTAAATGTTTTTTGTCAGCAATACACGCAGCGGATAGCCCCAGGTCTTCACTGGAGTATGAAGGAGTTAGAGCTGTGGATTGAAAAAGCCTTTTGTGGCAGTAATGATACTGGGTTGCATGAGGGTTTGAAATATAAAAGAAATAGCTCTTGCAGGACCTGTTGGATACCAAACTTCAGGATGCACTAGTTAGGGCCTGATTTCAGGCCCTTTCTCAGATAGATGCACCCACTCCATTTTTCTTCGGCCTGGAAAAAAATATGCAGAGTGGAAGATGACTGGCCATTTCAAGACGTCAACGGGCTAAGTGCTTTCAGATCATATGGGGTTTAGGAACACTGCTGTGAATTTTTTCTCAGACTTGTATGCCGCAGGGCCTGTGTGTCCATCTAATATGCAGCAGTACCTTGAGGATCTTTCTAAGATCTCAACTTTTGGATGTGGACAGACTTGAGCAGGACCTGACACTTTCAGAATTGGCTTCTGCCCTAAATGGCTTTGCTCCAAGGAAGGCACCTAGTACTGATGGTTTGCCTATTGAATTTTATAAGGCCTGACTTGCTCCATGTTATTCAGAAGCGCATGAGAGAGAAGATATTGTCGCTCACTTGTCATTGAGCAGTTCTTACTCTGTTGCCTAAGAAGGGGGACCTTGGGGAGATGAAGAATTGGAGACTGTGTCCCATCTATAAATGTTTTTCAAAGGCCTTGGCAAATAGACTGAAAACTGTGATTGGTCCAGTCATGCACCCTCATCAAACCTATTGCATCTCCAGAAGGTCTATTTTTGCTAACCTTGTCCTATTGTGGGATGTAATTTCAGCCTCAAAAATGTTTGATCTGCATGTTGGATTGATTTCCCTTGATCAAGAGAAGGCTTTTGATCATTTAGATCATGGATACGTGTTTTGCACACTTTGTGCTTTTGGTTTTGGGCCAAGGTTTGTCTCCTGCATTCAGTTACTGTCTCGTGATATATATTGTCTACTTAAGATGAACGGTGTTTTGAGCACCCTCTTTCTAGTCTATAGTCTAATCAGACAGCATTGTTCCCTGTCTCAGTTATTGTATGCTCTTTCTATCGAGCCCATGTTATGTGTGTTGTGAAAGTGCATTCCAGACCTCTCTCCCCCTGTTCCAGCTTGTACTCTGGTAAAAGTCTCTGCCTATGCTGACAATTGTGCTGTGTTTATTACTCATGATTGTGATGTCCAGGTTTTGACTGAATATCAGCATTCTTTTGAGCAGGCGTCCTCAGCTCACATAAATTGGGGGGAGACACACTCCTGGTGGGGGCTTTGGTGATCTTCCGCCCTCCCCCATGACTTTGCAGGTGGGGTTATTGTGGAGCCAAACTGGTTGTAAGGCACTGGGAATTATGCTGGGACCAGATGATATTTTGGGTCAGAATTGGGAGGCAGTTATGGAAAAGTTAGAGGAGAGTTTGCAAAGGTGGAAGTGTTGTTTGCCTCGACTCTCCTTCCAAGGGTTGGTGTAAGTCATTAGTAATTTAATTGCCTTTATGTTGTGGCATAAATGTATTGTTTTGGATCCTCCTCCATTCTTCTTAGAAATAGTTCAAAAGTTCTTTTGGACTTTTTCTAGGCTGGTCATCATTGGCTGAGGCAGATTATTTTGTATCTGACCCTTGTGGAATGAGGTTAAGGTCTCATTGGTCTTTTGAGCAAAGTTGCTACTTTTCGGTTACAGTCTTTGCAGCAACTGTTGTTTGTGGATGTGTCTGTTCCTTGGAAGCAGCTAGCCTTTGCTTTTCTTCAGCAGGTAGAGGGTTTGGGTTTTGATCAGGAACTTTTTGTGTTGGACCCTGGGTGCCTCAATTTTGAGGGGTTACCTGATTTTTATTACAGCCCTTTTAACACTTGGAGATTTTTTTATGCAGAGACCACTTCATAGGCGGTTGGAGTTCCCAGGGCCGCTTGCTGAACCCCCTGTTTATAACCCTGCCATGAAGATTCCTAGTCTTGTTTCTAGGAGTCTTGTCTCTTCTCTTACTGTGGCAAGTATAGCAAAACCGGTTCATTTAATTGATTTTACTAATTTTACAAAGGTCTCAGTGGATAGCTTGGCTGTCAAGCTTGTTTTTCATTCCATTCACTGGGTTTCTCAGTTTTTATCAGAAGGTGGAATCAGCCCTTTCTAGGGGCCGTATTGCCAAGCTAGATAGTTGCTTCCTTGAGCGAGCCATTCCTGATTATACTCATGTGTCTATCTTCTTGCCTGTTGCTCCTGCTGAAGATTGGGATGGTGACAAGCCTGGCAGCTTGCTTGCCTTCAGTGGGTCTTCTGAATTTACTTTAATAGCTTAGGCCATAAGTCATTGTATATGCATTTAATTGTGGGGTATGGGGGGTTCTTATAAATGGGGAAGGAGGGTGTCTTCATTAATTGCATGGAGAGATGCATCAGTTGAATTTGGGAACAGTCTGGGTAGGACCCACCTTTTCCCATTCATCTCCCCCTCCCACTGGTACCCTAAGCCCAGACAGGAACACCTCCCAACCCCCCCCCCCCCCCCCCCCCGGGTGACCAGACAGCAAGTATGAAAAATCGGGATGGGGGTGGGGGGTAATAGGTGCCTATATAACACTAAGCTCCAAATATCGTGACTGTCCCTATAAAATCGGGACATCTGGTCACCCTACCCCCCCACACACACACACACACACTTGGGCCCCAAAAGATTGAAATGTGACACCTGTGTTTTGTTGCACATTTGCACCATAATTGACAGATTATAATGTTTTTAAACTATAGAACCTGTTTAAAGGATGTTTCCTCACTCTGTGAATCAAACAAACCTGTTTTACAGGGCTGGATTAACCTTTTGTGGGCCCACCGCCAAACATATTTGTGGGCCCCCATGGAGGCAGTGGAGCATGGCAAGGGGAGGTCAGTCCCCAGAGCGAGGGGCCAGCCAGAGGCAATGAGGCATGGCATGGCAGGGGTGGCCCTGCTCCGCCCAATGTGAGGGCACTATTTACAAACTGGCAGGTGACAGACGCACAGTGGCCTGCCCAGCCCTGTGCTTCCAGTGTGCCCCTTCCCCTCGGGGACAAGCCCATGCCACACCACACAGCCGCCCCGCCCAACACCCCCAACTCCCTACGGCCAGAGGCCCCCGGGACCCCCTATTCCTAGCACCCACCCAGGCCCACCCACAAATGCACAGCGTCCTGCACAACACCACCCCTGCCCACAGCCCTACCACAACTGCCCTGCACCACCCACAAAACCCCCACTCCCTAGTGCCCCAACACACACACATCCTCCCCGCCCCTTCACAGCCCAGCCCCCCCTCCCCCATACGCCCCACAGACACACTCCCCCAAGCCCTGCCTCCTGGCCACATTCACCGGCCTTGCTAGGAGGCGACTGTGTCTGCCGGGCTGAGCTGGCAGTGCAGCCAGGGCTGGTCCCAGGGCAGAGAATCACTCCATCCCCTCAGGAGTGATGTGATCAGCCAGGCCAGGGCCTGTCCCGGCTGGGGTCCCTCAAGACACACTTGCCTGGAGGGGCCCAGCCAAGCCCTCCACACTGTTCCCCCCCCCCCACACACACACACCCACCCCTGGCTGAAACTAGCCAGGCTTCTGCAACAGTTCCAGGCGGCTCAACTCCGGGGAGATAGGTGGGGCCCCACAGGTGGTGGGAAGCAGAGACTGCCCAGAGCTGGAGGTGCACTGGGGTCCAGCCAGGGGGCTGAGAGGAGCAAGGGGTGGGGCCAGGGTGCGGAGAGGAACCCCCGGCCAGCCGTTGGGCAGGCCGAGAGGAGCAAGTGGTGGGCGGGGGGAGCCAACAGGGTCTCAGGGTGCAATGCAAGCGGAGGAGGCCGGGGCCTCTTCTGAGCATGGGCCCAGCTCCCTAGAACCACTGGAGTCATTGAAAACCTAGCACTGCTTGTAACAGGTTAATTGTCGGGGGGGAGGAGACCTGTTACCAATTGCTGAAATGTTTAATTAGATTCACACAGTGGGGGGAAAAAACCCTTAAGCAGATTTTAGACTTAAAAACATAATCTGTTGCTAATGGTATCACACGTTGGTCAGTTGTCACACATTTCCAGATTTGAGAGGCATAGAATCGGGGACCACTAATTACTTATCGATAGTGTGTACAGATGCAACACTAGCATAAGCGTGCCATGCTGTGCATGTGTGAAAGTGAGACGTTGCGCACCTATAGCAGTATATTGGATGAATTGTATGCTGTGTTGAAGTGTGGTTGACAACATCTTCTCTCCGCATTTGGTTCTTGACCTCATAAAGGGTAAAATGTGATGCAGACATGTGATTGCTTTTTCTCATGGGTATTCTGTGTTGTGCTTTGCCTCTACATATAGCTTAAAAGGTACCTCCTCTATGAGCCAAAAGCTCTGTGCCCACTTTAGAGGAGGTGTATTCTTTGAAAGATTTGGCTGATTAAATCATGAACTTCCCTGTCATCAGATAAAGCAGGAGGTGGTGATTAGAGATGGTTTTCCCCTGCCCCCCCCCCCCACCCCCAAAAGTGTAAGAAGTAACGTCATGACATTTGTTTCTAAATTATTTTTTGTTTTCCTCAAAGTTTGAAATTTGAAACTTTCACCCAGCTTTAGAGTTGGTCAAGTAATGCAGGGGGGAAGGGGGAAATCACAAAAATATTGTTGAAATTATCCCATCTTTCTTCACTAACTTTTATCTTAAACGTCATTGAAATTTTGAAATTCAAAAGTATCTATCAACTTTGGAATGTGGAATTCCACATTTCACATGTTAGATTAGTTTGGTGAGCTGCTTGCTTCCATTCAGGCTTTCTACCTGCATGGCTCCACCAAGAAATATGGCAGGCTTTGTACTGGCAGACTAGCCACTAGTAATGACTGGCCCCATTGAAGTCTCCATTGGCAAAACTCCCATTGACTGTAATGGGGCCAGGATTTCACTCTCTGTGCAACATTGGAAATGATAATGTTTGATATGGAACGAAGATCTACAGTGGGGATGATGCTGACATGAGCTAGGTCATTCCATTGGTCTGCCTATTAGGAGAAAAAATCCTGTATTGACCACTACAACAAGGAAATGACAATGCAAGTCTAGAAGTGGTGGGAGAAATGCTGGGGTCACTGACAGGAGACCACCTTCTCAGAGAAATAGTCAACTGCATTATGATGTTGCTCTATATGGCCACTTAAAATGACCATGATTTATTCTACTTGCCTGAGCGAGAGAGACATAAACCACTGGAAGGCAAGACTAATAGACATGATGGCTATATTCATTTAGCAGAGCCTGAATGCAAACTTCAGGCAGTGTTATGCTGCTCAGAACAATACAGGTACATCATTGGCATCACAATAGCCTTTGTATTCGCAAATACTTTTTTGCTGTATTTGTCTAGCTCAAATCTATTATATTAATTCTCTTCCCTCTTATAGAGAAAGTGCTTTCTAGCACAGTAGCAAATCCAAGAACATGGAAGCAAGAATGGATTAAAGGGAAAGTTACAGTCTCTGTGTCTCAGAGATTTAATCTCTAATTTTTACATATTATGCCCCATTATTCTTTGCTGAATCAGAAATCTTCCTAGAACAAAAAAAGAAAAAGCAGCTTATAAGCTTGTGTGACAGAGTTGGGGGAAACCCCATCCTATGCAGGGTGAGTGTGCCCACCTCTCTTAGGGAATAGGGGGTGGGGTGTACATATCTTATATCTACATCCCTCCCAACCAGAGTCTATACACTCATCCTTATCAGCAGGGTGGTACAGCCTAGTGACCAGAGTCCATAAATTCACCCTTGTCAACTGGGCAGTAAGGCCTAGGGGGCAATGTCAGTCAATCCACCCCTTTTTGCAGGACAGTAATGCCTAGTGGCTCAAGTCAATAACTTCACCCCTTTTCACAGAACAGTAAGGCCCAATGGCCAGAGTCAGGAAATCTGCCCCTTCTTGCAGGGCAGTCTGACCTAGTGGCCCAAGTCACTACATTCACCCCTGTTCACAGGGCCATAAGGCTTAGCAGCCAGAGTCTCTAAATTCACCCTTGTCAGCAGGGGAGTAAGGTCTAGCGGCCACTGCCAGACACAGGGGGAGGGGATGCACCCCCTGCAGGGGGGTCCAGGCCCTCCCTCCCCACCAGACCCCAGCCCAGGACCCTGATAATGGCCATAGCATGGGCCACTGAGTCAGCAGGGAAAGTCAGCTTTGGCTCACTCACCAGCCTGCCATCTGATTCCTTTGAGCTGCTTCCTGCCATCATCCCTGCTGCTGTGGTCTGGGCATCCCTATTACCTCTAGGTTCTCCACTCTGCCCTTTCTCCAGCACCTCCAAACCCTGCGAGACCTCTGGGGTTGCCTGGGCATCTGCCTGGGCTGCAGCATCCCCAGCTCCTACAGTCCCAGGCTTCTGCTGAGCTTAGCTGGAGCAGACAGCACACATCCTTCCTCCATGGCAGTCAGCCCCATCTGAGCCAAGCTGCTCCTTTTTATACCAGTGCACCTGGAGCATGCCCAGGAGAGTAAAGTGGGTGTGGCTTCCTCAACCCACAATGTAGGGTTAACCTTTCCCTGTCCAGTGCAGGGCGAGTGCGCCCTGTCACAGCTTGCTTTTGATATTCCAGTTGGAAAATATTTTGTTAATTGATTGGGGAGGAAACCCTCTCTTGGAGCATTCAGTGGAGTATGCAAAAAAAAAAAAAAAAGGCGGGGTGGCCATTCCAGGTTTCTGTTTTGTGCCTATGTAAAGGACAGTTTCCATTTTGTCTAACTCTAGCATTAGCTTTAATCATGCAATGCATACCTCATCCTTTCCCCCTTCTGAATACATTAACTCCCACTGAATGCCATAAAAGCAAAAATATATTACAATGCAATTTTACAACTATTTGGTGCTTTTCCTTTTATATGTCTCAGCTCCTTGTGCTGGAAATGCTCCTCCTACTGGTTCTTTAGTATATCACAGTTCAATGTATAATACAGAAAATACAGCACTGTCAGCCATGCATCTTGTGTAGTCATTTATATCTGCACAAAATACTACTATTCTTTCTGGTACCATGTTACACCCACTTTGTTTAGATGTAAGTGATTAGGATTATAAAATGTTGAATGCAGTGGAGAAACAGGCTTCATTTGTGTTATTGTTGTTGCCTGTCTGTATTTTTTATTTCTAACCAAAACTGCAGACAGCAATTACAAAAAATCTGAACCATGAAACACAGGCTTTTCTAGACTCACTTACAAATTCCAGGTTGGGGCTTTCATTTATTTCCAGAGGCAGATAACAACCTGTCTAAGTAGAATCTGCATCTACCCCAGTAAAGCTTAGAGACAGAATTTCTTCTCCACTTCTTACCGCACTGCTTCTGTTTGCTGAGCCTGCCATGCTTGTTCAACATCAGAGTTGAAAAGACTGAAAACTCATGAAGCAAAATAAAACCTGCTAATGCTGTGGCCCTGTTGTAGTGGCCTCAGAGGAGTATGGAACAGGGAAAATCTCATGCCTCACTCAAGAGCATTAGAGTAGGAGGAAAATCTGTGTGAAGAGGATGGATCATTGGGGATGGAAGGTGACAGTTTAAAATGAACTGGTTAGTAGCTGTGGGAACAGGTGGAAAGTGAGGGGGTGAAATGTGAAATGAAAAGAAAGGATGGGTGTGTGGATGGGACCCCTTTCAAGGTATGTTTTCAAAAGCACAAAATGAAAAAAATAGACTAAGACTTCAGACTAGGTAGGCAAAGAAGAGGGAATAAGTATTGGGCTACCTTTTTATATACTCACTTAGCAATATGATTCAGGCCCCAATTTACGAACAAGCAGTACCACTAGGAAGTTAGATACTTATTGTGTGTTAATTCCCAAAACATCATCCCAACTCTGCTTAACATAAGTTTTAAATGTCTGGCAGTCTCCTTTCATCACAACAGTTTACAGAAGACAGGCTTACGACTCCCTCCAATCATACCTAGCAACCTTGTTAACAATCTCGGAAGAGGCCAATGACCCAGTAGGCACACAAGTTGAACAATTATCCAACCTTCTACGTCAGGATTGAGGCACGCGAATAGAGCAGTGTAGTGAACTTGTGCTGCCGTGGCCTGTATGTGGATTAACAAAACTTCACTCTCCAGGGTTTATTATTACTTATTGTTTGTGTTATGGTAATGCTCCATGCCAACCAAGAATGGATCCCCATTGTGCTATGCATTGTACAAACACCGAGCAGTATACAGTAGTTTAGGGCTGTCGATTTGGCACATTTCATGGACACTCAAATCACACAGCATATTTTTAAAAATTACAGAAAGTGCAAGAGGAGGAAATCTTGTAATGCTGGAGATGTAAAATGCCTTTGGAAGCCAGAGAATCTTTGTCTGATATGCTGGGTTACACAGGCTCCCAGTCCCAGAAACTCTCCCACCTCCAGTTTGAGAGGAAAAGCTAAATTCACTTGTAGCCAAATGAATTTAAGAAGTTACTTGCACTTAAGTGGGGGGAAATACAGCCTGATTCTCTGTCACTTCCAATCTGCATTCTTTCCCATGCAGAGGCTCTGCAAGCTCTCCTGAGTACACTAACAAGCATTTCTCTGCAAGACAGAGAACAAAATATTGTGTCTTAATAGAAATGGAAAAATGGAGCAATGCAAAGTACTGTAGATGCCAATTAGTGAGTCAGGTTAATTCTTAAATTTGTGGCAGCTCTGGACGATGAAGTCAACATTCTGCCTCAGCATTGTCTTATAGACATTGCCCAGGGTGAGGGCAGTGCAGGGCTGCATGGCCGCAGAGGGAATTCTGGAGCTGCCTGGATTGCGGGGAGAAATTGGCCACTGCTGCACCCTTTGAGCATGACCAGCCTACTACTAGGTAAGAGGACCAGGCTCATGGCTCAGTATTTGGACAGATCACTCAGAGGAACCCAAGTGTTGCAGACAGTGGTGATGGTAACTCAGCAGATTGCATTTTTTCCCTAAATCAGTATTGAAATTGTGAACCAGCAAGATGATAGGGGACACTTTCCTATTGGAGGTGCTCTCTAGAGACATAAAACCGAGGCCCTAACTATTTGTGGATGTTAACGTTGCAAATGCACTTTTCCACAAAGCATAGGTTAGCGCCAGTGCTCTGTCCCCTTTCCAATTTAGGCAATTACATTCTGTCCACCTACAATTCTGTGTGGTTTTGTCTTGATGTGATTGTTCTTCACTCCCTCTACCAAGCTGCTGTGTAGTGTTGCTGTCAGCTGTTAAGAGGGGCTTCATTGCACTGAGAGGTAGCTGCATCTCTGGGATGGGAGCCTGTGAACCCAGCATATCAGAAAAAGACTATCTGGCTTCCAAAGGCATTTTGTATCTCCAGCATTACAAGATTTCCCCCTCTTGCCCTTTATATAATTTTTACAAATATGCTATGCAAGAAAACATTTTGGAATCTTTTGGAAGATAGAGACTATGTGATATATATAAAACCTGTTTTAAGCCTGTGATGTTGTTTAATTCAGGTGAAGTACTGTGTAATTACACAAGACACACACACACACAAAAAGAAGCAAAATTACAGCATGGATTTTTTTAAGTATAGTTTGAAAACTTGTGCTGTGAACAAAATACATTTTTACGCTGATGAGATTTTAATTAGACACAGTTCCCATTAGCTAAGATTAGGAGCTGGATTACATCTCCTGCATTTTTGAAACATTATATGATGAAAAGGATAAGTGAAAAGAAAGAATTAACAGGAAAAGTTTTACTGCATCTAGGGATTTTCTAAATAACATCTGAACAAAGATAACTGACTTTCATCCACCCCTCCTGATGTGTTTGGGTTTATCAGCATGAATAAGAGACAGAGTCTGTGTTTATATATTGGGAGATCTTTGTTTTAAATATTTATAGGGTGCAAGCTCCTTAGGCATTTAGAGGAGGCTTTGTGAATTCATCATCATGTTTGTACTTAGACATATTTTACTGAAACATTTTGGCATTAACGCAAAAAGATCCCGGACCCGTCTCAACTTTAATGTCACCAGGTTGTTTGAAAAGAAGGGGGTTCAGTGACACATTCACTGCTGGAGAGTATACCTGACAACCTGAGAACTGTAAATTCAAAGCAATATGCCACTGTTAATAACGTGTAGTGTTGTTATAGCCATGTTGGTCCCAGGATATTAGAGAGACAAGGTGGATGAGGTAGTATCTTTTTTTTAATTGGACCAATTTCTGTTGGTGAGAGAGACACAGTTTCAAGCTTGCACAGAGCTCTTCTTCAGTTCTGGGAAATATTATGGCACTCAAATCCCTGACACCTATGCTATAGGTTTATTCACCCCTGCCTTCCCAATCCCTCCCCATACCCCACACACCCACCAGTACATGCAAGTAAGATCCATAGTTCCATGGGAAAAGTGGGCAACTAACTACCTATTTATGTTAAGATGATCAATGGACAGAAACCTTTTTCCAACCTTTTCCCAGAATCCTTCTGTGATTAGCAATGAAGAGCTGGAAACTTCCTTATCCTGCTTCTCTCCATTCATTGCCTTCAGCTTCCTTGCCCTGCTTTTCTCCATCCCATGATCCCCTTTCATTTCCTATATAACTTCACTTTATCCGGTGCCCCTCCATGTCCTTCAGTCTGAATGAGATGCATGGGGCTAAAGATGTTTAAGGATAAGCCTAAGTCCCAAACTCTGGAATGTGGGATCCAAAATAGTCACACATGTCAATGTGGGTTTATGTTAGCCAAGCAGCCTCCTTTTGAGCTGAGGGATTCTTTTGTCCTCTCAGGGTAGGTCCTTCTTTGCCTTCTCCTCAGTAATTGTGAGGGTGGGGGAGGAATGATCAACATATTATTCTTTCTCCCTTCCCTCTCTAAAGAAGGAGAGTAGGAAAGGTTGGCTAGCACATTCTTCTGTCCCCACAGCTACAAGGGAGGAGGATGTAAATGGCCCTTCTCCGTCCTGCTCTAATCCTCTGCCAGTCCTTTTTTCTATGAAACTCAGAGGAAGAAAGGGGCCTGGATCTTTTTGCAGAGCAAAGAATGTACTAGTGAGAAAGAAACCACCATTGGGATTGTGCCTCCTGGTCTCCTTGGAACACGTCCATGGAGAACACACCTGGAAAGTAATTTCATGAGGGTCAATTACACTCTCATGAGCACTATTCCATAGCATAAATATCAGCCTCAGTATTAGTGATATTTGGGATGTAGGGATCAACAGTGGCATAACACCTTAATCATAGACACGTGAACTGAAGATGCACAGCCTGGCTGGAAAGGCTGCCCTTCACACCCACACTGGATTAATATAATGCTGCCAACACTCAGGCCTATCGGTTAGAATGGAAGTTAACCCAGTTAGATGTTTTTCAGGCCCTTGCCCTAGGTCATGGGTCCAGACAACAAAAGGTTTCGATGCACAGGTTTGATTCAAAAGTTGCACTTTATGTGCTGAAAGCACAAAGACTTTTGCAAGCTGACCGGGGTGTTTTTTGACTGAAGCAAAATGTAATTACACCAGAAATTACAAGTTTATTTGTGTGGGTGTGTGCGCGCATACTTGTGTGTGAACTACTTTTAATTCTTGTTATGAACAGAAAAGAACACACACTGATGAGATTTTAATTAGCCACATTTCTGTGCCAGGACCAAAGCATCGGCACGGCATGCCTTCATACACTCTATCACACCTGTTGACATTTAAGTTCCAAAAAAACTTATAAACAAGACAATAGCCAAGAAGCAGAAGACAGGAAGACACAAGGTTCATAAGACTTTGAGGTGCCAAAAAGACAGATTGCATGCAGCAGGCACTTTACAAAAACCAGGAAAACCACTTGGTCTCTCAAAGTGTATGTCACAGTAAAGAACTGTTCCCAGGCAGCTCAAATACATCCACTGACACCTGCAGATAAACAATAAAAGAAATTAATCAGATGAGACATACACTGTAGGCCGCTAGTCAAAAGGGAGCAATCCCAACTGGTCAGCCACAGGGTATGCAATGCCCTTGAACATGGAGCAAGGGCTCACCAAACTCTTAGTACGGTCGGTGATTGTTGTTATTATTAATTATTATTATTATATCACCTCAGAGCCACAAGGGAGATCAGGCCCCATTTTAGAAGGTCTATACAAACATAATAAGACAGCAGGCCCTGCCTTGAAGAGCTTAGTGTCTAAATAGACTATATGGATACAAGGTGGGAGAGGGAAAAAGAGGTAAAGTGACTTGCCCATGATCATAGAATCATAGACTTTAAGGTCAGAAGGGACCATTATGATCATCTAGTCTGACCTCCCCCATAATGCAGGCCAGAGAATCTCACCCACCCACTCCTGTATCAAACCTGTGCCTGAGCCATTGAAGTCCTCAAATCATGGTTTAAAGACTTCAAGGTGCAGAGAATCTTCCAGCAAGTGACCCGTGCCCCACGTTGCAGAGGAAGGCGAAAAACCCCGAGGGCTTCTGCCAATCTGCCCTGGAGGAAAATTCCTTCCCGACCCCAAATACAGTGGTCAGCTGAGCATGTGGGCAAGACTCACCAGCCAGACACCCAGGAAAGAATTCTCTGTAGTAACTCACATCCCACCCCATCTAACATCCCATCACAGGCCATTGGGCATATCTACCGCTAGTAGTCAAAGACAAATTAATTGCCAGAATTAGGCTATCCCATTATACCATCTCCTCCATAAACTTATCAAGCTTAGTCTTGAAGCCAGATATGTCTTTTGCCCTCAGCATGTGAGTGACAGAGCTGGGGATAGGACCTACGGCCTTGGCTACACTTGCAGCTGTACAGCGCTGTGAGGTAAACCTGTCTTCGTACAGCTGAGTAGGGAAAAGCGCTGCAGTCTGTCCACACTGACAGCTGCCAGCGCAGTGGTGTGGCCACACTTGCAACATTTGCAGCTGTGTTGGGAGGGGTGCATTATGGGCAGCTATCCCAGCATTCATGTGGCTGCAACGTGCTTTTCAAAACGGGGTGGGTGGGGTGGATTGTGACAGGGAGTGTGGGGGGAGAGAGAGTGCTTTTTGGAGCATGTCAGCTCTCTATTTTGCAAGTTCCGAACTCCCGCCCCCCTGCTCATTCCTTTACTCACTCAAAGCAAGCTGCAAACTGTTTGCTTTTCTCTGTGGTACGAGCTTTGAAACCGGCACTTCCGCATTCCTGCAGCCGGTCACAACAATGGAGAGGATTGGCCACTTGACAAGGTGATTAGTACAGCGCTGCAAGCGTTTACACTCACACCCGTGAGTCGTAGCCACTCCGCTGCAGCTGTTATTCCTCTCGGAGATGTGGAGTACCTGCAGCGGTGTACCCAGGGAGATACAGCGCTGTAAGTGCCCTGCCAGTGTGGACGGGGAGTGAGTTACAGCGCTGGGGGAGGCTTTACAGCGCTGTAACTTGCAAGTGTAGCCCAGGCCTACATCTCCTGAATCCCAGTTCAGTGCTCTCCTGTGGCCCATGCTGCATCTCAGATGAAAATCACCCCTGGTTGTGCTGTGGACGCTCATTAATAAAAGCAGACAAGTTAGTGCTTTGAGATTTTTCAGAATGGCAGGTGCTATAAAACTGTAAGATATATTTACAAGCCATCTGTCGTAAAAACAGACGACAGGTTTGGAATGTAAGTTGCACGCATTGGACAAAGGACAGAGACATTGATTTGCAGCTCTGATCTGACTGTATTTATTTGCTAGCTCTAAGATTTTTTAGGCCTATTCTGTTTGCTAATTAGCTGTCAAATTGGAAATCAGGATTGACCACAATTCAATTTTTAACCCTAGGAATGTGACCTCAGGCCTTCCTCTACTAATTCATTGACTTCAGTGGGAGCTGATGAGTACTCAGCACTCTTGTGCCTAACTTTGAGCACCCATTTCTGAAAATCTTGGTCTTTGGCTCCAATGCTGCAGTCATTATGGCACAAAACCCCAGTTTTCCAATAGTAATTTTGAATGGTAAGGACCACATGACTTCATGAAGACTTGTATTAGAATCAGAATTAGAATTAGAATTATGGAGCCCTGGAATTCCAAATTTGTCCAAGAGCAGAACCCTTTTGATTCTAAATAAAATAAAACTTCCCATACAAACTAATAATGTTACAGGCTGTGTTTGGACAAAGCAATACTCACAAATATGTGATCTTGTATCTTAGAACATATATATCCCAAACTTGATTTTAGTCTAGCAGTTTTGGTCTGGGCAAATTCAATCTAGGTGTATTTCCCAACCAAATATGTCGATCATCCATAATGGTTTCCAGATCATTTGAGAGAGTGCTACTTACGTGCCATGGGAATGCAAACTAATCTAGAGGATATTTACACAGTAGTTATGGCATTTTCTACAAGAGAAGCACTGCAAGAGCCTGATCCTACAACTGGATTCATGCAGGAGCCCCGTGGATCGTAATAGTGTTCTGCGTGGGCTCAGGAGTTGGCCCACATGGATCTAGTTGCAGGTTCCAAGCTCCTAGATGTGTCTGTAAGTTATTGGCAAGCTAAAATAATATCTTTGCAAACCCTGGATGGATGTCAGGTATGTATAAATGCTGAGTCAATGAGGCTCCAAAGTAATTCCTTTCTCTTCATAGTACAATAGTTTACATCAACAAGTTCCAAATCACAGTGTATTGCAGTAACTCATAGAGACACTGATGGCAGCATACATTTTTTACACAGAGAAGTCTAAATCTACTTCTTCTTGAACTTAACATGTCATTGTATTTCAAATAGAAACTACTTTACTCTCCTCTCCTCCTCCTCCTAGAAGGAATCTCACTTCACTGAATGTGTATGTAATGTCAAATGCTCTTCTGCAGGTGCTCCCATGTTTTGAGACATTCTTTACATTACATTTTTAAGGTTGATTTTTGTGTGTTTTCTTTCTGTAATAGACAGTCCTGACAAATGAGAAATGAAGTCCTCCAATTTAAAGTACTGTATCAGCTCACTTAACATTTAATTTTGTATATCTCCCTGCTTTTAACTTCAGTTTAGGGGCTAAGAGCTCAGAAGATTATTGCTGTCAAAGTGTTACTGTTTGAGGTATGGCTGTGTAATAGCAAACTGCAATAAATGCCTTTTATCTATATTGATTTTTAGAGATGATCCAACTTAGGAAAACCTAATGCCCACATGTACCTGTCAAGTACCCACCTGTCTGTGAGCTATTGAAGTCATGTTTGAATATTATTCCAGAGGTCCAGAAAATAATATAGAAATATGAGTTAATCAATATCATCCAATGCTGTAATACAAGTTCTAGGAGTCACACTTCCAAAAGCAGCACTTCCAGGAATGATTAAAAGCATGGTGCTGCCAGCAAGTTGAGAGGTAGCCTGAGTACCAGTTCCCAGGTACCATTTCTGCAGGTCAGCATCCACCACCGTGTTTGAGAGTACTCAAACTTTATTGAACTGCTTTGATCTAACCACAGTTGAATTTGGTTTTGGTTTACTCAGAAATAGGGGTTATTGATTTTTGCAGCTGAATCACATCTTTTTACATTCAGTCATAAATTTATGCAAATATCTTGTCACCTGCTTAACTTAGTTAGATTTCTGCTTCCCTACATGGAGGTCCTATTACTGTAAGTTCTAGATCAGTTGGCTGTTCCTATCCTTGAAGCTGGGATACAGGATATTCTTTCGAGTGATGGTGTTAGTGTGGATATCAGACTTCAACAAATTGCAAACCCAAGATCAGTCTGTGTGCTGCCAATGCTGTTGCTGAAGTTGGAAAGTGCTAGCAGGAAGTTACCCAAAAAATATTTTAGGATGGCTAACATCCTTTTTTTTTTAAATGAACAAAAAGAAATGGAAGCAACATCGAACTTTTTTTAAAAGTTTGCAAACAAAACCAAATACAACACAAATTAACAATGAAGGCCATGCATGAACGCCTATGCATGAAGAACAATTTCTATGGTAAATGACAACTTTTAAACCTCAGTCATTTCAGCTACACAGTTGTTCCAAAAAAGTCACCAAAATACTTTTCTAGGGGGAAAAGTGGTGGATTCCTTCCCCCTCCCCCCCCCCCGTTTTTTTTTCTCATTCAAAATTGGCTGAACCATTTTGACTCAAATATTCAAGAACCTTTGGGCCAAAGCAAAACATAATGAAACTTTAACCATGTGGGTTGAAATGTTCTATAACCATTTGGAAACAATTATCGCAGTAGAACCCGATTTGCAAATTTAGCCCCCAACCTCTACTTTTGAAAATACATGTGAATAACTTTAGCACCAGAGTTACTAGCAGCACTGATTCCAATGGGACTACTCACATGCATAAAGTTACACACATGCATAATTGTTTCAAGGACTGGGGCTTTAATTGTTAGAATTAGTAAAAAATGGTGAAAACTTTGAGGAAAAGTGGCTTTTTAAAAAAAAAGAATAATTTTACAAAATGATTTTGATGAGACTTTCTCCATTTTTCGATGAAAATTTTTATTGATCAGTTTTATTGTTTTTCAGTTTAATGTTCAGATTCCTTTTTTTTTTTTTGTAGATTTCTTTCTCTGTTGTCACCTTTGATTTGTCACTCTAGTCACATGAACCCACATCCTATACAAACATATGCACATATTTATTTTAAGTATGTGAGTAATTATACTCATGTGCTTACATTTTTTCAGTTAAGGGGCTTAATGCATTAAATATTTAATTAGTCATACATTAATACAAATACTTACTTAAAACATTTGGTGGAGGATTATATTTCCTCATTTTTAGGATGATTTTACTGTTGCAATTTCTATAGAACTGCTTCCAGGCAAGTCCCCTTTTACATTTTTTTCACTTCCCATTTTATTTCTTTATCTTCTTTTCTTTCCTTCTTTCCTTCTGGACTTTATGACTCAAGACTCTTTTTATAGTTCAAGCAAAGCACAGTGGTTCTGTCATTCTAGTTCAAGTATTATTAAAATGTATATAAATGCAGAACTGCATAAAATATGGCAGTAATGGCAGACCAAACTCAACCAGTCACAAGTGCCACTGCTTTACACTGAAAAGTCTGCCACTGTGCAATTAGGAAACATACTGGATAATGCTGGGTGACATAACAGAAACCAACTTACCCGTGTATTTCTCTTATAATTCCAATACAACAAATGTTGTAAAGTTGAAGTTAAAGAATGCTACAGTAAACAGTATAATCCTTATACAAAGTTCATAAGAAGAGCATTATATTTAAAATTGAACTACATTAAAATGCTTAGATCTCAATCCTGCAGACACTTACCTGTGTGTGAAATTTTACACACTTGAGTAATAATGGGATACTTGCATAAAATTAATCACGTGTGTACATATGTGCAGGACCATGGCCTAAAAACATTATAAAGAATGAAAATGTCCAGGGTAGCAGTGTGTGTAAATATTCTATCCCATGGAAGTGCATACATTCAGTGAATGATGTTGCAATGTGGAAATTCACCTTGCAGATTTTGTTATTCGCCAATACAACTTTCACTGTGAGCCACAAGACTTGCAAAGTCTTTAATTTTTAATTTTCTTTATCTGGAAAACAACTTGTGAATCTCCTGAAATTATCAGGAAAAGAAATCTACTTGTCATCAAGACTTAACCCTAGCATTTTGAATTTGTAAACATCTTTTTAACTTACAAGACTCTGTGTGTCTCAAAATTGACTTGTAATGGGTCCCTGTTTGCAACACTTTCTGCCTCTCCATAATTTTGTTTGTGTGTGAACTGATTATGAAAGATACAAGACTGACAGCTTTGGATACTCGTCATCGTTAGAACAGTTAGAGCATCAACAGGGCTACTGAAAGCTTTCCAACTCTGAGCATCAATATGGTTTAAAGTTTAGGCTTGAAATTAGATGTAGGTTTCTAACCATCAGAGGAATGAAGTTTTGGAACAGCCCTTCCAGGGAGAAGTAGGGGCAAAAAACCTAACTGGCTTCAAGGCAGAGCTTGAAAAGTTTATGGAGGGCATGTTATGACGAGACTGCCTACAATGGCATGTAGCTCATCTGCAACTGCTAACAGCAAAAATCCCTGATGGTTGGAGATGGGGCTCTAGATAGCGAGGCTGTGAGTTACTATAGAGAATTCTTTCCCAGGTGTCTGGCTTGTGGGCCTTGCCCACATGCTCAGAGTCTAACTGATCACCATATTTGGGGTTAGGAAGGAATTTTTCCCCTGATCAGATTGGCAGAGACCCTGGGGTGGGGTTGCCTTCCTCTGAGCATGGGACATGGGTCACTTGCTGATTTAAGCTAATGTAAATAGTGAATTCTCTGTAACTTGAAGTCTTTAAACCATGATGTGAGGACTTCAGTAACTCAACCATATGTTAAGGGTCTATTACAGGAGTAGGAGGGCGAGGTTCTGTGGCCTGCAATGTACAGGAGGTCAGACTAGATATTCATGATGGTCCCTTCTGAATCTATGATTCTATGAGCCTATAAACTGGAGAGACCACTTCTTTTCAGTCTGTATGCCCACTCGCATGCCTACTTAACTAAAAGAAATATTACCAAACTTCAGTGTATGTGGGGGGGAGGAGGATACATATAATTATGAACCAGATTCTTAGCTGATGTAAATTGGCATAGCTTCATTGACTGCAGTGGAGCTAATCCAATTTACACCAGCTGAGGATCTGACCATTATATCCATATATTTGTTTTATAATAGCATTCAGAGGCTCTACACAGGATTAGGCTTCCATTATGTTAGGCACTGCACAAATACACACAAATACCTGGGCTTTGCCCCAAAGAACTTACAGTTTAACAAATATATTTGGAGCAAACATGATTTGTAAACTTCAAAAGCAAATGAATTCCTGATCTGAGACCATATAAATCTCCCTCCTCTTCCCAATCTCTTACCTACTGTCATGTCTCCCTGTTTCATGTCAGGCTGTACATTATCTAGACTATGCATTCTTTGGGGTAGTACTGTACCTTTTATCGGTTTGCGGCGTGTTGTGGGTATACATGATGCTGTATGATTGATAAATCATAAGGCATACATTTTTAACTGTGAAGCTAATTAATCAGTTGAACAATTTACCAAGGGTTATGGTGGATTTACCATCACTTGGAATTTTTAAATCAAGATTGGATGGTTTTTTAAAAGATATGTGCTGGTTCAAAAGGAATTATTTTGGGGGAGTTCTATGACCAGTGTTACACAGGAGATCATGATAATGATAGTAGCTTTTTCTTTATGGTCTCCTCCCTTCTGGAAACTGGACTCGCCACTAAATATATTGCAGACAGGCCACCAGGCCTTATCTTGCAATTTATTTTGAGATGAAGTATTCACAGATAAATTAATGGGATTACTCATGTGAGTAAGTAATACTCAACCTGATTAAAGGTTGCAGAATCAGGCTCAATAACTTAGTTACCACCGGTCTGGGCTGGATTTGAAGTCGTGCCCTGAAGGTGAGAGGCTTGATAGGCCACTAGAAGTCCTCTAAGAAGCCATCCACATGTGTCCAAACTTTTAAACTTACTTTCTAAACTAAATGTCCTTACTCTTGTCTTGGATCACATATTTCCATACCTTGTAGAAACCTTGTCATCCTTGCTTCTCAACTGTCAATGTCTTAAGTTTTTTAAATTTCTGTCCTATGGGTAGCACTTCATTTTCTAACTGCATGGTGTTCTACGTATAAAATCCATCAACCAAACCAGTACCTGATTTCAGCAGTGACCTTAGAGTCTGCAACTAATAGGATTACCCTCAATGAAACATTTGGAATGTCTTAAACTTGTGAACACTTAATCTCTCACCAATAGTTAAGAGTACTAGTAGGAGATTTTAGAGTTATAAAGCCTATTTGTATCAGTAGCAGATGTAATTAAAGGGACAGCTCTTTGGTTAATGTTCACCTTTGGCACAAATTCTACTAATGCTTAAATGTAGAAGGACATGACTGTGGTATGTGAAGAGAATAGCATCTCTGTTTACAAACTAGTTGGATTAAAAACCACAAACAGTTGGTCCACATGAAAACTATTTCCAGTAGAAGTGAAGACGGTATTACATACTGTGGGCCTGATTTTCAAAAACACACAAGCCCACAGTGAATTGCAATAATAAATGTGCAGTTGCATTCCCAGTCTGTGTGTGTAGTTTCTGCTAATGCACATACAAACTGGGCATTTGGATACCATAAATAGCCAGTTAGATATTTGATGAGGTATTTTGTGCTGAAGAGCAAAACTAAGTGGCAACGGTGACAGCATGGAAGTTATGCTCTCATTTTTCACAGATTGTAAATGTTTCCAGACCACTTTTTTTTCTTTTCTCATCCAGTTGCTCTGAGTTTATGCCTCACAACACCAATCATCACCTGGTATTAATACTTAATAGGAGAGAGAAAAAACCGGATAGCTCAGCTTCTAATTCCACTGCCAGCTATGTCTATTTATCAGTGCCTCCAAATGAATCAACTAGTTGCAATGGTGCTAAAATATGTCTTTTTGTCAGAAATCCACAAACTTGCACAGAATACTGAACAGCAGAGAATCCAACATCAGTCTAATGTACAGGCAAACTCTATTAGCTTTGGTACCTGTGCTTTTTTATATATCTCCTGTAAAACCTTACAAATCTTCTCAGCATAGAGATTTTTGTATGATTTAGATGCCAAGAGCCAATTACACTATCTACAATTCACAAACTGGTTTCAGGGAGAAGACAGATTTGGAATGGATGTCTTGAAGACTATTATCTTTTCTAAAATTAGCAGTCAAAACCAAAGTCTTTGCCTAAACAATATTATAAATAATGTCTATCATCAGTTGAATAGAAAACTGATAAACTCTCCAAGTTATGGAACAGAGATCTGATATTGGTAAAGCCAAACTAGATCTGAGACTAATACTAATCCAACCACATTAAACTCTGTTTAGACCTTTTTTTTTCCAGACCCTAACTTTTAGCATTGGTTTGGATAAAGATAAATGATTAATGCTGGAGTTGTGGTAGTGAATAAACAGATCTTACTCATAAGACCATATGTATACTAAGTCTGGGAAAAACAGCTAGGAGAATAAACATATTGAATGTAGATGTGCCTTTTGCTCCTAAGATCTTTATCACGGGAGATTTTAGTTCTATTATAAACATTAAGGGCACACAGTATTCCTAGTGCAGAGGGGAACAGAATGGCCTTAAAAATGCAATGAAGGGACAGTGGTCCATGAAAAAATGATTGAGGCTACATGGGAAATGTCTTCTCATTATATAGCTCTTTATAGCCACTCTGTGTCTGTAACTCATGAGCAGAGCTCCACCAGAAAGAAGTGGCTGACAGGGGCAAGAAGTCAAGGAGCAGCCCTCTATCAAGCAATTCCCTCATTCAAGGCAACCAAACGCATAATACAAACTGCATTATAAACCACTACTGTCCTGGCAGCTGTAACTCACAGTCCATGGCTTTTGCTTACTCCAAGAGGGAGTGTGGACAGGTGGTTGGCAAGGACACTCTGCCAAAGGCGGCACCATGAAACAGATTGCTGTGCTACCTGGTCTGTGGGAGACCTGGGGTGGAACACAGATGAACCAAGATCTGTAGAAACTGGCTTAGTTCATCCCATGGGTCCTTTGCAGGAAATAGCTACTATGACCCCTGCTGTTCTGTTCTGCTGGCAGCCTTCCCTTCAGAGGGGATAATATAGAGGAGCAGGAGCTCAAAATAAGTCACACAGCTGCAAAAGTTAAATGCCACATAGTGTCACACAAAGAGAAGGGGAGCAAGGCCCTAAGAGTGAGCAAGAAATATTTACTGTAAAAGCAAACCTGGGGCTCCCAGGCACTACAATAATACAAATAATAAATAATTAGAATAATAATTCTAAGTGCAAGAGAAGTTAATTCTGCAAAAAAGTAAATTGGCTAAAGAACATAGAAGAGCTGATTTGTTCTGTATGTATGTATGGTGGGAGCTAAACTATCCAGAAAATAAAACATTTCAAATACATAGGGGAAAAATGCTGAAACCTCTTGTGGTTGTATAGCTGTGTATAATTATTATCATGCTAGTACATATTATTATTCTCACTGTTCCAAATAACAAGATTTTGTTGTTTATGAATATACTGTATTGCTGTTTTTCAGCTTGTTGCATACCCTACACTCTTCCCAGTTGTTCACCTTTGTAACATTAAATACAGTTCTTCATTTTTCTTTTAAAATAGCCAAATCTTCCTCCCCCATTTTTTTAAAAAAAGAGGCAAATGAAAAGCAGAGATGACCTGTGCCTACCGATAGTGTGGGGGGGCACAGTGAGAGGGGCACAGATTCAGCAGTGTTACTGAGCATGCTCAGTCCGTGTGAGCATGCTCAGTACAAGCCAAGCAGCAAATGTGGGGAGTCACGTGACCTCCCACACACCACATGATGAAAAATCAGCTGCTGCTTCCACACACTCAGACTCACTGGGTTCCTTCCCATGTTAAGCTCTAGTGGGAGGGATCTGGGGCAGTATAGACATAGTAAAGGGTTGCAGGAATGAAGCTTCAAAACTCCACAAGGATTGACAATCCATTGTCAAACCTTGTGGAATTTGGGATCTTCTTGTAATAAACAAGTGCTGCCTACTCCTTCCACCTCACTTCTGCAGGAGACATGCCTCTATTGGCCTCTCTGTCCATTCCTCCATAAAGTCTACCTCTCTATAAGGCCTGCAGGCAAGGAAAGGAAGTTGGTGCTTCCTAGTAGCTAGTAGCACTAGCTCTGTAGTGAATTACTGGTAGGAAATCCAGTGGCTCCCCTGGGGAGCATGTTACAGAATACATCTGCTTCCACAGCATATCCCCTCATTTACCTCCTAACCAAAGAATTGAGATGGAAGAGTCGTTACAGGCTCAGAGACAGGAGAGGTTGCTGTACACCTTGTCCCAGTTTGACCCATTTTTTTGTACCTCTCTGCCAGCAGGAGGGAAGCACTAGGCACAAAGAACTCTGGTTTGTCCTACCTGTTTTCTTACAGTATGCTCCTATGCCTATATTTGAAAGCCATTTGTTACATCAAAGAGTAGTAATGAATAATGAAAGATATTAGAGTTGTGGAGTTAACACTAGTACCCTATTTTTCATATTAGATGCCATATCGCCTCTCGGAGAAAGTGAGTAAGCCTTGTCTTGGGCCATTATAAAACCAAGATTTTAATCTGCCTTACATCTCATCAGCTTCTTAAAGACCCTGTGGATAGTTTTATTTCTTTAAAAAAATACTGAATATTTTTATGGAGGATAATGTAGAATATTAAGTTTTTATTAATAGATTACCATCATCTAATTTATGAATGCATGTGGTATGAAATGAACTAAGAAATTCAGTGCAAGCTACTTAATAATCCTTGAACATAGATCGACAAAGATTTCTAATAATGGAATGCATTGTGTGCTATCACAGCCAAAGGGCCATCTGTTATACAGTCATTTATTTGATATTAGTTTCCAAGGTGTTACTCAAAATTGAAACAATATATATAAAAAGTATAAGCCTTGAATTAAAGATATAATAGACTGGACAGCTGCTGATAACCTCTAGTGCTCCAGAGCAGAAATTACAGACTCTGGGCTGTTGTATTTATGGTAAATGCAGTCTTGCAAATAAAGGGCCTAATCCTGCAAAGCTTTCTGCACAAGTAGCTTATATGAATACTCCTAAAGGGCCTGATCTTGCTCCCATTGAAGTCAATGGGGTTTGGGGAAGGAGCAGACCTAAAATAATTAAATTTTACTCAGGATAAAAGTTTCAGTTATAATGTATGCTGTGATATCAGTGAATTGTAGATAACAGGTTTATTTACTTATGGGTGTGCTAATTCTTGGACTGTAAGCTCTTTGAGGCAACAACTGTTTCTGCCTGTGTATTTATACAAGACCTACCACAATAGGGTCCTGGATTGGATATAGTTAATAGTGTTGATGTAATATATTTAGACTTCTGTAAGGCATTTGACTTGGTACCTCATGACATATTGATTAAAAAACTAAAAAGATATAAAATTTACATGGCGCACATTAAATGGATTAAAGGCTGGCCAACTGATACGTCTCAAAATGTAATTGTAAATGGGGAATCATCATCAAATGGGTGAGTTTCTAGTAGGAGTAGGGAGGTTATTTTACCTCTGTATTTGGCACTGGTGCAACCTCTGCTGGAATAGTGTGTCCAGTTCTTTTGTCTACAGTTCATGAACAATGTTGATAAATCAGAGAGGGTTCAGAGAAGGGCCACTAAAATGATTGGAAGATTAGAAAACCTGTTTTACAGTGATAGACTCAAGGAGCTCAATCTAGTTTAACAAAGAGAAGGTTAAGGGGTGACTTGATTACAGTCTGTAAGTATCTACATGGGGAAAAATATTAATAATGGGCTCTTCAGACCAATAAAGAAACATATCACATGATCCAATGGCTGGATGTTGAAGCTATATAAATTCAAACTGGAAATAAACAGAGAGAGTAATTAACCATTGGAACAATTTATCAAATGTGGTGGATTCTCCATCACTGACAGTTTTTAAATCAAAATTGGATATTTTTCTAAAAGATCTGCTCTGGGTATTATTTCAGGGAAGTTCTATGGGCTGTGTTATACAGGAGGTAGACTAGATGATCACAATGGTCCCTTCTGGCCTTAAAATCTATTAATCTGTTTGGATTTACCATTTTTTATTACATATATTATTTTTCAACTCCAGTAGAGAGAGTTTGTTTTAGCAGAAATACATGATGTCATCTAATTACTGATAAATGATTAAACTTATTGTTAATTATGTGACCTAAACTAAGAATAATGCTTCACAAAACATAAGGTCTATTATAAAATGATAATGAAATTAATATTATAACTGCCATTATTAAAATAATTGTAGAATACGTTTTAAAGAAATTCCATTTTCCTTTTGTTTTTACACTTACTTGTTTTACTCCTTTATCTCTGAATTCATAAGCAGTAGATATACTCATAGCTTGCAGTACTGTACAAAAGCATCTTCTTATTCTAATCCATAAGTTAACAGAGAATTTGTAAATAAACTATATAATGTTTGCTTTAAGTACAGGGATTTATTTTTGGCTGTGTAATTGAAACACTATTGGTGCTGCCGCCAATAGATCAAGATAATAACCCTCCACCTGTGGCTTATGGATAGATTCAGTTAGGCTTGGTCTACACTAGGCACTTATGCTAGTATGGGTTAGGGGTGTGGATATAACTCAGGGCTTGTCTTCACTCCAGAGGTAAGTCGACCTAAACTACATCGACTCCAGCTACGTTATGTTATTCACGTAGATGGAGTAGCATAACTTAGGTCGACTTACCCCTGTGTCTTCACTGCACTGCGTCGATGGGAGATGCTCTCCAGTCAACTTCCCTTACTGTTCTCAGGGAGCTGAGTACCGGGGTTGACCAGAGAGCACTCTGCCGTCGATTTGGCGGGTCTTCAATATACCCACTAAATCGATCCCTGCTGCATGGATTGTAGCAGCGTTGATCTCCCTGTAGTGAAGACCAGCCTTCAGTGACACAGTTATACTAGCCTAACCCCTGGTGTAGACAGCACTATGTCAATGGGAGGGCTTCTCCCGTCAACATAGCTACCACCTCTCAGGGAGGTGGAGTTCTCCTGTCGGTGTAGGTAGCGTCTTCACTGAAGTGCTACAGTGGCATAGCTAAAATTGGTGCAGCTGCATCACTACAAGGTTGTACGTGTAGATAAGCCCTTAGACTCAAGCTTAAAGGCATCCATAGGAAATCCACTTGTGCTTAATGACAGCACCACCCATTTTGCTGCATAGGAATTTGACTATTTCTCTAATCACTCCTTTTTTTGTCTGAGCAATCAGTCTGGCCTTATGGCACCATGATACCGCATCCATCTCTAGAGTAAATCAGAGCCTACTAATAAAGTGCAAGGAAGCCATCTACTTGAGCTGGTCAGATTTTTTTCACATTTTGAACTTTCCATAAAATGAACCATCAATTTTGATTTTCGATTTAAAAAATGGAGATTTTTTCAATATTTTTTTCCTGGTTTTTTACCTTAGATGGATAGTTTGGGGCCCAGATTGTTAATAACTTTGCTTAATTATTATCTAGTTTCTTCAAATAGCTGGTGCACAAATTTGCAAAGAAATTTAACTATAAGAAAAGTTTGAAAAGGTAGAAAGAAGATGTTTTTGAACAACAGGGAGACAAATAAATGTTAACCATGTATGTGTGTGTGTGTGTGTGTGTATTTGATCTGTCTGATCTGCACAGCACCATAATATCATTCCAATAGGTTAACTTTCTTTGCAATTTCATTTTCTAATAGCATAAACATCTTAGAATCATAGAATCGTAAGACTGGAAGGGACCTCAAGAGGTCATCTAGCCCAGTCCCCTGCACTCAAGGCAGGACTAGGTATTATCTAGACCATCCCTAGCAAGTGTTTGTTCAGTTAGCCAGCCTTTAATCCATTTAATGTGAGCCATGTAATTTTTATATCTTTTTAGTTTTTTAATCAACATGTCATAAGGTACCAAGTCAAATGCCTTACAGAAGTCTGAGTATATTTCATCAACACTATTAACTATATCCAATCCAGGACCCTATTGTGGTAGGTCTTGTATAAATACACAGGAAGAAACAGTTGCCTAACAGGAAGTTTTTCCTAATGTCCAACCTAAACCTCCCTTGTTGCGATTTAAACCTATTGTTTCTTGTCCTCTATCCTCAGAGATTAACAAGAACAATTTTTCCCTCCTCCTTGAAACCACGTTTTATGTACTTGAAAACTGTTATCATGTCCCCCCTCAGTCTTCTCTTCTCCAGACTAAACAAACCCATTTTTTCAATCATTACTCATAGGTCTTGTTTTCTAGATATGTAATCATTTTTGTTGCTCTCCTCTGGACTGTCTCCAATTTGTCCACATCTTTCCTGAAATGTGGCACCCAGAACTGGACACAATACTCCAACTGAGGCTTTATCATCATGGAGTAGGGCTGAAGAATTACTTCTTGTGTCTTGCTTACAACACCCCTACTAATGCATCCCAGAATGATGTTTATTTTTTTTGCAACAGTGTTATACTGTTGTGTCATATTTAGCTTGAGATCCACTATAACCCCCAGATTCTTTTCTGCAGTACTCCTTCCTAGGCAGTCATTTCCCATTTTCTATTTGTACAGTTGATTGTTCCTTCCTAACTGGAGTACTTTGCATTTGACCTTCCTGAATTTCATCCTATTTACTTCAGACCATTTCTCTAGTTTGTCCAGATCATTTTGAATTTTAATCCTATCCTCCAAAGCACTTTCAACCCCTCCCAGATTGGTATTGCCCACAAACTTTATAAGTGTACTCTCTATGCCATTATCTAAATCACTGATGAAGATATTGAACAGAACTGGACCAAGGACCAATCTCTGTGGGACTCCACTAGTTATGCCCTTCCAGCATGACTGTGAACCACTGATAATTACCCTCTTGGGACGGTTTTCCAGTCAGTTATGCACCCACCTTTATAGTAGCTCTATCTAGGTTGTATTTCCCTAGTTTGTTTATCAGAAGGTCATTTGAGACAGTATCAAAAGCCTTACTAAAGTCAAAATATACTACATCTATCTCTTCCCCCCATCCACTAGGCTTGTTACCTCGTCAAAGAAAGCCATTACATTGTTTTGACACAATTTGTTTTTGACAAATCCATGCTGACTGTTACTTATCACCTTATTATCTTCTATGTGTTTGCAAATTAATTGCTTGATTATTTGCACTATTATCTTTCTTGGTACTGAAGTTAAGATGAGTGGTCTGTAATTCCCTGGGTTGTCCTTATTCCCCTTTTTATAGATAGGCATTATATTTGCCCTTATCCAGAGAGTCTTCTGGACTTTCTCCCATCTTCCATGAGTTTTCTGAGATAATCACTAATGGCTCAGATATCTTCTCAGTCAGTTCCTTGAGTATTCTAGGATATATTTCATCAGGCCCTGGCAACTTGAAGTCATCTAACTTGTCCAAGTAATCTTCTTAGATATCTTTAGCTGCGTAGTTTTGGGGCTTTTTACCTTTATTTTTATTTCATCTTTCTTATGCTATATGTTTTCTGCCTCAAAAAGTGGATTTATAAACACTATCATTATAATTCTGTGTGACATCACATTTTAAATGTGTTACAGAAAAGAGAATACACATGGTATTATTGGTCATTCTGACCACAGTAGCTGAACACACAGGAGAGCATTTGAGAGAAAGCCCCTCCCGAAGCATAATGAAACCATTATCTCATAGTGAGACAAGTTAGGGAGAAGATGTGAGCAATGTGGGCAATGAGGTAGGATTGAAGAGTCAGAGAGAGGACTCTATGACAGCAATAATACCAGGAAGTCCATCCTGGATTGGAAAGCCAGAAATCAATATGGGGTAAACCAAAACCATGTCAATGACACCAACACATGTGAATAGTTGAGTTAAACATTGACTGTGTTTGCCAGCCATGTGGACATCCAGCTCTCAGATAGATCCATATACACATATCTACCAAAAGAGAAAGAAAAAGATAACATAACCAGAAAGCTGAGTCACTTAACACCACACGGAGAAATAACTATATTTTCAAGTTATTCAAGTTTTTGAGCAAAGGTCAGGCTCGAGCCCAAGTAAGCCTCCTGTAGAATAAGATAGTTAACAGGGTCAGACCTTAGCCCTAACAGAAGCTTGTTCCAGGACAAAATGCTTAGATGATGAGAATCCATGGTGTTCTGACATCCACCTGAAACATTAATCACTTCGCATTTAAGATGTTTGAATTTGAAATGAACTCTCTCTCTCTCTCTCTCACTGTGTGTGTGTGTGTGCGTGTGTGTGTCTGTCTTCTGCATTTAAGATGTTTCAATTTGTAATGAACTGACACACATGCGTGGGATAGAGTGTGTGTGATACTGCCATCACCTGGATGGAATCAGAATTACTCAACTGTATATCATAATAAGAGATGGATGAAAACTTCAAAAACACTTCTGTGAATATTAATCTGAATTTTTAAACAAATTTGTTTTGATAATATTCCTTCCCTCCTTTTGTGTTTGCTTTCTGTGACTACTCTAGCAAATGAGTTTACAAGCAAAAATAATCAAAACAGGGATCTTAAAGTGAATATTTGTAGAAGGCAAATTTTGATTTCATAAACACAAGTATGTGCACAAGGAACCTGACTCTAATATACCACTTGTCCTCCATAGTAAATAAAAACAGCTTGAGTTTTATACTTCAGATACTCACAATGAATTGTCCATGAATGAGCTACATGAATTCACAGAAATTATTCATAAAACAAATTTGAATAGTGAATAAATACAAGAAAAATTTGCCCTGTTCACAGAAAATTTACAAATGGAAAAAGAAACAAAACTCTTCAGATAAATTATTTGTTATGAATTATTTGCTCAGCTCCCGCAGCAGGGTAATATTTAAAAAAGTATAATAGTGACTTAGGAGCCTAAGTCCCATTGACTTTCAATTAGATGTAGGCTTTTAAGTACCTAAGTCTCTTTGACAATGGGACTTAAGTACCTTTGAAGTTTTACCTGTAATCACTGATTCTGATTCTGAGCCTCTTACTCATGCTGGGTAGTACCTTACTCCACAAGTGTTCTCATTGACATCCACAGGACTGTTTGCAGAGCTTTCAACATGAGTGAAGGTTTTAGAATCTATTCCTAACATTGCTTTAGCTAGTGGAAGTGCTCCTTTAGTTCAAGGTGCTTGGATATGTGCCTTTGAAGAAGGACCTTGAGTTCTGTCCCTGCTGTCACTGTGAAGTCCTGAAATGTCCAGGTGTTTTGCAGTATAGTGAGTACTGTGAAGTCTTAGGTTGCTATGGATCTGCTATAAAAACCAACCAAAAGCATGTTTGAGCCAAAAAAGCACCATTTTTAGCACAGCACACTGCTTATTCCTATCTTACCATCTGAAAACTCCTTAATGTGGTCTGCTTCAAGAGTGTAGTATATATTATTAGGGAAAATACTTCAGTCTTTGGCAACATATATTTTGGTATATAGAGCTGCTAATATAAAGTTCCCAGTGCAAATTTAGCACACTAGAACATTATGTGGGTATGGACATTCTCAGAAGGCATTTTGTTCCATAAACAAGCAAACAAAATAATGATTTTGGCAGCTTGGGAGATATTATCTCGCTCCCATATGTTTCACTGAGTATAAAAGAAATTTTCCTCAAACCAAGACTCCAAAATTTCACAATGTAAGTGGTCTCTCTCAGCATGAATTAAAGCTTGGAGATATTTATTGAAAATGATTTTATGTTAACTTTTGAAATGTCGGGCTTCTGGGATGAGAAAAATGGGTACAGTTTCTTTTAGCTCATTTACAGTATTGTATGGTATGAGAGAGAATAAAACAGAATGGAGTTGCTTATCCAAACTGTGAGAGAGCAGCATTTGGTAGCATGTGGCATGCATGTCAGTAAAGTGAAAGGCTTGACATACACCTGCTTTTTTTCACTGTGCCATACCCCCCTATGTTCTACCATAAACTAAGAGTGGCATGGCAGAGCCTACAGGCATGGCACAGTCAAAAAGCAGGTGCATGATATACCTTTCACTGACTTGCATGCCATATGCTACCAAATCTTTCAAGCTCCTGATAAAAAAAATCTTGCAAACCCCCCAAACCTTATTCAAATACAATGGAAATACACCTCTACCTCGATATAACGCTGTCCTCAGGAGCCAAAAAATCTTACCGTGTTATAGGTGAAACCGCATTATATCGAACTTGCTTTGATCCACCGGAGTGCGCAGCCCCGCCCCCCCGGAGCACTGCTTTACCGCGTTATATCCGAATTCGTGTTATATCGGGTCGTGTTATATCGGGGTAGAGGTGTATGTGCCTGAGGAAGCGATACACGGTGTGAGTAAGGGCTGCAGCATCAGGCCCATAATTATCGACACACTAACAAGGCACCACTCTGTGGTTCAAGTTAAGACTGTCCAAGCCTCTCATAATACAGGAAGTCAAATTTTCTATTTACAAAGCTAAATACATTTACCCCAATGTCATTAACCAGATGTCAAGATTGCAAGCTCTTGGGGGCAGTGACCATCTCTCTGTTATGTACCGTGCCTAGCCACCATGGAGTCGTGGTGTGTGTTGCCACAATATAAATAAATAAGAAGCAGCAGCATTTCTCAATCTCCTAAATTCTTTAATTAAATTAAGGCTTCTTTAAATTGTTTAAAAAAATCTTGTTGTAAACAACAAAGTATCTTTATCTATATTACCAACACCATAAATTATGAAAACTGAAAGAACTTTTAAAATCCAATTTAAGTCGCAGTATTTTTATTTTTTTCATTTCCTGTAGGTTGGGCAATTAAAATCATTCAGATCAATGGGCAATATTTCCAAAAACAAGTACCAGGCTTTCAGAATAGCCCAGCAGACACAATTAAGATGGGTAAAATTTTCGAAGGTGCTTAAGTGACTTAGGAATTCAGGTTTCATTGCAAGTCACTTTTGAAAATGGGACTTAGGCTCATAAATCACTTAATTTTACATAGATTTTCCATTCACTTAATTAGGTACCTGAATAGGAGATGCTGTGTGCTGAGCTCTTCTGAAAATCTGACCCTAGGGCCTGAAATTAAGCTTCTGTATCTATCTTTCAGCACCTGCCTGATTTTCAAAAGTGTATGAAGCCCATAAAAGCTATTTGGTGCTCAACATTTCTGAGAATTAGGCAGGTGTCTAAATAGGGAATTGGGAGCCTAACTTTAGGCTCATATTTTTGAAAATCTTGGCCTTCCAGGTTATGTCTGCTGTAGTGGTTTCACTGGATTTATTTTTAATTGTGTAATCATTTCTATTAGTCAAATTTGTGAAATGTTTTAGTCAACCCGAATCTACATTTTTTGACTAAAAAAGTTTCAGATGAAAATTTTAGCTCAACTCCTGAGTTCTAAACCTGCCTCTGACACTAAATCCTTCAGTGGTCTTGCCCAACCCACTTCACTTTCCAGTCTAAGTTTCCAAATCTATTAAACTGAAGTAATATTTTGCTTTCTCACAGGGAAAAATGTAAGAATAAGTGAGGCACAAATTGTTGCTGGCTCTTGAATAGATGTGCAAGATGGAGGAAGGATGGAAACAGCCTTCTTGTTGAGGACCAGGTACAAATGCAGTCCTTGTTAGCAGGAGAGCGCAGGGGCTTCTCCCCACTAGTGCCTCCTGGGATGGATGCCATCCCGAAAGAGGAGAGGCCATACTTCTTCTCCCCTTGCCTCAACCCACAGGCCAGCAGAGTTGTCTGGGTGCAAAGGAGAGGCAACAATGCATCTGGGGCACAATGTACCTCTTTAAGGGCACCCAGAACTCACCTTACTAAGCACAATATGATCCAAAATGATTTTAAAGCGCTTTTTTAGATGAAAAGCTCTATATATGTGCTGGTAATGAGAATTGCCATTTAAATCATTTTCTCCAATAAATAGCTCTAGTTATAGCAGCTTGAGTTCCATGCTGTGTTTCACACAGTAGCAGAATGTGTTGTCAAGGGGCTGCCATGTAATAGGACACGCTGGGCTACTCCCCAGGGAAAAGCCATTTGCTCAGCATTTCCTGTCAGTACGTCAATATCCAGTAGAACAGTGACTACTCTGCATCCCACACTGCATTACTCAGGTCTTGCTCATCCCCTGCTTAGCATCTACCTGACACACATTAGGTAGCCGGGAAACAGAGGAGTCCAGCAGCTACTTTACATCCAGACTCGGAATAACTGTCCTTGTGCAGTTACTCCTGTTGTGGATCCAAAGCAGCTAAGTTCCCATACTTTTCCACTCCTGGTTGAGATAGGCTGCTGGGTTTGTAGCCAGAGGGGATCCCAACAGGGTTTTGGCAGCCCCAAGCAGCCCCCCCCCAAAAAAAAAAAAGCCGCGATTGCGATCTGCGGCGGCAATTCGGCGGAAGGTCCTTCGCTCCGAGCGGGAGTGAGGGACCGTCTGCCAAATTGCCGCCGAATAGCTGGACCTGCCGCCCCTCTCTGGAGTGGCTGCCCCAAGCACCTGCTTGCCACGCTGGTGCCTGGAGCCGTCCCTGGATCCCAAGACGAGTTGGAGGAATACCTGCTTTGAAAGTGGGATGGAGCTATTTCATGAGGTCAGATCACCAACAACGGACTTCACAGTCAGCCTCAAACAACAAGTACTAACCATGGGAATCCCTGGATCATCAAAAATAAATGAACTCTGTGACGTTGCACTCTATATGATTTTATGAAAGTATGCTGATGAGTGTGAACATAATGTAACTAAAATATGCTTCATGCAAAAGGTCTCTTGTAAGGTATCATTACAAAGCTCATAATCTACTGAGTGTGGTCATCCTATTTGTATAAATGTATCACTCTTGTATCTGAAACTAGAAATATGAAATATAACTCTGAGGGCTTATTGTAATTATGCAAAGTGTGGGCCATTAATGGTGATTTGGAATCTTGATGGCTCCCATCAACCAGGACAATTGACTGTGGACGGCTCTGTTTGCGGGCAGGCCTTCCTGTGAGTCAGGCTGGGAGGAATGAAAGCTTGGGGGTCTCACAGGACATGTAACCATGTCACTTGAACTGGAATCCATCTTAAACCTGGTGCTTTTCCATTTAGAAGGGGGAGTGGGGACCCAGAGAGACCCGCCTTGTGCCAAAGCCATATAAGGGGGTGGAACAGAACAAAGGTGGCTGCAATCATGAGAAATCCCCTAGCTACCACCTGAGTTGGAACAAGGGCTGTACCAGGGGAAAGGCTTGTGCCCAGACTAGGAAGGCGTCCAGTCTGTGAAAGAAACTTATTGAAAAATCTCTGAGGGTGACATTTTATCTGTATTCAGTTTTATTACTGTACTAGGCTTAGACTTGCGTGTTTTATTTTATTTTGCTTGGTAATTCACTTTGTTCTGTCTGTTACTACTTGGAACTACTTAAATCCTACTTTCTGTATTTAATAAAATCACTTTTTACTTATTAATTAACCCGGGGTATGTATTAATACCTGCGGGGGCAAACAGCTGTGCATATCTCTCTATCAGTGTTATAGAGGGCGAACAATTTATGAGTTTACCCTGTATAAACTTTATACAGGGTAAAATGGATTTATTTGGGGTTTGGACCCCATTGGGAGTTGGGCATCTGAGTGTTAAAGACAGGAACACTTCTCAAGTTGCTTTCAGTTAAATCTGCAGCTTTGGGGCACGTGGTTCAGACCCCGGGTCTGTGTTGGAGCAGACGGGAGTGTCTGGGTCAGCAAGACAGGGTGCTGGAGTCCCAAGCTGCCAGGGCAGGAAAGAAGGGGCAGAAGTAGTCTTGGCATATCAGTTGGCAGTTCCCAAGGGGGTTTCTGTGATCCAACCCATCACAGACTCAATTGAATGGAGAACTGTGCCCATTTTTCTTCCAATGACTTAAGGCCCCCAGTGATAGCAGATGTGCCAATCATTTTGCCCTGCAGCAGGTATATTTTCTATGTTCTGCATCTTTTAGCGGTTCCCTTTTATTTTCTCTCTTTGCAAAGTTTCCCCTGGAATATTAAACAAATGAGAGAAAACTTCCCAACTTTAACAGATTACACAAAAATGCCTAAGAAATGTCATATGTAGGAAAATTCTTTGTGTACGTGCCACCCACTCGGGCACCAGCTTCAGTCATAAGACTAGGGAGCACCAAATCTGGGGCTGGTGTCTAGAGGGGAAAAAGCACCATAAATAGGCATAGGGCTATTTGCTGTGATTCACATATCAGTACAGTAAATGGTTACAGAGCAGTCCCTTTGCAAAGCAATGTAACGGGTAATCTCTGATATGTACTGCTGGGCTGGGCCTGTTGATGGGGGGACCTACTAGGAGTGATAAAAGATTGTTGGTAGGGAAGGTGAGAACTGATGGGGACCAGGGAGGAGTTAGGTCGCTTTTTTCATCCCCCACATTAGGGGTTAAGCTCCCCAGCCATGACTTGCCTTGCCAGTGTCTACCCAGGAGCAGGGCTGAATAGTTCTGGGAGAGCCTCCTCTCCTCTTGTCTGGGGGATTCCACGGAGAGGATCTCTCTCCTTCCATGCCAGAGTCTCTTTCATTTCCCCTCTTCCACACTCCCACCCCCAGGAGCGGAGCTCCTCCAGCGGGGTTTCCATGGGGTCTGTTTTCTTTGCCTCTCCCAAAATGGGGTTCTCTCCCTCTCCCTGCATTCTTCCACCCCGAGGAAGCAACCCAGCTCCTGGCTGCCGCTGTCAGCGCTCTCGACTCATATAGTTCTCGACTCTGTCAGCGGCCAGACTCATATAGTTCTCTAGGCCGAGTCCTTTCTCTCCCTCCCCGAATCCCCCCGCTCAGGAAAGCAGGCTCTGCTCTGCCGGACGCAGCCAGGAGATTCCTGTCCAGGAATCCAGCGCAGGTTTTGCTGGTATCTCGGAACAGGCAGAGCCCCATTGGATAGAAAAATGTGCCTTAGCCAGCGCTTCTTCGCTCACCGTCCCTGCATGTCAGATCCCCGTAGAGGGCAGAGGAGAGAGGGGCAAAAACCCCCACGCAATCTCTCTCTGTCCGCGTCTCTCTCCACACACACCGCTCTAAGTGTGTGCTAGATTCGTATATATTAATTTCCGTATTACACAACTGTCACACTCTCCTGGGCAAAGTTTAGGCTGCTGCTCTTTCTCTTCCTCTGAAAGCCTGGGCTCCTAGGGATTTCATTTCACCCAGCCAATCCGTGCCCCGGGATTGAGCTCTGAACCCAGTGACAACTATATTGCAATGTGACAAGAGGGCCTTGGCAGAGAAAAGAGGTGCAGAGCCCCACTCTGTCGCCTCCTGCCCCCCCCCCCCACACACACACAACTCCACGCAGGACCGTCAACATTTTGAATGAGGCAGACTTCAAAACAAATTGTGACTCTTTCTTTGCAACACCTATTTCGTTGCAACAACCCTTCATCGCTTTTTTTGTTCTGTTGATGTATTAACAATTACAAAAGACTGAAAAGCCAATATAACCAAGATAAGTATTCAAGAGGGAAACCACGAGATATAGTTATATAACAAAAGCAGGTCTCCTCTGCAACACTGTTGCAACGCTTGTTCTTTCCATAACTTTTCCACACACCTTTGTCTGACATCCATAGCTGTGCTATGTCTACTTTACAGTTAGGACAGATGTTTGTTGTGTGCAAAGCAACGTGCACACCTGTAAAAATAATAAATAATATTTTCCATTGGGTGTATAGGGCAATGGTCCGTTCATATATGGAAATACTGCAAGTATAGCTCAGCATAAAATAATTCTCATTCCCTCTCTCCTCACCTCACCCAACCAAAGTGACCTGCTGAGCTCTGGAAAAGGAAATTCCTTGTGGAATACCATATTGATTTGTAAGAGCTCTCCTACAACGTGGTGGCAGCAGTCAGAGTGTTTCCTCTATGGACTTTGCAGATGTTACAATCAGTAGCAAATTGTAATAGATAAGTATCTGCTAGCTGGCCTGAGCATTCTGCTGTACTTCTGCATACTCAAAAAGGTTTTAAAACACTATTTCCTGGAAAATTAATTCAAAGTGTGGGAAACTTCCCCCTAATGAGTGAGATGTAAGAGGTCTAACACAGAGAGAAGTGTGTAAGAGAAACAGAGCCCCCCAACTAAGTGACAGTTTCCTCCTAATTCCTTATGGTAAAAAAGGCAGGATGGCTGAGGCCAATATTGGGATTTGGATGATATTCCTATTCAAGCCTCCTAACATTTGGATGATATGTTGCTCCCCGCAATAGAGTCCAAATCTGAATGTAACCCCCTCCCTCCCCATTCCGGGAGCTTATCTTTAGCTCGGGTGGGGAGGGAGGAGAGAGGCCAATCTCCCAGCCCACATCCTGGGATGGAAAAGAAGAAAGATTCGCTGGTAGAGAGGGGAGAGGCTGCCCCTTCGCCTGGGGACGTCATCCCCTTGTCAAGTGGCAGGGGTGGGTGAGTGGGAGCCAGATCTGTTTGGGGGATGATCCAAAATTCCCAAGGAGGTGACAAATCTGACCCCTTCCCTAGAGCTCAGCTACCCTCAACAGCCTTCCCGGTCCAGGTCTCGGCTCCCTCATAACTTTTCTCTTGTCACTTGGTGGGGGTGGGTGGCCGCCTCCTCCTTACATTTTGTGAGTCTGCCCCTGCCTTTGAGACGGGGGCCGGTGTCTCTGCCCTGTACTGTGGAGCTCCTGAACGGACGCTTCAGTGTGCAAGCCCCGTAGCTCTTGATTGACCAGCATCGGACAGCGGGTGCTCAGGACATTGCTCTGCTGCAAGGAAACCCCTAAGCTGCACCGGTGATACAGCGAAGCACTTTGTGGTGCATGTGCACAATTCTTGTAATAAAACGGAAACTGATTGCGGGATCTCAGGCTGAGGGCTGGGGGTGCCCTGGCTGGAGGCAGAACCATGTTTCACTTCATGTTTATGGTACCTGGCTAGCAGGGTGAGGGGGTGCATGAGAGACAGACCAATCGGTCCGTGGCAGCAGGGGTTCTCCTTGCTGCATCCCCCAGATGGATGGGTGGGGTCTGTAGGGGGGGGGAGTGAGGGAGCCTCTCCCCCTCAATGGTGTCTCCTGGCTCTTTTTCTGCCGTTTTCAACAGGCGGGCTGGCGAAAGAGCCCTTCTCCCTCCGCCTGGGCGGGCAGGCTGGGCAATAGCGGGCCACGTCCAGTCCGGGAATCCAGCGCAGGTTTTGCCGGTGTCTCTGGGAAGGCTGAGCTCCATTGGATGGAGCAATGTGCCTTAGCCAGGGCTGCGCTCTCCTGTATAACATTCAAAGGAGGGAGAGAGGGGCAAGCGCGCTCTGTCCCTGGCTCCCCCATGCACGGGGCTAGGTGTGCGCGCAGCTCTCCCGGCGCTAGTTTGCGCGCGCTCTCTGTCGCCTATGCAAATCCACACGCCCCCAGCCGGAGTTAGGATGCTGCTGCCGCTTCTTCCTCCTCTGCAAGACCCAGCTCCCGCAGACTTGTTCTCAAGACTATGAAATGACCAGTCCTCTTCACCTAGCAGCAGCAGCCTGGGCACCTGACCTCCTCCGCGCAACCTTGAGCAGACCGGTGGGGAGAAAAGGGCTCCTCTCCTCACCTCTCCTCCTGTGCCTGGGTGCGGTGGCAAAGCCAGGGGGGCTGTGAAAGCAGCGCAGACTCGGGGCACGTTGGTGGCAGCCTTTGGGCTCCCCAGACTGGACGAGTGGCAGGAGAAGCAGCCACTTGAAGAAGGGAGGGGCTCTTGAAAAGCTGCTCCCCTCTCCTCCTCTTCCTCCCCCCCCTTGCCCGAAGAAAGTGGAGTGCGGGGCTTGCTTCTTCCCGAGGACTGCTGCTGGTGGTGGTGTGTGTTTTTTCCTTTGCTTGCTTCTCTGACCAGCCATGGGGAAAGGTCTGGAAAGCACGGCTGCCCGATGCGGACTGGGACTGGGATACTTACTGCAAACGTTCGTGTTACCTGCCCTGGCTATCCTGAGCGCCAGCAGCACGGGCTCCGCAGCGCAAGGTAAGCCACTCGGGAGGGGCTCAGCTAGCCACCCAGCCTCTCCTCCCTCAACTCCTCCTGAGGCAGTGACTGTGCACCTGGATTCCCACTTCCCCAGCTAGCCGGCATATCTATCTATCTATCTATCTATCTATCTATCTATCTATCTATCTATCAAGATTTGCAGATCTATACAAAAAGGGACAGAGAAGACGGAAATTCTCTCTCTTTCTCGCAATGCATCCAACTAACTGAAATGACCAGGGGAGCTTTGGGGGGGGGGGGCATAAGGAGCTGACACTGTTCTAATATGCGTGTTCTCTGCATCTGTGTGTATGTAGGCACATAGTGCATATTTGTGATGATTCGTGTGTGTGTGTAATACATTCCTCTGCACACATGCACCCTCCCTGCCCATGCTGCAGAGTAACTTGAACAGCAAGGGGGTCGGAGGAATTGGCTGTATGGACGCTCGGATTCTCCCCCTCCGGGAGCAGAGAGAAGGGGAGGCTGGGATCCACATGTAGTGGAGCCCTGCAGCTTGCGTGTGAGTGTATATTGGTGGAGCCGAAAAGTCCGAAGTCCTGCTGGAGCTGGGGAGGTTCTGGTCTGATCGCATCCCTCTCTCCTCCTTCTCTTGCTGAAATGGCTTTGCCTGATCTTGGAAAGATGGAGAAGGAGACTGACCCAAGATGAGTCTCCAATAAGGGAGCATCTGGGCTCCGCAATCCTGGGTGGTAGGCTGTCATCAGTGGCAAAAGGGAGCGGTGGCCGGGTAGCAGTGGCCGCTGACTCCCGGGGCAGACACCTGGGCAGGGCATCCCGGAGCTGGTCTGCACTTCCCATATCAACTTGGGCACTCGCACCTCCTTGCCACGGTCCTTTACCTCTTGTGCCTTCCCTTTGAGTGACCGGTGTGTGATGTATGTATTGCCGCAGCTAGTGTCCCTGATGTGTAGCTCGGGTAAACAGGTATTGTGATTTGTTTAATCATAGTCATTTCCTGGGTCATCGACCTGACAAGTTCGTTTAAACAAATAAAATAACCCTCCACCTCTGTAAGGAAGGCTCTGCTGCCCTACGCCTTTGCCCACACTTCCATTTCACACTGAAACTCAGCATACCCTTTGAGCTGTTGTTTGCATCAGTTTCTTTGGACTGCAGAACCGAAAGCTTAAGGAGAGAAAAGAACTTCAGTGGGAACTTGCGGAGGTTAAAACCAGGCAGTCAGGAGAAAGGTGTATGTCTGTGTGTTGGTGGTGCGGTGGTGTTTTCTTCGTAAGCGTCTGTTTGCTGCTCTAACATCTGTGTGATTGGGTATGCTGGAAAGAGACCCTCTGAACCTGACTAGGACGAATGAGTTAATGAAGGCACCAGATAAAGACACATCATGTTAAAAGGGCGGTGATCGGGAAATTTGAGAGCAGAACTCGGCCTAGGTCTTATCACGTCAAAATAAAGAAAAGAGATCAATCAATGAACAAAGCAAGTTCAATAGAGACAGTCAAACAGGAAGATAAGCTGATTAATACTGGAAAGGTGGGGAGCATGGACTGGGCATCATGAATGGCAAATTGGAAGTGTTGATAGTGTTTCTTTGTATATTCCTTTAGCCATTTCTGTAAATCTCTGATAGGCTGAGGAGACAGGGGAGTTGATCCTTTCTCCTCTCTGTGCTGAGAAGAAGCAGATCCTCCTTTTATCCTTTTCTTCCCTGCCCAAAATATAATATGCCCAAAGGGAGTTAAAATGTGTAGAGTGTAATGTAATTCTTTTTTATTTTGTTTGTTCAGTTTTCTGTGAATAAATCTGCAACTGTGTTTTTATTATAGCCTGTATAATAATATAGACTGTAAAATGCCCCTTTCAAAACTATCAATACTTCCAACCCTTCACAGTGAATGTTTAGCTACTTCTTGAGTACACCACAAAGAGCACTGAATCTATATGTCACTAGACCTGGCTATTGCACTACAGATAATGTCTGTACAATACTATTTCTCTCTCATACTCTGACTGCACATAAAACTTTGCTTGTCCTTTCCTCCTCTCCAACTCCCTCTCATTCCAGTAATGGAAGGAATGGAAATGGGTTGCTTGTGTGACAACGTGGTCAATAGATGGTGGGACTTGGTTGCATCTGTGTGGCAGTGTACTGTACATAATGAAGATCAGGTTCATTAAAGCATTTGAAAGAGCTGTTTGCATGGTTACCAAGTAGAAAAAGAAATATTAGAAGTTGATATATTTTTGTCACAGCCAAGCAATAATATGTTTTAGGGACATAGATTTTATTGGGGAGTGCTGGCATAATGTACATGAAGGAATTCTTTTTAAAATGATCTCAATGGGGAGGTACTTGAGAGGACTCTTCAGATCTCCCCCTGTATAATGACCCTGTGATTAAAAGCACATTCATTTATGACCTTTTTGACAGTACTATACCAAAGTGCTGCTGATGGCTCTGGGTTCCAGAGGACTCTGGTGCTGCTGGCTGACTGTCACAGATCTGAGAGCTTTCTTGTTTAGGACTGAGTGAAGATATATGTGTTGTATATTACGTTTCTCTGTGTGGCTATTCTGATCAATTTCCTGTCAATACAAGGGATCTCTTATTCTATTCTCAGATTTACCTCATTTTACTGAGACCTGGTTTTAGCCAGCATAAGTAAGGTACATCAGAAACTTGATCATGAAAAAGAGGTTACAGAAAATATGAATGAAATAAAATTTTTGGAGCATCATGTTGCATTTCTTCTGTGTTTGTTTGTCCCATCATTTTGTATCACTGGTTCAAGTCTGAGCCAGGGCAAGTTACATGTTATGTACATAGACGTGTTAATGGTACTGTGTGTATGTAACCCTATATATTAGAGAGTATGTAACAATGAATATAGTTGTAGATAGGGGTCATGAGGAGAAAGGATCCTCTTGGAAGAAATTGGACAATGGGTAGAAAGGTATTCAACTACTAAGCAGTCAGGAGAACTGTAATTCACATGACAGATGGGATGAGCGGGTGGAGGAGAACCCAAGAGTTCAGATCTCTCTAACCTCACTTCTCATAGACATAGAGAGCTCCTTCCAATTTCAGTTTGTCACTAACATATTACTAAACCTCATTTCATTTTTGTTACTTCTTACATTTACTCTTTGTAACAAAACGATGCGTAACAAACAGAAAACACATTGGGCCTGATTCCTCGCACACACCAGAGTAGGTAAGGGGAGGATCAGTCCACTAGACCCGAGGAAGCTATCAATGTAAACTACAAAGAGACTAGTAAATATGGTACCCGACACATAATATAGCTGTGATCATGCAGTGAGAGAAAGGGGAGAGATCACTGGCAACTCTTTCTGTTGTTTGTGATAGAAAGTTTATTATTTGCCAGAGTGGAAGAATCCAGAGAATGTGGCTAGGATACATTGGTTTGGAGTTTTTCAGATTTCTCTTTCCATTTCTTGTTTCTTAGAACTAGACATAAAATTTGGATGCAGATCTGGATTTGTGATCTTTCCCAGAGTTTGGGGATCTTGAGATCCGGTATATTGCTTTGGTGATCTCTATATATGTCAAATTCCATTTTTTAATGGTGCTGTGTGACAAAGGGTGCTACAATTTAACTGCAGCCTTGTTATGAAGTTTTCTTTCCATACAGGGTTGGGTAAGATTTCCCTCCACTTTATTTAATTCTTTACAAAAAAATATTATCGGTTGATTTTTATTCAACCTGCAATCCAAAGTCCTTCTCTAATTTGTCCATTCCCCTCCACCCATGAATACTCATACTTTGCATCTATATTGCTTTGAACTGTTTGTGTGACCAGCAATAGAAAATAGCCAAATTGGAATCCTTTTCTCTGAAGCACACATAGTCTTCTGATCTTTGGAGGACTTGGCTTCAAATCACTGCTGGTTTTGGTTTTGCAAAATCCAGACCCGATTGATGCTATTTTCTAAAAGAATTCTGCCTCCATTTTCCCCCTTCTTTAGTATGTAGCACTGTTTGTCTTTTGACTGAAGGAAAGAGTCAGGGCATTGTTTTAATTTTACTTGGTTCTAATACTATTTCTTCATAACTATCAAGTACTTTTGTCCTCCCCCCTCCACTCCCTTCATCTTTTGAAGTAGGGTAAGGATGCCTTGGGCATTTTTGGAGCCCTCTCTCTCCTTCTCTTTCCAATGCCTCCTGGAAAATAAATCCACTAATTGAGTAATTGGTGGATTTTTCCCCTCTCTCTAGAGATGGATATCTATGTGTCTCAGAATGTCAGTATATACGCCATTCAACAGAGCTACTAACCAGCAACAGAAGGACATATACTTTCTACTTTACTAGCTTTTTTATTTTATCTGGAGCCATAGAAATATTTTTCTTCAGTTGTCATGAAATCATATGAAAAGCCCACAGTGTTTTAGTTAAATGGTAATATACACCAGAACCCCCAAATCCAAATACCCCTGAACTTTTGAGGATCAAGAGGCTTAGCAAACCAGACACAAACCATGATCTGATATTCAAGATTGGGGCCCATTTCTGTAGTGGGCCAAACCAGAGTAAGATTTTGGACAATGCCCAGGACAAGAATTTGACCAACCCCAAATTTTGAGATAGGGGATGTCCAAATCTCAACCCAGATCTGAATTAATCAACTCAGGCTCATCTCCAGTAAGAGTGTTTGTTATTTCCATATGCCTGTTCTGTGTGAATAAACTGATGGGAATCTGCCTTTGCACTTACCAATTTCTTCCATTGAATTCACATTAAAGTTTTTCAGAAGTTATACTGCAGCTGCTATCATTTCTTGTAAGGCACTCAGATACCACAGTGATGAGGATGTTACAGACAGATTTTTGGGCTAGTAATGATGGTGTGAGAGCTGGGCAAAATGAAAGGCAAAGGTGATGCATATTAGATAGGTTTTGTTTCGATTGTTCCTTAACAAAAACAAAAAAACAAAACAAAAAAACCCCCAAACAAACAAAAATATACAAAGAGAGAGAGAGAGAAAATGTTGTTAATCTTAACCCCCAAAACCTAATTAAATTAAAGTGATAATTTAAAAAGAAAACCATAAAAGAGCCATAAGTGCAGATATTTGTCCTAATTCAGAGTATCCTTTATTAGCAACAGCAGCAGTCTGAAAATGCTTGGTGCGGAAAAAGTGAAATATAACATGTGAATATACTAACCTTTTGGGGATGCACTTTTTAATTAAATACCTAAATGCATCTTGTTGCAAAAGGAGTATGTGTGTGTGTGGGGGGGGGCTTAATTATCTTGATGCATCAGTGGACCATTTTTATTTGATAGTGTGGATGTAACAGTATTTGTATGAGTAAAGAAAGTGCCGAGTAGTATTTCACTGTGAACATTAATTTATTTTAAAGTCATGTGCCCTTGCAGGTTTCAATGACATTAATCATTTTGGGCCAGATTTTGCTATCCCTTATTCAGATTTTAGTACTGCAAGTAGCCTCGTTGAAATCAAAATAGCCCATTAAAGCTACTTGCTGAGTGAGTGGCAATTTAGTCAAATCACAGTAAAATCAATGGGGCCAGCTGTGGAGTCAGGCACTTCTCATTTGGGAATAAGAGATGCAGAATCTGGCCTTTTGTTTATAAGTATTCAGTCACTAGCACCACATTACAAAACTTATGAAAAGTATAAATATTGAGTACAGCACCATTTCTGATGTCTTTCCATCGTACTGGTATCCCTCCTTGTAATTTGGTTGCCTATATAACCAAAATACATGGGTTCATTTAATCATTCTGATGATCAGCAGTCACACTTCTCTTGTGTTTAGTTGTATGTGAATCATTGATCACATGGACTTTTTAAAATCACAGTTTCAAAACTTTGTCTCTTCACTGTATTCTGGGAAAAACTTAGTATGTGACATGAAAACTCTAAAAGAAAACAGCACTCAACATATTAAAATGATTTTCTTAATTTAATTTTAAAAGACAGTATTCTTGAAAGCAGGAGTAAAGCTATGTTTCAAAATGTAGGCAAATCAGTTCCATAGCAGGCCTGCAGACCAAAAAAGAAGGAAATGTGTATTATATTTATATTTAAAAGGCATTTTCACGTGACTATGCCGACACTTGTACATTAGTAAAAGACTGATGTGAGCAGCAGGCTTTTTTGGCTCAATCGTACGAGGTGCAGAGAACCCCCAATTCCCTTTGAAGGCAGGAGGAGTTCAGAGAGCTTAGAACATTAGAGGAGGCTTTCTTACCAGACATGATAAGGCCATTTGTGCATGTGTGAACTTCTGGGCAAATCTTTGGTTTGAAAAATGAACCTAAATGGGGAAATTTCATTCAGCATAGCAACACAGTCATCTAATTAGCACTAGCCCATTTTATAATGTATAACATGTTTGTTTCCTGAAGTTTAATTCATTTTGTTATCTTTCCAGAATTCAAATGAACCTAATGAAATTTTTGAAGAATCAGGTCCAATTATCCTTTTGGAAAATGGTACAAACAGTGCTTTTGTGGCCTGCCAGAAAAAGATTTTTTAATTACTGTAAAAAGTGAGTTGTTTCTTTGCAACGGGCCAAATCCTGCTTGCTTTACTCAGAAAGTTCATCGGGCGGCTGGTGTAAGTCAGACCAGAAGGATTTAACCGAATGTAAGGAATCAATTGTTCAAAATCGTAGATAGCTTTTTTAATTAAAAAAAAATGTTTCCTATTCATGACATTTGAGCACATTCTTCTCTAAAATAAAGGTTAATTAAAGCCTGAGTGCTCTTTCATTAGGGTGTAATATGTTTCAGTGTAAGTGTATGACTGTCAGTAAAGAACAGGGGGTATATTTATTTTTTATTTTTATTTTTGGAATTGAGAGTTTGTCAAGTGTACACATTATTAGCCACCCAGTGGAGGTGTTCAAGTTTAGCAGGCAGCAATCTTGGCGTCAGTACTGATAAAACAGTAATTACCTTGCCTGTCATTTTCATTAGCCATTTTTGCCTTCGGAGTCTACTTGCAGTGATGAAACAGTATAAGGTTTTAAAGTGTAAGTCAGGGATCAAATGCAAGGAATAAAAGAGACAGGCAGGGTTTTTCCAGTCTACTACAACCACCACCAACACAGCCACAGAATAGTGTTTTACGAAGGCATAGTTCACTGCCAACAGCTTTCAAGCACTGGAGAAGAACAGTGATGTTGTGATTTAGTGCATGTGCTCCGCAGAGTCCAGTCTCAAGATCAGACGTCTTTTGAGCATCCCATCATAATATTGTCTATCCAACAGGCAATCTTAAGGAAATGACGTTAAGCCCTTGGGATGCAAATTTCATCCAAACAATGACTTAATTTGCATAATTTGAAATCAGTGTTTTGAAAGTTTTAAAAATAAAAATATATTGAAAATGAAAATAAATGTATGCTGGAATGTGTCAAACCAATAATAACACTATTCTTTCAGTGATCTACTGGTATTGTAAATATCACATTTCCCTATGCCAAATTTAACTGGGGTTCCATTTTCAATATTTATAAGCAGTGGGTGAAATCCTGAAGGTTTAAAAGGACTTCACCCTTTCTTAATTAAACATAGTCATTTTGCACAATGCCACTTGCATTTTTTTTTAATCTTGTCATCATACAGGAATACACAGGCAATGAGATTTAAGTAATGTAACGTGGCTGATTGTAAGCTGACAGGCAGATACACTATTCGAGGGAAATAAAATAAAGCCCCAAACTCTAGCTCAGTTCAAGTCCCTTTCCTCAGGGCTGGCTCTGTTAATACAAAAAAGATTGAGAAACAAGAGCAAAGCAACTCAGAACACTTGGTAACAACCACCAGAGGCCTTTCCAGCTTTCAGCAAGCTAGAAGGGGAGAGCACGGAACCTTCCCCTCAGGTAGTCATTGCTTCTGAAGCTTGTATAGCCCCACCCCAAATAACCCATTTTATAAGCAGAAAATGTGGGCAATCCTTGTAACTCATTATACACCGGCATTGAAGGAGCTCCTTTTATACGTTGTCACACCATTATCTAAAAATCAGAGCTGACTGAAATTTTTAATTCAAATGGTTTTTACCAACTGGGGGCATTTCCCTTGGAAATGTCCTTTCTGACTTTTGTTGTTGTTGTTGTTGTTGTTCTGACTGAAGAACCAAAAACTCTAACCAAAACCTGAAAAATTTCAGACAGTCTGATGAAAATTTTCAGTAAAACCGAAAATGTTTGCCCAATTGGCCAAGGCTTTTTGTTTAAAGTTGCTAAAAACTGCAAATATTTCAGTATTTCAATGAAAACAAACAAACAAAAAATCTGTGGAAACATTTTTGACCATAACAATTTTTCATTTACGTTAACATTTTTCATGGCAAAAAACACAACATTTCCCAACCAGGTCTACTAAAAATAAAACACAGAGTTAGATTTGATTTACAAAACTGGTTAATGACAATAATACTTTGTATGTCTATAGCACTTCCTGGGCCTGATTCTCCTTTCCATTACACTGTTTTTACATTCGTGGAACTAGAATCAGGCACTATGCCCTAGTAGCAGTCAATGGTGCCAGACCTCCACTTGGTGCATACAAGAAGGGGGAGGTAAAGTTGGCTTTAAAGCCACCACCTTTGCACTCTGCCAAACCCCAGAGTAGGGTACGTTTACAAAGACCACGACAGTGAGTCTCAGAGTCGGGATCAACAGAGACTCAGCTTGTGTTGTGGTGCTAAAAATAGCTATTTAGGCATTGCAGCTCAAGCTGCAGCTCGGGCTCTGAAGCCCACCCCCCTCCCTAGGCGTCAGAGCCTGAGCCCAAACACCTACACAGCTATCTTTAGCACTGTAGCACAAGCCCTGCAACTATGAATCTGTTGACCCAGGCTCTGAGAGTTGCTGCCATGGGTTGCAACTCTTTCTGTAGAGGTACTCATAGCTGGCAGTTTGGCCCCTGGTGCAAGTTAGAGCAGTCTCATGGCTACCTTAACTTGCACCAGTTTGTAATAGCCGCCTGTGGACCATTACAGCAGCAGGGAACACTGGAACACAACAGTGTTCTGGCCATGTTTGCTCCTGCCCGGCATGTCCCCTACAGCCATGACAAAATGGGTGGTGCACAGACGGCTGTCTGCTCTACATCAGTTGCACATATCCCACACTGGAGGAACCTTTAATTCCTTTTTAGGGAAGTTTTACCCACCTTCGCGTGGCTGTAGCATGGGATGGGAACTCACCTCGTGTACATTAACTATTTAATCCTCAGAATCTCCTGCTCTGGCTATAATTGTTCCGATTTTTGCAGATGGAAACACGGAGGGAGAAATGTAAGAGGATTTGCTCAAAGCCACACAACGATTTTTTAGCAGAACCAAGATTAGAACTCAGGATTCTCGGATGCTGAAGATTGTGCTCATTGCTCCACACAAATTGTCTGACAATTTGTAAAACAGATTGCACTAAAGGAATGCTACCTTGATGGATATTAGATTACTTCATGAAATTTGAAATTATCTTTGCTCATTTATGGCTTATTTGTATGCACTGGTGGTATCTAGAAAAAATGTAAGTATTAAAGCCTAAGGACAAAACAGTATTTCAGAACTCAGAAATGGGTACTTACTAATTAATATGACTGCCTAAAAACTGCCTGATTCTTATTTCACGTACATCAGTGTAACTCCACTGAAGTCAATGGAGTTACTCAGAATTTGCACAGATCAGAATCTGGTCCAATAGAATTACTTTGGTGGAAACACCAGTGTAAGTGAAATTAGAATCACACCCTTCATCTTTACTTTCGGTGCACTAGCATTTTATCTGACTGTTTTCTGCATTTTAATCAGTCAGTTTACACTCATAAAGACCTGTACAAGTCATAAACATTGAGGTTGCCTAGGCAATTAAATCAGCATCTTTTTCTCTTGTTGAGGTAACAATCAAGTATAGTGCTGAGGAGCTTGGTAAGTTCAACTGACCTGGCAACAGCTGAGCATTTGCTTATTATCTGGTATCTACCAATCTCCTTTCAGCCATTTTCATGAAGCAAAGTAGCTTTATTGCTTAGTCACATACTGACTGAAAGGTTGAAATGTTAAGCTATGTGGATTAACTGTGTATCCTTTGAGAAAAGGAAAGCTTGGGTTTTTGTTGATCTCCTGGCTGCTAGATGTAATTGTTAGAGAAATCTTGAATTCCATCAGTTATATATACCAGGGAACATGCAACTGACCATTCTGAGATCCTTCAGAGGAAATTGACTATCTCAAGCTAGTTTGGAAACTTGTTAAAACTAATAGTCCCAACGATGTTTCTTTGCTTGCATGTGGTACATTTCATGTACGGAAATGAATAGTGGACACTCTGGGAACATACTTAGTACAAAGATTCTTAGAGAACAATAGCTCTACAATAAATTTGCTGAAATGATTGTGGGTAGATGATTAATTGCACTCTTATGAAGTGTTTCATTTATTTATTAGTTTTAAAATGCATGGTTTATCTTTGCCCAGTCCCAACATATATGTTTCTGTTGGAAAGTTTACAGTTTGAAAGAAAATAATGTGGTACCACTGAATGAGGTTAATTGCAGTTCAGTCATACAAAATCTGAGGAACAAATAATTAGGACACAGAAATGCCAATATAGCAAATGGGCCTTATTCTGTTCTCAGTTAGACTATTCTTATATTGGTGTAATTACACTTACTACAGTGGAATTATTCCTAGTTTACCCCAGTGTAAGTGAGAATTTAATCATGCCCATTGTCTCAGTCTGAATTAGCCTACTTTTTCTTTGTAAATTTAACTTACACTTTTGCCAGTTGTGCTCTAAATTGGTACAGACACATTCTTCTCTCCCCTCTTAACAACATTAATAGTGATTTTCTGTGTCAGCCTTATTACTGCAATTTTATAAATAATTAGCTACCAGGAATAGCAATAAGTAGCCACAACTTAAGCAAATCACATTGCCACAAAGGTGTCCAAAGTGAATTCTGAGGGTCACATGTATTTAGATGAGTGCTATTATGAAGCCCACAGTGCCTCTTTCTTGTATTCCAGGGTGAGGGCAAAATTGATTACCTACAGGTTTTTATTGCCATTTAACTCAAACAAGCTATTTCTATTAATCTGTTAAAGAAGATTCAGGTCCATGTAAATGTCATGGGTGTGTAGCGTAATTAAAATATATGTAAATGGACATGGAATGAGGTCTGACCCTCAGGCAAGTTGCCAGTACCATTCTTGGTGTCTCATGATTTGGGAACCATGGCAATAAAACTCTCCCAGTCCCCTTTAATACTAGTATTTCATTATAGCTGGAAGAAGGAACCCTTCTTCTGTTAGCTTAGAGACTGCGTCTTCGTGTTGCTCTATAAACCTCCATCACTTCAGTTCAGACCTAGCTCTCTGACCACATATGTGATAGGGATGTGTTAAATGGAGAAGAATGTGATCTTCCATTCATGCAATGGGCTCTATGCCTTATTCTGTTGGCTCAGAACCTGCCTGGATAGCTAGTGACCCTCACACTGAGCTTTTTGGACAAATTTGTGCACTAGTTTGTTCCAAGCCATCATTCTTCCGATAAACTTATTTCATGTAGTCATCCTAAACATGGCTCCAGACTGCTGCTTTCTGCCTCTTCACCAACTTCTGAAGGCTAGAGTAACTTCTTCAGCCTCTAGTTCAACTAAAACTGAGCTCTATAGCTGTCCTTGTGTTCCTCACTGCTGAACTGAAATGGAATTAGGATACTATTTGCTCTGTTTTCTTAATTAAATGAACTGTGATCAGAGTGCTAAAAGGTAAGCCAGGAGCTGAAGGTCAGTTGGGATGCCAGTTAAGTTACTTTCCCTACCTTGTGACAGCCAGTGTTCAGCAAAGAAGGCTTTGGTACTTTTTCCTTGGGGGTATTATGCCAGATCTTCCTCTGGTGAATACTGCTGTAGCTCCATTGACTTCAATGCCAATTTACATCAGCTGATGATCTGGCATTATCTATGCAGTAATGATACAGTACATTGGCATCTTGGTCATGATATTTAGTTTGTACAGGGAGGCAACAAAACTGTATTATGCAATGAGTTGCTCATATCCTTGATTGCTACTCAAGCAAAAGAGCCATTGAAGTAAATGGTGCTATGCATCATTGTAGTAGGACTGCAGGATTTTGTCCATGTTGTGGCTCTGTTGTCTCAACATGCATTGATAAATACATTAGATGAATGTGGAGGCTTACTTGTTACAAGAGCTTGCAACAGTACCTCTTAACCCTGTGGGTCTCGAGCCACTTGGGGCTTTGCAACTCTGTATTTTGTTCTCTTTTCCTGGGTTTGAACAAGGTTTCACAGAGCATCCTGCCCTCAGTGGAGTGGGACCCCCCAGGGGAAAAAATGGAGACTGAGGGCTTGTCTACACTTACCGGAGGGTCCGGCGGCAGGCAATCGGTTTTCTGGGATCGACTTATCGCGTCTAGTGAAGACGCGATAAAATCGATCCCTGATCGCTCTGCCGTCGACTCCGGAAATCCACCGCGGCAAGAGGCGGCAGCGGAGTCGACGGCAGCGCGGCAGCAGTCGACTTTCCCCCGTCCTCACAGCCAGGTAAGTCGACCTAAAATACGCAACTTCAGCTACGGTATTCACGTAGCTGAAGTTGCGTATCTTAGGTCGGACCCCCGCTGTAGTGTAGACCTAGCCTCAGAGAGACACTTGCTCTTATAGCTTGAGTCTATGACATATAGAACAAGACATCTCAAAGCTGGTGAAAGGCTTTGAAAAGCAGACCCTTAAACACCCCTGCTCATATTGTAACTTTTATGGATATAATCGTATTTACTGTAAGATACTTGTTGCATATATTTTGGTTTTCTTAATTAGTACAATTCACCCTCGTGCAGAGCATCAACACAAAGCATATGCAGCACTTAAATCTTCAAAATAGGGCAAAAGGGAGGCTGAAGTGGTATATAGGACTTGGGCTGGCCCTCTGTACTGGGTAGTATTTCACCCAATAAGTTGAATGATTTTGTGCCTCTCTCTCTGCCTCTGGTTCATAGTGAAGTGGCTCTTTAGCTGTTAAAAGATTAATTTCATTGTTTTACATTAAAAACTATTGGCTAAATTCCACTGCCAGTGACTCAGCATCTCCTTTCATGTCTATGGAATGACACCAGATTGGCACCCTAATTAGGCTGACCAGATATCCCAATTTTATAGGGACAGTCCAGATATTTGGGGCTTTTTCTTACATAGGTGCCTATTACACCCCACCCTCTGTCCTGATTTTTCACACTTGTTATCTGGTCACCCTAACCCTAATATTAGACAGCAGAAACTGGTTGACTATACGTACATATCCACATAAATATATATTACATATAAATGGTGTAATGACTTCCTGCCTGAGCAATCAGCAGTCTTTGAACCCTAGACCTTCAGCATTAAAAGCATAGGCCTCTACAGTTTGAGCTAAAAGAAACCCCCCAGTAGCTCATATCAATAGAGGGCTATTATCCTCTATAAGACCATTCACTATCATCAGGGACGACTCTAGGCACCAGCAAAGCAAGCAGTTGATTGGGGCGGCACATTTGCAGGGGCGCAAGAATCCAGCATGGGAGCTGAGAACCAACAGGGGGCCCTGGGAGCTGTAGTTTCTTGGTTAGCTCCCTGCCTACAGAGCCAGCCCTGGAGCAGGGAAAGAACTGCATTTCCCAGCATTCCCTCAGTCGCTAATAACAGGAAAGGGAGGGGGAAGGAATATGGAACTGAAACCTGCAGCTTGCTGTGAATGGTAGGGACAGAGCCAGCTCTAGGTTTTTTTGCCGCCCCCCACCCCAGCCCTGGGCTCCCCCCGCACCCCTGTGTTGCCCCAGCCTTGGACTCTCCCCCGCCCACACCCCCTGCCGCCCCAGCTCTGGCCCCCACCTGCACTCCCCTGCTGCCCCAGCCCTGGGCTCTCCCCCCACCCGCACCTCCTACCATCCCAGCCCTGGGCTCTTCCCCCCCACACACACCCGCACCCCCTGCCACCCCAGCTCTGGCCCCCATCCGCACCTCCTGCTACCCCAGCCCTGGGCACTTCCTCCCCTCCACCCGCACCTCCTGCCGCCCCAGCCCTGGGCTCTCCCCCAAAGAAAGAATTGGGTGGACTAAATGGACATTGCACCTCTCTATCTGAAGCCTAGCAAGGGAGGTACATGGATCCCATTAGAATTTAAAATGAAAAGTAAGGGAGGGGAGACTCTGGACCTGGGCAGCTTTAGATACAGTACCAGGCACGTAGGAGGATTTCCACTTCTGAGCCATGGAAGCAGAAATTGACTTTTCTTTTCCAGATTTAGCTAATATTCAGAGAGGGAATTTAGCACCTGCCTTCCAGATTTGAACACCCTCAAAATTCAGGAGTGCTCAAGCTCAATTTGGGCAGCTGTTACTTCATTTCTCCCAAATCAAATATACTGATCCACTGTAACTTGCTCTAGAAAAAGTAGAATAAATTGAGCAAGAAATGCTTCCCAGTGGTTATTAGGACTGGAATTGCTATTTTCAACAGCCATTGGTTTTTTGTTTTTTGTTTTTTTTAAGTTTTATTTGTTTAAAAGGAAGACAGTGATAGTGCATTGGCAAATTCCCCATAGAAACAAAGAATGGAACAAAAGAATAATAAAGGCACCTCAACTTTTCCTCATTTATGGAGGACAATATTATAACATGCATCCAGATATCCTTCAATCACACAAGCTGAAAATTGTTCCACTTTACTGCAGTTCTGTAGCCATAGGGGAACCAATCCTGTCTGTGTTCTGTGCACATCCAAAATTCCTGCTGAATGACCCGCCTTGGGAGCGAGTTACCAGTGACCCAGGGCTGGGGTGGCAGGAGAGTGCAGTTGAGGGGCAGTGGGGGGGAGAGCCCAGGGCTGGGGTGGGGGGCAGCCAAAACATTTTTTGCTTGGGGAAGCAAAAAACCTAGCGCCAGCCCTGACTATCATGCAGTATGACAAACACTTTGCATGTGCACTGTAAAAGACAATAACTGTTTTGCTTTGCTAGTATCTGTCCATTCCCTGCCCTACAATATTTCCCTATAGATCTTATTTTCTCTTACATTTATTTTGTGTATTGAACATATCTATTGGATGAAACCTTTTAACTGCAAAAAGCAGTGTTAATTTACTGACTTTCTTCATAAATATTTCTGTGGCTTGTAGTCTCCAAGGAAAGTCTTACATTTGCATTTATAGGAAATCACAGGATGAAAACTGAATTAAAATGACTGAGTGACACTGCATGGACTAGTCATTTGCTACATCTTGCTGATGAGCTTTGTCTATGAATATTTGCTTTTTATTAAAAAGAGTTCTCACTTAGAAAAGCATTTGATACAACATTTGGAACAAATCCTGTTCTCTTTACTCATCCACCTAGCCTCACAGACTTCCATGGAACTTAGTTGCTTAAGTAAGGCAAGCAGGATTTGGTTTTCAAAGACAAAAGTTTCACCACCAGCAGTACAAACGTAGAAAATGTATTTTGCTGGCTGAGGCTGGGCTAAGGTTAATACATTGGTTTTAAAGATAACAGCAGATTCCAGCATCCTTGGGTTTGTTTTGCATTCGGTGACAGTCACTAAATCAGAGAAAGGAATGTTCAAACAACACACTTGAGGAAAAGTGATTTTTATAGAAAGGGTCCATTCCTGCTAATAGCCAGTAACTGCACATAACCCCACTGACATTAAAAGTCCATTAGCTAAGCCCAGTTTAAACAGCAGCTGATGCTATGTCAGCTAAATGTACATTAGAATTTTTCATGTAATGCAGCAATAGCACTTCTGTAATTTTTCTAGAACTATGTACATTAGGGAAAGCAAATGTCATCTGATAGTAATAAGATGCAGAGCTCATATTAAAGTGGGGAAGGAGTTGTAATCAAACTAAAGTAACCACCTGGCTACATTAATTAGAAGCATACAATGGTAACAAGAAAAGCCAAGAGTGACAGGTTTGAGAATTAAAGTTAAATCAATATTGTTTGGAAAAGTTTAGGAAATTATGCTTCTGAAATCAGCACGAGTGCGACAAAGGTGCATATTAGTTTGTTTTTTGCTCATTAAACATACTGTGTTCTAGTTCAAGAAAATCCTCCATCGAAGTCAATGGGAGATTTTTCTTGTACAAGGAGTACTGAATTGGATTCCAAGCAAAAAAGGTAGTCTCCTGGTATATATGAAATATGTCTGTTTGCAGTAGTTTGAAAGCATTTGAACTTTGCAGTGTTTGTGTTAGAATGGGCTTAAATTGTAGTTAATAATTATTAAAGCAATTAATGTATAGTCCTGCTTAAGCTGCTTCCAAAAGTACATTGAGAAATATTTTGTAGAAATGCTTGATGCATGTTTGTTAAGAGGAAAATAAAAATTATAAATGACAATGTAATGAAAATTAATGTGTTCTTTACAAAGCTTATTACTCATATTTAAAACCAACCATAAGCTGTTAACATAGCGAGATCACAGAGCCCACTAAAGTACAAAGAGTTTAGTGCCCAAATTATATTGGCACCCAACCCGATTTTGATAGGTCATTTTAAAGTTTGCTGTGAAATTTTCCTGAGATAATTGCGCTACAACTATAATGCTATTGTGGACTCAGACTGAGGGTTGTTTAGTACGCTAATGTGAGAGCTGGGAACATAGCAGTAATTAATCACTTACAGTCACATTCACAACTACTGTGAAGTATTACTATAACCTCCTCCTCCCCCTTTTCTATTATCAGTCCATTAGTGAAACCCTGTACAAGTACCAACAAGTGTAGAGCTGTCCTTCAATGTATGACATACCCTCAGAAAAAGCCCTGCATATATGTTCACAGTGGTCACTTAAATTCTTAATGCTTTGTGTTAGAAAGCAAACTTCTTTACTCTTCTTTTCATGAGCCTAGCTTTCATTTTTGTTTTCCAAATTTAAAGGCATTTTCATCAATATTGTGCCCAGAACAGAGCATGTGTTAGTGAACCACAGACTTTAAGGAAGGTAATTTAATTGCCTTTTTTTCCCTTCTGGAAATGAACATGTAAACATATTACTGCTCTAAAGCCTGTTTTTAATTATAAGCAGTGACTTTTTCTTGTTGACAGATTTTCACATGGAAACCTTTATTGAATCTGAGGAGACCTTTTTGCCATCATTAGTTCTTGCTGCTTAGTGCTTTTATCAAGTACAGTAAAATACCATTTGTAATTAATTCTGAGCTTACATGGACATATTTAATATAATTACCCAACAAAATCCTGTTTACTAACATATTGCTTGGGAAACCTGTCTGAATAATCTGGTCTCTGGCACACATAAACCAGACACTAATAAGAGCTGCAAATATTTCACAATATAGTTAGGGAGCTTTGATTTTAATTCTAAACCCACTTTAGGGTTTTAGGGATAAAGCATAGGGCAGAAGTGACTTTTCCCATGTTTTGCCTTGTCTCTTGGACAGTTTCTGCCAGAAGAGATATATAAAAATCATTACTGTATTTCATTACAAAAATAAATATGTACACATTTATGAGCTGGGAGAATTATGGAATTGAATTATGTTAGTGCTAACAAGATGATGATGTTCAGATTGGATCTGGACAATTGCTGCATTATAGTCATGAATTTTTTTCATAGCAATATGCATTGCAATGTCAATACACTTTGTCTTTCTGAAGGTTTTATTATTTGTGTCTCATTGGCTGGGTATTTGTATATTGTGTGTGGAAGAAGATTTGCCTGAAATGTATACATAAAACTGTTAAGTGAAAGTGACTGTGCAGATAATTCAAGACCCCTGCAAGCTATGCAAACTTTTGATGACCACAATCCAGATCCTGAGCAAAGTTTACATGGCAATAATGCACACACAAGACCTATCAGATTGTGCCAACTGCCATATTCTGGACCAATTTGTCTGGGGAAGTTTAGGCCTGGTGCTAACTGTGAAGAGGAGGAAAGGGCCCATAGCCACTCCACTGTTAAAGTTATGGAGTTGCCTGAGGCCAGCAAACTCACCTTTATGAACTTTCCCCTGCATTACTCATGACCCATTTGCCTCACATTTCCCCTCCATCCCCCAAAACAAATACATTGAACAAACATCTTGTGGGGGATTGGAAGAGGTGAGTGAGGAGGTCTTTGCTTCTCCTGCTCCTCCTCTTCCCCTCTCCCTAAGATTGCTAGGGGATGGGTATAGATTCTTTGGCCTGTTCAGATCCTGGGATTACATATCTATGTTGAAAATGTCAGTTTGAGAGTGAGGTCTTTGGGTCATATGGCCAGTTTTGTCTCTCCATGGCCATCAGTCAGCTGTGGAGAAGCCAGCCCCATGTTAGGACTCTGGGAGGTTCTGCACATGTATAATGCATCCTCTGATGTCATCGCTGTGTGACCAACTGACATGTAGAGTGGCTGAACTTGGAGAAGTCTATTATTAGGGTGTGCACTAGTTTCTACAGTTACAGAACCCAAGTGGGCCATGTAAGTCTAAAAACTGTCACTCTGTAGAAGCCACTGGACCTGCAATTTATCCTATTAATAATTAATTATTATTATTAATAATAATTTATAAATGTTTCTTTTTTATTATTCAGCTGATGCAAAATGTGGATTTACACCAATTGAAGATTTGGCCCTATAACTCACTAAGGTTTCAGTGTGATTGTGTTCATAGTGGAAAAATTTGTATCTCATTTTTTTTGCCCAGAAAAATCTCCCTGACTATACGAATTCTCTCTCTCTCTCTCTCTTTTTTTTTTTTTTTTTTTTTTAAAGAGCAGAAGTACCAAAGCACGTTTGATAGGAATCCAGGCAATAATAAACATATTCTTTGACACCAAACAATCATGGAAAAACTTCTCTATCTTTGTATGATCTTGTTCAACTTAAAAGGACCAAAAGAAAAGACATGCATCCTGAACAGCAATTATTGGGTAAAATGACTTTTTATGGCTAGTAATTGCTTTTTTATATGTTAAAAATAGTTCAGTTTGCAGAGATTTTCTTTTAAAGTCTTTTTTTAAGCCAACCATCCCCCCAACCACAGCAAATCCTAATAATTAAAATAAAAGACTCTACATCAGCATTGGCCCTCACTGCCTAGGGCTGTTTGTTCTTAAGAAAGCATCCTATTTATGATCAAAAAGTGAGATGAACTTTTCCAGGCAGGTCTCCTGTCTCATCACGGCTGTGTTTTTAGCTATGGAAATGATGAATAACTTTTGATCATCTTATAGAAATGATTTATTTAAAAAATAAAGTTATACTCCCTCTCCTGCCCTCCCTTTTCCTGAACTAGACTATGGAAAAAGCAAACAAACAAGCAATACTTTGTCAAGTTAGTGGTTTATTTAGAAATAGTGAAAAAAGTTTTATTTCTCTCAGGAACCAGAGATTTCTAAGGTATTACAGTACTTCTTTTATTTTTGTTACCCTCTGAAACAAATTACACACTGTGTTGGGTATAAAGACAAGAAAGATCTATTTCTGAATACAAAATGTATAGTAAATACAAAATTCTTTCTCGTCTAATTAGCTATTGCTTGGGAATTTGGATAGGAACGAGCCTATTTATTGGAGTTCGTTTGTGGAGATTTTGATCCTCAGACTAAATAAAATGTCACCTTGGGAATAGTATAGTATGCATTTAATAGATGATCCTAACTCATGAGTCAGACAAAAAAAAGCACACAGGCAGCCTTTTTAAGGTCACCAAAACATGTTATGGATTATGTTATTTCAGGCAACAAAGGGAAGATTATAAAGTAACTGCTCCTCTTTGTCAAGACTCCAGTAAACACAAAGCTAACTTGTCCTGTGTAATTACCACAGGGAATTGTGCAATGGTCTATTACTGGTAGTTGTTTGTAATCAAGTGGACTGAATCTTGCTGTGAGGGGCCCACCCTCATTCTAGTAGAGAGAAGACTTACAAGCTCTTCTGGGCTCGGCCAGCACTAACCAGGTGTGCCTGTAAAACTTGTTCTGTCTGGAGTGGGGAAGCTTAAAAAGGGAAAGCCGGCCCCAGGAAATGGCGGTGAACAGGAAGACAACTATTCTACCTCAGAGATTGATGGCCACGAGGACCAATCAGCAAAGAGGAAGACAGTCACTGACCTTGCCACCCTTGAGACAGCACAGACCAGTGTGAAGCAGGGTGACCCCAAAGGAGGGGTTGGAGGCACATCCTAACCCTGATTAAAGACACTATACCCACTGATAGGCCAAACCCCCAAAGGGTGACCAAAAAGACTGCCTAAGAGATAGACCATCTTTTTTTTTTCTTCTCTGATAACTTCCCTTCCTACTCCCCCCCTTGGGAAGGAGAGAGAAAGGGAACTTTGTTTGTTTTGTTTGGTGAACCCCTTGTGTGCTACAGGATGCAGGGGAGCCCCCAACCCCCCACAAGTGGTGGAGAACTACCCCTGATAGACGGGTTTATAAAAAAAAGCCATAGAGGGGGATAGAGTTCAGCAGGTCTGAGCAAGGTGGAACTGGGATGGTGGTATAAGTGGTTAGTGGAGATGCAGCAGCAGCGAGCTACTCAGCAACAGCAGTTCCAGTAGCAATGGCTGCAGCAGTGGACCACCCAACAGCAAGTTGCGTTTCATGCAGGAACAGAGAAACGACCCTACGCTGAGCCGTAGGTATGAACAACTGGCCTCCGTAAACAGAAAAATAAAGGAGCCTCAGGGCGGTGAGCAGTATCCGCACTCTGCACTCAAGAAAGAGTACCTGGATTGAATCAAAAGGGATCAACAAACTGAGATAGTGAGGGCCCAGCTTCTGGTGCCATGTGGGTACCACCTGACAGTGTTGCAGCTCGCACAAAACATGCCTTGTGCTGGACACCTGGGAAAAGAGAAGATATTGTCACAGGTATTAGCCCAATTCTACTGTCCAGGCGTGCATCAGGAGGTGAGAGAATACTCTTTGTCCTGCCCGGAGTGCCAGCTAGCCAGCAACAAAGTGATTCCTAAGGGACCCTTGGTCCCTCTGCCCTTGATTGAGACATTCATCACACGAATCAGAATGGACATGGTCGGGCCCCTAAAAAAGACTGCATCAGGGCATCAGTACACATTAGTGATTGTTGACGATGCAACTAAGTACCCGGAGGCTATAGACCTTCTCTCTGCGAAAACTATGGTGATAGCACCAGAGCTCTAGAAGCTCTTCTCACACATGGGATTTTCCCCTGAAATACTAATGGATTAAGGGATTAACTTCACCTCCCAGCCGATGCAAGAATTATTCTTCCTTCTGAAGGTCAAGTCCCTGAAAACCTTGATGTACCACCCTCAGACTAACAGCCTAGTAGAGTGATTTATAGGACCCTGAAAGAACTGTTGAAATGCTTTGTTAGGGACAACCCCTAGCATTCGGGCCAGCTACTCTTGCCACTCCTGTTTGCCATAAGGGGGGTTCTGCAGGCCTCTGTGGGGTTCTCTCCCTTCGAGCTACTAGATGGTCACTGGCTGTGGGGAAACTTGGACTTGCTATGAGAGGGCTGGGAGGAACAGGACATAGGTGCCTTAAACATGCCCCTGTACATCTTACAATTAAGGGAATACCTCAGGGACATACTGTTGTTTGCCAGAGAGAATTTAAGAAAGGCCGAACATAAAAGAGGGGTGTGACTATGGACTTTCTACCTGGGTGACTGGTTCCTTTTGCTGCTTCCCTCAGCCAAATCAAAATTAATGGGCTGGTGGCAGGGTTCATTTGAAGTTGTTAGGCAGTGGACTATGAGATAAAACTATCAAGTAGAAGGAAGTAAACTAAAACCTATTATGTGACTCTTCCTAAGCCTTGGAAGATGCGAGAGGCCCTGCTGATAACTCTCTCCCCTACAGAGCCTGAATTTTGCCTCACAAAGTACTGAGTGTCCAAGAACCAGCAACAGTGCCTGGGGGTGAGGGACCCACCTCTGCATAGAGGATGCAGCTCCTCCAATCAACTGAGGACTTTGCAACTGTATTCTCCCCCCACCCAGGCAGAATGCAGTTAGTCCAACACCACCCTAGGCCCGTTAGGCAGGGAGAACCCTAGACTATTGCCGCAGAGGATGTTGGACGCACTCTTAGAAGAAGTACAGCGATGTTGGAGATGGCATAATTGTGGAGTCCAAAAGTGAATGGAGGAGCCCTGTAGTGCTGGTTCCCAAAACAGATGGTTCGGTTTGGTTTTGCATCGATTTCAGGCAGTTTAATTCCATCTCAAAATTTGATTCCTACCCAATGAGTTACTAGACCAGCTGAGACCAGCAAAGTACCTGAGCACTACTGATCTGACAAAAGGTTATTGGCAGATCCTTTTATCCCCATCTTTGCAAGAAAGAAAACACGTTTTTCTTCACTTCCTTTGGGCATTTTCAGTACAAGTCTATGCCTTTCAGCCTCCCTGGAGCTGCTGAGAGTTTCCAGCAGCTTATGAATAGGATCCTCAGTCCAAACTTTGAATATGCTGTGGCCAGGATAGATGGCATTATCTTCTATAGTCCTACCTGGGGAGACCACCTGCTGTACTTAAAGGTAGTATCAAAGGGCCTCCAAGACACAGGTCTTACAGTCAACCCCACAAAATGTAAACTAGCCGTGAATGAAGTAAGTCATTTGGGGTAGAGTGTAGGGGGTGGCCTCATGAAACCAGTGGTCAACAAGGTCCTAACTGTGTGCCCAGTTCCCCAGAAGAAGAGGCAAGTGAGGCATTTTCTTGGCCTGGCAGGGTGTTTCCAGAGGTTTATCCCTGGTTTCACTTCAGTCGCAGCCCTCCTTATGGAATTCATAAAAGGTAACAATTCAAAAATATCTGATGGGATGGGAAATGCAAAGAAGATTTTTGAGAACTGAAAGTGTGACTATGCCGGGCGCCTGTGCTCTTCAGCCCCAATTTTTCTCTTGAATTCGTACTGCGCACTGACACCTCAGATATCGGACTTGGCGCTGTCCTCTCACAAGACTTCAGAGGAGAAGAAGGTCCAATCCTGTACCTGAGTAGGAAGCTATTCCCTAGAGAAGAGGCCTACTCAGTTATTGAAAAGGAGGCACTGGAGATCAAATGGGCCATGAATTCCTTTAGATATTACCTGTTGGATAGCCCCTTCTCCTTTATCACAGATCATTCTCCCCTATGCTGGCTTCACACCATGAAAGACACGAACCCGCATGCAGTGCGATGGTACCTTGAGCTACAAACCTATATATAATTTCAGAGCACAACCCCGGGAGGGAAAGGACCTTGCTAAGGTCGATTTCTTTTCACAGGAAATTGGAGATGGAAATGACTTGCACCAGGACTGTCTTTCCAACTTGAGGGACAGGGGTCTGAGAGAGAGCGAACACCCTCACTCTAGTGGAGAGGTGGCTTATGAGCTAATCTGGGCTCAGCCAGCACTAACCAGGTGCACCTGTAAGTCTGCTCTGCATGGAAGGGGAAGTTTAAAAAGGGAAAGCCTGCCCCAGGAAGGGGTGGTGAACAGGAAGAAGACTGCTCTACCTCAGAGACTGCTGGCACAGGGACAGATCAGCAAAGAGGAAGACAGTCACTGACCTTGCCACCCCTGGGACTGCATGGCCCAGGTATAAAGTGGGCTGACCCAAAAGGAGGGGCCGGAGGGAGATCCTAATCCTGATTAAAAACCTGCTGATAAACCAAACCCCAAAAGGGTGACCAGAAAGACTGCCTAAGGGACACACCCTTTTTCTTTCTTTTTTTTAACTCTGATTCCCCCCTCTCTCTGGGGAAGGAGAGCAAAAAGGACCCTTTTGTTTGTTTTGTTTGGAGAACCTCTTGTGTGCTGCAGATGGGGGAAGGACATTGTAAACAACTCAAATCATGGTCTGGTGTGGACTCAAGGGAGCCCCCAACCTACCATGCTTGCCTTGACATAAAACAGAGGAAGTGGTTAGGAGATAGGCCTGTAATTATCATCAGCAGGTGCCCATAATGGAATGCCAGAGAGATGTTTGAAGAGACAAATATTGCTTTAGGAAAGACTTCAGGAATGTCAGGCCAGACCACAAGACAGCTAAGTGAGAATTGGGTGGATAGAGAAAGGGGGAGAAGAGAGTTCTTTGAAAGCCAAAAGAAAAGGTAAATTAGTTTAAGTAGACTTTTGGAAAGTACTTTATTTTATAGTTTACCTACAGCACTGGAGTTTTTTGCAAGTATTTGAAAACTGATTATGTTATTCTTTAAATTACTACAAAATGATGAGACGTAAAATAAAGATACTTTTTTAAAGACAGGAAGAGAAAAGGTTAACGTTGACCACAGATTATTTGTTGATTTACTTTATATGAGCCTGATCCTGCAACATTTTCTCATGTCAGGATTCCTTATTTACATGGATAATCTTGTTGAAGTCAAAGGGGTTCCTGGAGCAAAAAAAGTATTACTCGAGAAGTAAGGATTTGCAGGATTGGAACTGCCTAGATTTCAGGAATTCTTTATTAACTTTGAACACAAGAGGAAGCTGTAGAACTAAAAGAAAATATATGCAAGCCTTCTGAACAAAGAACTCACAACTATGAGCTGGGATGGGACTTTGTGTGTGTGTGTGTGTGTGTGTGTGTGTGTGTGAGAGAGAGAGAGAGAGAGAGAGAGAGAGATATCGATCAGTCAGGGCCTTTGTTCAATATTTAACATTGCAGCAGGGGCAGGACCATTTCTTATCAATAATGTTCCTGCTTTGATGCTAAAATATGCATAATTTTGGTAGAGCCAGTGGGTACAAAGAGCTGTATATTGTATAAATAATAGTGATAAAATAGACGTATTAGCTCATTGGTATCACACACTGTAAAACTCTCAGAAGAAATCCAAAAGGTTGAAAACAAACATAAAAGGAGCCAGGGGCTGATCCTGTAAAATCCTTACTTCTGTGAAGCCCTAGTAAAACTTTGAACATGCAAAGACATACACAAGTGCTCAAGTTTAAGCATGAGAGTAATCCCATTGAACCTCAGCACGACCGCCCTTGTGTTTACAGCTAAGTACACGCATAAATCTTTGCAAGATCAGGGCCCAAGATGAGTGGTCCCATTGAAGTCAATAATAGGTTAAAGACTATTCCCAGGAGTAAGGGATGTCAGGACTGGGATGCAAGTTTTCTCAAGACTATTAAGCTCCCATCATAGAAGTTTTTGATGGTCTATTGATTTATATTTTTTCTGTACCTTGAAGAGGAATCAAAGGTCATTTTTATATGGGTGTGCAAGGAATGTTATTGATTCCTTTTTATGAGGCATTAATGAAATCTAAAGAAGCCTAACAAGATGGTATAGTTAGATTTGGCAGAATTGCCAGTGCTTTTCACATGTGCAAAAAATAAAACACAAAGTTTCATTTTGGTTGTTTAAATTGTGTGGGGGTAAGTGATTTTCATGGAATCGAACACCTCTTAGAAGAGAAAGAGGGCATGATATATCTATATGACCCCATTAATTCCAAAGTGTGCTTAGCAGAGATTTTTTTTTTTTAATACTTTGTTTTCCTGGCTAGTGGCACCGTATATTTATCATTATGAAAACAAGCAAAGAAGTCAATCACTCATTACGCTTGCCAGAAATGTCCTTCTGCATTCACAAGATTTTGTCCTACTTAAAAAGGAACATGCAGGATTTTTTCTGGAAATGTACCAATATGGTCCAATCCTTCACAAATATATGAAGCTGAGATCAGCCTCACAAAGTTAAAATAAACTGTAGTCACATTTGACCCAGTATACTATGCTAGCAGAGGAAGAAATTGAAAGAATTGGTGAGTCTAAGGAGCTGGGTGGGATTCCTGTTTTCGGGTTCCATGACAAACTCAGACCACATTCATCCAGAAGGTTACTAAGCTTTGCCAATCTTTTGAGTGAATATGGTCGGATCTGTGGTGCATTTTTATCTGCAGAAGTCAAAGCTGTTCACCAAGTTGGGCAAGTATCATCACTCCCATTTGATAGATGGAAAAACAGGGGAGTGGGCAGGCAGGGCCAGGGAGTGGTCAGAGTCTTGGCTCAGTCACTTCAATGAGCTGGCTAGTATAGCACAAAAGTAAGTTGTGCTAGGGAAAGGGTTGGTGTATCTTACTTCCGATCTAGAGCGAGGAGGAATCCAGGGCCAGATTGTGTCTCTGAGTCACAATCTCGGCTCTTGGATGTTTTTGGAGCAACACAACTGTGTTGCCCTTTATTAAGGGCTCATAGTAACTCCACAGTCCAGCCTATTCTGACCTGCCCAAGGTCATGCAGTGAGTAAGTCCGTGGCATAGACAGAATTAGAACTCAAGTCTCCTGACACCCAATCTTTTGCCTTGTCCATTGGAATGAGAGAGAACACTGGCTGGCACTAGAAACTACAGGGGAGGCATACAGTTTGTACAGCTCTGCCAACCTATCTTAGTACTGATCTGCTACTTTTTTGCCAGTAGTGTGCATCTTTCTCCCGGCAAAGACTTCTGTATTAGTTTGTGTGGTCATTTTAGTAATGAAAAAGCTCGTCACTCGTTTCTCTTGTGACGTCAGCTAAATTTTACCCATTATCTAAATAAGAATCTCTTCTCCCCCGCTGCCCCTTCCCCACTGGATTGGAAGCCCCTCTCAGAGCCCTAAAAAGCCCACTTGTTTTTTCTATCTTGAGGCCTTGTCTACACTGGTATTTTTAGCATCAGAATGTCTACAATCCTGTAGACTTGCTGCACTGGTATAAACCATGACTTACACTGCTGCAAAATATTCTGGTTTAAAATCAGGGGAAACTGCACTGGTACAAGTCATGGTTCATACTGGAGCAGTGCATCTACACTAGGGATTTGAACCTGGTTTCAAAGTAGGATAAACTGTATTGGTGCAAGTCATGGTTTACACCAGTGCAGCACTCTGCCCTAAAGGTTTGCACTGCCTTATGCAAGAGATTAAAAACCCCCAATATAAACAAGGCCTTACTCTTCCTAATTTCACTCATGTGTCAGGTCAGCTATCTTTCCAGCTAAAGTTGAGAAAGGCTGAATGGGTTCCCTCTGCAGCTTGTCAGTGTTGCTTTTGACTTACCTAGAGGGGTCACTACGTAGCAATGCAAGGCTTTCTATTTGCCCTTTCCTTCCTACCCAAAGACTAAAAGGTGCCATTCCTTAGTGCCCCCATGCCCTCCTGGCCCAGGATTGAAGGACAAAACCCACTCCAGTGCTCCAGTCTCTTCTGTCACTAGATTACTTGGCTATGCAGAGATGTGTTCTAACAATACAGAAGTAGTCCCCCACCCAGATCTTACTATTTTTATTAGCTACCATGAAGTTAAGACTAGACATTACTGCATCTCTCAATTACCAACTTCACATTTGTCAGATGGGCACAAATCAGTTCTCTCTCTCTCTCTCTCTCTCTGTGTTTTAAAGTAGTTTTAAATGCTTTAATATTTGTTTGGATTTTGAGTAATGGTCACCTTGGTGCGCTGGTGTTTATAAAATGATGTCAGGGCTGGAAGGCCTGCAGTGTATTAGACTCTTCCCTCCTCTTCCCCCCGCTTTGAAAGATAAGTCTAGAAAACCCATTGCCTGGATCTCCCTGTGTGGGAAAAGCCGTGGAATCAAGCTGAAGTAATCTTCTGGGCTACTGTAAGTAAACTGTAGGGACCAGCTGAATAATAAATCTAAACCCCTTTACAAGTTCTAAATGAATCAGATAAAAGGACAGGCACATACATTTGAATGTTCTCCCAACCCTTGATTTTCTGAAGTATAAATAACATAATAAATAGGAGCTGCTGCTGCTTCTTTTTTTTATTATTATTTTAACTGAACATTTTGGTTAGATTTCCTCACAGCTTTGAGATGTAGATGCATTTGTAGGTTTATTTTAACTGAAAAGGAAAGGGATTTTGATGTCCTCTAATACCTAGCAGAAAGGATTAACCCTTGGCTTTCACTTCACTACTGAAAACAGTTCTTTATTGATCAAACGAGCATTATTATTTTATTTTATTTTATTCTATTTTGAAGATTAAAGGATGCCAAGAAGAGTTTGTGAAGCTTAACAATCCTGGCATTTTACTGCTTCAGAAATGTAAACAGTAAGCCCAGTACGTGAAAAATATCTTAAAGTATATTCTCAGTGTAATAGCATTCCCAGGAAATCAGACATAAGACATTTTTGTAAGAAAAAGAATGATAGAAAGAGAGATCAAGGGACAGGAAGCTAGAGAGATGGATGGATGGATGGACGAACGAATGGATCCACAGAGTTGGAGTTAAATCAACCCCCTTTGAACACAATGTCATGCATCTCCAGAAATTATGATTAATGCCCACCTCAGAAGGTGTGGTAGCAGGGCTTCATTGTCTTTCTGGAGGTGTACCAGAGATCTGTGTGTACAGTAAGCAGACAGGCCATTGGGGGAGGGATAGCTCAGTGGTTTGAGCATTGGTCTGCTAAGCCCAGGGTTGTGAGTTCAATCCTTGATGGGACCACTTAGGGATCTGGGGCAAAAATCAGTACTTGGTCCTGCTAGTGAAGGCAGGGGGCTGGACTCGATGACCTTTCAAGGTCCCTTCCAGTTGTAGGAGATAGGATATCTCCATTTAAAAAAAAAAAAAAAGGTTGGTGGTGAGGTGATCAGGGCAGAAGGTAGGGTGCTGAGCTGTCTCAAAACTGTCCTGAAAATCCAGCTGTTCGGAGAAATCAATGGAAAAAGAGCCATTTTTATGCATCAAAGACTCAGCTCCAAACAAGGATAGCAGCATATAGCAATCAGAGATGTTTGGCTGCCAGGCATTGACAGCCACATTTACAATTCTGACGACTCAGCTTTCTTTGCCCCTGAACTGTGCATACCATGGTTTATGTGTTTTCAGGTGAGTGCACCTGCCGCACATTTGTACTGAATGCTGATGATGTATGTGGCTAGCAGTGAAACAAAAATTGCAACATGGCTTCTTCCACAGATATTGCTGTGCAGTTGTGGGTCTGGGGACTGGAATGCCATGTATGAGCCAGGTCTTCATGGCAACCTTAAAGTCGGAAAGAGGACCAAGATCTTCAAAGGCATCCAGTGATTTTGGGTGCTCAATTTGAGACACCTCCATGGGTCTTAATTTTCAGAAAGTGCTGAGCACCCACCCTATGAAAATCAGGCCCCTTTTGAGGTGTCTCAAGTTCAACACCCCAAAATGGAGGCACTCAAAATCATAGGGTGACAGGGGATGGATCACTTGATGATTACCTGTTCTGTTCATTCCCTCTTGGGCACCTGGCATTGGCCACTATCGGAAGACAGGATACTGGGCTAGTTGGACCTTTGGTTTGACCCAGTATGACTGTTCTTATGTTCTTAAATTAGTTACTTTTGATTGTCTTGGCCCTATTCTCAGGCCCTTTATGTACTGAATGTGTGTATTTCCTGTACCCATTGGTTCCTTCTCAACCTCCCATTTCCTCCCTTGAAATCCATTAAGCTGTACCACTAGCACACAGAACCTGAAAGATCCTTTCACTCACTTTAGTATGGCATTTATTCCTGTATCTGAAGTTGAGGATGATTCACACGGTGGGTTGTGGGGCTGTTGCCAAGCCTCCAGGATTGGCCTGGAGTTTCCAGGAATTAAAGATTAATCTTTAATTAAAGATTACATCATGTGTCATGTGATTAAATCTCTAGGAATACATCCAACCAAAATTGGCAGCCCTAGTTGTCACTGTGGTCCTGTCTGCTGCTGCTGTGGGCTTCTCTCTGAAGCTGGAGGCTCCCCAGACATACTGAGTCCCTTCTCCTCTGAGGTGCACACATGCTTGTCTGCACTAGAGGAATTACTCTTCCTTGGCAATATCAGCAATGGGCAGCTGAACTGCTGCTGAACAAGGTTTAGCTGCAGTTGTAGACTATGTTCATCATAGTTTCAGGAACTGGGGTTAAAACCTGGTTAGACAACCTGGTTATATGACATTATATTTGTCTGGCTGGTCCTCATAAAGGATTAGGGAGTGGCTACAACTGCTGCCTACTTCAGCTCAGGTTGTAAAAACCTGTGTTTTTGGAAATGAAAGACAAGGGTTCTAGACCCAGCTCTGTAACAGTAAATAATTATTGCCTACCAGATTTATTACAATATACTTTAAAGCAGCCCTGGCTGCTTGGCTTTGTGAACAACTTGTGCCTTTTCCATCATGAACACTGATAGGATACGATGCTGTGCAGGTCAGATTTCCTTATACACTCCTCTTCCATGTCATTAGTGACTAACTATGCTTCTTTCACTGAGTCCAGTAGCACTGCAGTACACACACCAAACGAGCAAGCTGTGCACAAAGGGATGGGAGGGACATGCCATGTGTTAACTTTATCACTTTTTGCTCCATGATATTATGCAATCTTCATGGACTCCTGTGCAACTGGCAGCCATTAGGACACCCTGATAAACCAAACCAACAGCAAGAATTGCCCTAAATAGTGCAGTGTCACTATTGCGAGATGTAAGCCTCTATATCATTACTGTAAGAAACTGTACTATGTTTTATAGGAAGACAGCTGAGCCCATGTACTTTTCACACAGCAGAAATAAGGCCACACATCCACAGCAAAATGGTTCCAGACCAGTAAATGTGCTATTCATCTTGCCTAACATATGAATTTGTTTTGTGTTTATACATGGGGAACTTGTTCTCCATGGCATTGTGACTAAATGGTGTTGTTGTGATTCCAAGTGAAAGTATAGCCAATGTTAGTAGTTTCTGAAACTGCATTAGCTGAAGGAATCAAACATGCTGTTGGCAAAGTTACTGCAGGGGTTCTTGGCATGTGGCATGTCCTCACTAGTAGTAGACACAGTACTAGAGAGGCTTTTCTCTTTGCATTTTATATTGTAACCTTGACTGAATACATTTTTGGTTTCAGAAATTGTAAAACAGTGTCTTCAGGAAGCTTTCTAGTTCATCTCATTTATTCTTTTGGTGATACATATCCTTCCTACTATTTTTAATTAACACAAAATGATTTGTGTTTCTTATTTTTCATGAAAAAGCAAAATAAACTGTGGAGGTCTCAATTTTCCTAATATTATAGTAACCCCCTGCAAGTGCCACAAAAGAGTCTGAAGTCTGAACGTTCTAGGGAAGTGATGGAGAGAAGGTGGATAGATAGAGGTATATGCACGTGTGGCCTTCACTTCTTGTCTGCAGCTTTCAGTTGGTACAAAGACACAAGTTACAGAATAGCCCTTGAAGAGAACATTTTATTATTTATTATTTATCATTATTATTTATTATCTTATTTTTTGTTTTATTATTTATTATTATTATTATTATTAGTTTATTATTATATCATTATTAGAATTAGAATATTTGTGGATCTTTTAGTCAACTTGAAGATTCAAACTAAGATCAGTGTGAAAGTTAAGAAAGTAATAAAGGAGGTGGGGAAAATTAAATTCTAATCTTTGAACTTGTCCTAATGACATTTCATTAAACTTACCCTTCTTCAGAGAGTTAGCAAAGGCCTATGCACCACTTAAGTCCTCCACATAGGACCTAAGTGCTGCATAGGCTTTGCGCTGGTCCTCTCATAGAGGTGAATAGCACCCACGAATATCATTCATTTTAAGAAGGCAGGAAAAAGACTTTGTTTTTTTTGTTTAATTTTAAATAGCTTTAATTATGTAATTTTATACTCTAACTCTCACTTTGATATTGGAATTATTGTATATACCTCCATTGTCTTAAAGGACTGCTTTAAAATCTTTCTCTCTCTTTATCTTTGTCTGTTTCATAATAAATCTGGTTCAGTCAGTTAATATATGGTACAATACTTCATACTACAAATAAAGCTGGTTCAGCTAATTTATATATGGTATAGTAAATTCGTGGACTGGGAAAGTGAAATCATATTTTTAGTGCTATTGACCACCTTCTGGTGACATGGAGAAATGGTGTGTTATGGACATGCCTTTCTCTTTCTATGAAGTATTCAAGGTGTTGGATTACTCAGTCAATTTCATATTTAAAATGTATTGAAATTCAATTATAGGGACAGAAACAGCTTTCTGGAGTGAAAAGAAAGTAGCATTTCCTAACTTGGATAACTTACTGTAACGTGTCTTGATTGTCTTGATGGAAAAATGGCGAGTTTATGTTCACTGAAATTGACTTAACTCATTTATATGAGCATTATAATCAGTTGTAGTAAGATAGACATTGTCTGGATAAGCAGTATGGTCAGAAGCTTCCTAGATGTATGCTGCAATACAAATTAGTGAGAATAAATGTATTTTCCATATTCTTTGTGGGTGTTCAGTGTGACATAAATACCAGTTCTGCGAATCCTTACTCCCCTGAGTGGCCCTTACCCACCTGAAAGGTTCCATTGAAGTCTAATGGCATAATAGTTACTCACATGAGTAAAAGTTTGAAGTGTGCCTTGGATATCTAGAAAATGGTTGTATTCTGTTCTACTATAACACTACATAAAGGATGGTAAGAGAAATAATTATTAAAAATCTGTCCAATGAACAGCTTTTTGTTGTTTTAAAAATGAAGTCATGTGGAGCTGTAAGAGAACAGCCAGGACTTGTGCTGTTAGGAACAATTGACACAAAGCAGATCTAATTTGCAATGTGAGGTATTAAAAGAGATTGTTGCCTAACTTGACTCTTTAAAAGAACATTTACAGCAATACTGGCAGAGGATAAAAGAGTAAACTTTGGGAAAAAACACTTTCTCAGTCACAGAGAACACTCAATAAAAGGCAAAATTGACTGCCTATATATGTGTGTGTGTGTGTACATATTAACATGGTGAAAATAATATATACAATGGTTGCAAAACATTTTTCTAACTGATTCCAATAGAACACAATATTAAATAGCTTATTTGGTACATTTATACATATGGCTGTTTAGAAAATTCGTAGTGTATTTTTTTAATCCTGCACCTGTTAACTCATGTACCTTAGCAGATAATTTAGCACATGTGCAGGTGGTATGAGAGAAATAATAATAATACATTTTACAACCTTCTCTGTAAATTACATTGTTACAGTTTTAAGGTCCAATATATCTGGTGGTCTTTCAAGACTGAAAACAAATGTTCTGTGGCCTGATTTTGGTTTCCTTCCGACCAGTTTTACACCAGTAATTTCTCTGGAGTTGTTCCTGATTTATACTTAGCATAAGTGAGATCAGAATCAGGTCCTAGTCTATACTATTGAAAAGCCGGGTTTTTAGCTCTCCAGTATCTGCAGTGAAATAAGGCCAACAACTTGTGTTGCACAGCTATAGCTGCGGGTGACTGGAACTATGTAGGAAGCTTTGGGGGTATTTTCAATATCATTTTGCATGGAAACTTTAATGACTACAAAAATAATTACTTTTAGAAAATTGGCCCTTTTTGCTTAATTTTTTTCTGCTTCATATTCATGTTCTGTAGCTGCCAGTTCCCTCTATTCCCCAAGCAAAAACAAAATGGAAACACAAAACTGAACTGCAAATTAGGTTCACTCAGCATAGCCTCACACTTTCCTTTCAGGGTCTTCCTCTTTCATAACTAGGCTAACCAGTTCTGAAAAATTAACTTCTCCCATCATGCTTTCTCATCCCCCACACCCCAAACAAGTCTAGAATTAAACTAGAACTTTTTTGAAGCTTCTGAAATTTTCTGTTAATTTATATTTTATTTTATTTTATTATATTTTATTTTGCCTCTGTACACCTAAGCTTTAGAACCTGAAAGGAAGTATGGAAATAGCAAGTCTGTTCTCTCAGTATTCTGAAAACAAGGATAGGAACCCTTATGAAATCACCTGTTCTCCTCAGATTTCCAGCCAAATTTTGCAGACCCTGGATTTTCAGATGCTCTTAGGACACATGTCCAAACTTCTTGTTGCTTATCTGGACCTTTTGAGGTTTCTGTGTCACAGGTTGTAATATTTTCTACCTCTTAGTGCAAATAGAAAAGTGCAAATAGTGATTAATGAACATATTTGTCAATAAGTCACTGAGTTTGGATCGCTATAATTTGTTGGGTCATATTATTCATTATTTATGAATATTGGGCAACAGCCAGGTTTTATTCAAAATATTTGTGAAACCTGAAAGTTTTGTGAGTTTTAGAGTGAATGATTATTTGTCTGTAAATTCATATCAGAAGTGTATGATTCATTATTTGCAATTTGTTATTTTCCAGTTCACAATGTTTAAGTCATCCAATCAGAGAGCTAGAACCATACTATGTGACTTATGTGATTGGCCATGCAATGCAAATATCAAACAGTAAATAGCCAAAGTGAAGAGTTTGTGAACAACTCCCAGTATGAAAATTGTTCATCTAATCAGTTCACTGAATACTTAGAAATAGCAAATACATTTGTATAACATTGGAATCAATTTGCAAATAAATCTAAGAAAGAAGTGCTGCAGTATGTAGCTTGTAAATAAGGACCTACTCACTGTGCTGTTCATTTTTGTTGCTATTTTATCTTCTCATTGTTATTCTCAGCCATTCAAAATCATTGTAGTTATTTTAAAAGGCAGGTTTGGCTTATTGGATTTCAGGAGACATAAGTCTGAACAGCTCTGTTATCCCTTTTGCATTGTAGTTCACATAAAAGGAAGAACTTTTTATAAAAGAAGTCAAAAGAAAAATTAATTTGGCTGGTGTGGACTTAAAACCTTTTGTAAGGTTAAACTGATACAACAGGGATCATGGTATGACATGATAGAAGGATACAGCAGGGGTCAAATCCTGACCCCATTGAAGTCAATAATAAAACTCCCATTGACTTCAGTGGGTCCAGGATTTCATCTTTGGTGTTTAGTGAATACTAGTTGAAAGTTATAAGTGATTGAGTGTTGTCCTGGACTTCCTTCACTTGTGCACATTTATTTTTTAAAGAGGCGCCAGTTCCACTGAAAGGCACTGTTTGCATTCTGAAGCATTATCATGTACGCTTCACTTTCTATTTACCTTGTTGATATATCTACCTCTGAGGGTGCAGTGGAAAGGGAGTCAGTGATACCTAGTGAAAGAGAAAGTGACTACAAAATGTTGGTATACTCTTCAATTTTATTTGGAGTCATTTCTACCATTAGATCCTGGCTATAACATAACATAGGGTAAACTTACTCAATTTATGGTAAAGGTTGTTACAAAATGAAACATGCTGAACCAGTGTTTGAAGTCTGTCCATGGAAGCAGGAAAGAGTACTTTGCTTTCAAAGATAATTATAGCTCCTAAATTGCACATGAGCCTACAGGATTGTTGATTTTTTTTTGGTTTTTGTCAGAGTGTCCTCAAAAGGAGATCTGGTCTTCTCCTATTCAATGTGTTTGAAAAGGGATAAGCAGTGGGGGTTCTGCAGCATATGATTTATTGGGAGTCAGAGTACGAGCCGTGTTTCTTGAGACGCTGTCACTGGAGACATTCAGGCCAACCTGAAAAAAGATTATGTAGCCTCCATTCTGGGAAAACTGGCAGGACAAGAGATTTCCTCTGGTATTTTATCAGTGCTTGGATAGAGAGTGCAGGGTTATCTTAAGTAACACATTCACTATCGCTGTTGATTTCCCTCCCCCCCCTTAAGTAAAAGAAAATCAGCTCTCAGAGTACACATAGTATTCTCGGTGCTTAGAGCAAAGGCAGTTGCTAACATCTTCCAGATGTTTTAAAGTCTCATGCGTCAACCTCACAATGAGATGTCTCTGTCCATTATCCATTTCTTTTTTGGACTGAATGTTACTGTTTTTATTCAGGAAACACACACCTAAATACTTTAATGAGTAACACCATTTATAATAGATACAGACAAAAGTTATTCTACTTTCTCAGTCTCTAACCAAGAGTATTTAGGGCCTGTTCCCATTGACTTCAATAGGACAGGATCAAATCCTTAGTAAACATATACACATACAAACCTAGTCACAGAAAGGACTCCAGGGAAATGAGGATTTTTAAAATGGGAATGTGTAAGTCAGAACACTTTCTTCCTGAATGCGAAGAATTGCCGTTTCATTCTGGTAAGTAACAAAAAAAAAACCACTGAAGAAAAAAAGAAAGAACATATTGTTTTGGCAGGTGTCTTATAATATTCAAAAGTAGACCTGGTTGGATATTTGGTGTAATGGGTGAGGGGAGGAGGAAATACTGAATATTTTGTGAATGCTAGTAGTACTTTAGTTTGATTCAGTCATATTCAAGCCCTTTAGTAGCCATGAATTCACAAAGCTTTGAATCTGGTCTGCATGATGCATTAGAATGAATGCATTTGACATTGAATACAAATACTGTACTTACTAGACCGATTTTGAAGCTTAATATTCTTCTTACCTGACTAGTTTTGAAGCTTAATTACTGAAAACCTATATTGTATAATTCACAAATAATTCCCCACCTGCTATTAGGAGTATATTTTCATATACCAAATAAATTCTCAGATAACATGACTGGTTTGCAAATACTTCATAATGCCAAAAAATATCAAAATTCACTGAATTTTGTATTCAGAGTGTATTGTATACTATTCAACTGGATCTATAGAGAGATGAAATGTTAGCCCACACTTTTGGCTTCCCAAGTTAACATTTTCCAAGCCTATTAATGCTCTTCTTTTCATAATATCTTTCATCTCCTAAATCTGAGAAACAGAATAGGTTTCCCTTGTTTTAATTCAAGAAAAGATGTTTTGCCCTTATAGTTCACACATTAGTTATCTGCAAATACATTTTCTTAGTTGGGGTGGGGTGGGGGGGGGGGAGGAGAGTTGTAAGGGAGACTAAGGGGCTTTAAGTAGCTAATGTAATGTGGACAAATCCAGCCCAAGTGTAAAGAGGTGCAACTCTAGTGACTTGGAGTTACACCCACTTACACCAGTGCTGAATTTGATCCCTGTATTGTAGCTTGAGAAAATTTCTTTTCCTGTTAGTTTTATGGAAAACTTTGCAATGCATGCCGGATCATTTGATTGCCAGATTCAGTTAGCTAAAGCACTATATACCAAAGGACATAAAAGCAATATATCTAGCAATGGAAATTGCTGGTATTGATTTTTGCCCCATAAATTGACCTTATTTTTAGTAATAATGGTATCACATTATTACACATAAAGATTCAGTAGAAGTGCTTTTTCTTTATAAGCAGAAGTGACTCAGAAACCTTTAGAATTCCTTATGATCAATGTACAAATGATACTCAGGGAAGGATCAGGATTTTGCATTGGGAAAAATACTTCCCAGCATCAGGCAGTGCCATTCAAATATTTCACCTTTCTAAGGAAAATATGTCAATAACAGAATTGCTACAGTAGTTTGAATGCAATAGGACATTTCAAACTTTTGCCAGGTAAGCTATAAGTCCTGCTTGTTGTTCAGATCATTTTAATGTTCCTGTAAATTGCCCACATTTCTAGGGAGAGGGTTTCTATGATTATGTGCCTCTGCAGAGATGCAACTCAGACAAACGTAGAAGGAATGCTTGACACGTGAAGTCTCTGCTCCCATTAGTTTACTGATGCTTATACCAGAATTTTGAAGTGAAATCCAGTTTGGTCATGGGTTTCAGATTCCACTGGACAGGCAGTATGTTCAGAATAGTTCTCATTGTTTTCTGAATTGTTGGCCCAGATCTATTACTGATGTGGAGTATCTTTAATCCCCTTGAAATATCACATATGGCAACTCCAGGAAAAACAATATAGTGCTGCAAACCAGCCTGACAAAGACTGAGTAATGTGGAACACTTTTTTGTGTATTTCCCCCCCCCCCCAGCTTTTTAGACTGACGCACGTAAAAGGTGACACCAACTTACTGCATTACTCCCAGCACCATCGATCAAACAACAGTAGCAGCTTGAGTTCATCCCTGCTCAAGCTGCTGCTGCATTGAGTGCCAGAGGGGCTGCGTATGCACTGTTATCACATGAAGAGCTGCACACTCTTTTTATGAAAGCTCAAGGATGCTGGGTGGCCAGATACAAGAGAAGCTATAAATGCAACAGAGTGGTTTGTGTGGGAACCCATGGAAAATGAGAAAATCTGAGAATGGTAGTGCTGAAACTAAGGCTGTCTGACCCAGTACAGATAAATGAAGCTGTGACCTCAACCTTCACTCAGAACACGACTCACACCTGGTTTTCTTTTTTTGTTTTGTTTTAATGTTTAAAACAGCTCAGTTGGGGGCAGAGGGGCCTGAATGGCTTACGGTGAATTGTAGTGGGTTCCAGAGCAGGAGGACTGCATGAGCTTGGAAAACATGTCATCGCGAGTGCGTTTTTTTCGTTTTCTAATCTGTGATAATCTCAGGGACGGAGATGATAGGAGGAGCGTAAAAACATTTTATGCTTTATGATTCTGGGGGGACTGCATGGTCACCTGTGCTGCTGAGTGCTGCTTAGTTCACCACACTGACCAAACAGGAAATGAAATCCAAAAGTTCCTGGGGCTTTTGCTGTGTACCTGGCTAGTGCATCGGAGTTCAAAGTGCTGTCCAGAGCGGTCACAATGGAGCACTCTGGGATAGCTCCCGGAGGCCAATACCGTCGATTTGCATCCTCACTACCCCAAATTCGACCCAGCAAGCTCGATTTTAGCGCTACTCCCCTCGCCGGGGAGGAGTACAGAAGTTGATTTTAAGAGCCCTTTAAGTCGACAGAACAGGGTTGGTTGTGTGGACGCATTCATTTTAAAATCGACCTAACGCGGCTAAATTCTACCTAATCCCGTAGTGTAGACCAGGGTTTAGGGATTGTCTTCACTGCAGTGTTAGCCTAGACTCTTACCCTGGTGTTGCCTCTAACGCCCTCCAGTTCACACACAAAACCATTTCTCCTGAGTTTGGTGGTGCTTTAAACCCAGGCTAGCTGGCCAAGCTGGGGGCATGGGGTAGAACCCAAGTTCCACATTCATTTGGGCTAGTAACCCTTCCACAGGCTAAATCACTCACCTCCTGATAGTCCTCCAGTGCCTTCCCACAATTCCCCCATGTGCTCAGACGAACAGCTGAGTTATCCCACAAGTCACTGGAAAAGATAGTAACTTGGGTATGGCTTTGCAGTGTAAATGCTTATATGCAGGCTAGGCTAACCCAGGTGCTCAGACCAGAGCTGCTGATCACCTGAGTTAACTCTGCAGTGAAGACAAATGCTTAATGGTGCTTCCTCTAATTTAGAGTTCAGATGCATTAATTGGACAGTGTTGAGAAGATTGTACTACTGCTGACTGTGCTAAATCGGTCTGTATATAAACAAAGGACATTAGTTTCCAGGGCCATCTATCTACTGCCTTAGATGAACAAATGGGTGTATGGGAAGAGGGATAGAGGATATCAGTAAAATAAGATTACATTAAGTAGTCACAATTCACCTGCCTAGCCATTATCAGCCATTTAACATCAGGAAATGCCAGAAATCTGATAAGCAGCCTGATTTCCTGAAATTGCCAGCCCAGTTTTGGGATCAGATGTTTACCAAAGTTTTGGATAAGCCACCTAAATCCACACTGAGCCTCTGAATCATTTGAGGATGGCCCACCACTCAATGGGATACGGCACCAGTTCTGTAGCAATAGCTACGGGTTCTTCTGATCCTGTAATGGCCCCTGGGTCCAGGTGGAGTCCATGACAGGATCGGGGCCATATATATCAGAGTTAGTTAATCACACCGTCAATACCGCATTGAGTAACCGAGACCGCCGACTAGGGAAATAACCCATGTACTTATCCGCTACACCGATACTGACTTGGACTCCTTATTCATTCCATGGGTGGCGTACCGAGCCCACTTATCCACTGACACTTTAAAAACTCTTGCACCCCAATCTGGGTCTTAACTCGTGTATATTTCATTTTAAACATTCACTTTAATAAAATTTTTAATTCTGATTTGTGAAGTGCAGAGTGGTCTGTCAATATTTTCAAAGGGCTTAGCGATCTGCAGCTGAGAGGTGCTATATAAGTACAAAGTGTTATTAAAGCTGCACAGCAGTTTGTTATTAATATAACACAGCACCTAGTTTGATCGTTATTCTAGTTATATCAAGTTCTGAGAAACAATACTCACATTTAAAGATTTGTAGAGTTTTTTCTTTTATTTATATGAAATACTTCAGTATATTTAATGAGACTGCACATAGGGAACAGAAAACTTTAGCATCACATCTCCTGCTAATTCAATATGATTGTAATGTGCGCTGCTTTTACAGCTCTTACTATTGTATAACACAATGAGTGACAAACACTACTTAGCATACTGGATGGGGGCAGCGTCTCCAGCTTTAATCTACCTAATGCCCCCACTGCAAGATATAAATAGATTAAGAGAGAAAATCCAATATTTTCTCCATTCTCCCACCAGAGCGATACACATTAGTTGTTTCTTGCCATCTAATTGCATTACATGGCAGGGGATGCGATAAACATTTAATGGGAGTCACAATCATCTGTCACTTCCCTTTAGATGGATAACGTTCAGTATGATTTACATAGGCTGCACTTGTGCAGGGATCATAGTGCTAGCCCATATCCGGGAAGTTGCACTTTTTGCTGATGGATTTTCTTTAATTAGGGTTAAAAAAAAAAAAAGACGAGTACACAGGCCCTCTGAGGTACTTTAATTAATCCCTCATGAAGCAAGCCTGGGTCTTTAAAAAAGCCTGAGTATCTTAGGCCTGAATCACCACTATGTTACTCCAGTTTTATGCTGGTGTAACTCCATTGAAATGAAACTGGAAGAACAGCAGTGAATTCAATCATTTATATTAAGCTAAACAAACACTTTTCAGAAACCTTTTTTAATGAACCTCCCCTTTTGTTTGTTATTTAGAGAACTCACATAAATCACTATATTTCAAAGAAAGCATACCCTAAAATATCCACCCCAGTTCTAGTTGGATCTAATCATTGAACTTAATAGCAAATCTACCATTAATTTCAATAGGAGCAGGACTGGTCGATCACTTGTAATCTACCAAAAACACAAAGATCATGAAACATATTTTTAATGTTTAAGCATTCAAGAGAAAAGCTAAGGATCGCAGTAGATGAGTTACTGTCAGGTTAGAAAATCTTCTGGTGGGAACACTCGTGTAGAAAGAAATAATGGAGATTACTGAAAAGCTGATGGGTGATGTGTGTGTGTGTGTGTGTGTTCATTTGCCTATCGAACACTGTTCTAACTGTGCCTGAACTAGAAACCTGAATATGAACTCTCACACAATCAAAGTTCTGATCTGAATCTATTTTCCCAGGTCACCCCCATCTCTAACTCCAACTCAGTTTGACTCTGCTATTGCTAGTGGTTTTCTCTATGATAGAAAATGGTCCAATGAGAGCTGTAATTGAATCCTGTTGTAACTCGGTTTGTAGAAAATGTTCCCTTCTGAGGCACTGTCTATATACACTAGGGACAGAGTTCAAAATCCCCCTCCTCTGCTAACACCACTTCACCTCCATCAGTAGGTAGCAGCATCGGAAGTTCTAGTTTAAATGGACCACTGGCTGCTGCCACTAATTTAAGCAGTAAATCAATTAAGACCTACTTTGACCACAGTGTTCAAAGTAGTGGTGGCAGCCAGGGGCCATGTAGTGCTAAATTAGAGTTAGCAACCATGTGGAATTTTTGAAAAATTCTGTAATGTAGACAGGGCACAATAGTGAGACTTAGTATGAGTTGTGGTGATGGCTTTGTAATTTAGATACCTGACTAAACAGGTGTGGGAGCGAGACCACCAACTCATTTCACACAGACAACCAGAAAGACCTCAGATGGTAACAGCTTTCTTTCGTTATAAATCTGAACTGGATTAGAAAGAGCAGCCTCAAGGTGACAGGCTCTGTAGCCCATTAACAGTCCCCTGAGGCCTCATGTCTCCCAGCTGAGCCCATTTCTTACTGCTGTTGTGAGCTTATTTCATATTCCTGTTTGCTGTGCTGCACTTCCGGCTCAGGAGTAGTTTGGAGAGAAAGTGCACTCTGACATTCTGCATTAGAGCTCAGAGAGCAGTTTGCCATAGACCTTCACTGACCTGACTTTTCCTATCAGTTTTAAGAAAGATGATGAATATAAAATATTTCTCAATTTAGCTTTTAGGCCTCCTGGGACATTTCATCGAGTGATGAAAGAAACAGGAATCCAGCACTGGGTCTCCCTGCACTGAAAATAACTCCTAGCAATTGTGTTCAATAAGAAAGAAAAACAATCTGACATCAAAAAAGCAAGGGGGAGGGGGAGAGTCATTTATTGATAAAATTGCCTGTGCAGTTTGCCAGTGAGGTAGTATTATAGGATTCTGCTAATTTGACAAGATCAGTTCATGTGGTACTATCTGCATTGCAAAGAATTACCAAAGGTTGTAAGGCAACTTCTCTTATATGAATCACTAAATCATTAACTTCTCTGTCACGGAAAAAGTATCCTAGCTACTGTTTGTGTCCTCTTCAATCAATATCCCCAGACCGAGTATCCATGTCCTTTATCTCCCACAGGAATGACTAAACCATTCTACTAGTTCCAAATCATTCAGCTAATGGGCACAGGAGTAGGGACCTTAATTGTCCCTGACACCAACACAACCACTTTTCTTCTTTGCATATCAATACTATACATCTCTGTCAGAGAGGAGGCAAATTGAGTTATGAAAATGCTAAGGCTGGTCTCAGAGTACATTATATCGAATTTGGGGCATACAGACTTGATTCTGTTAACATACCGCAGAATTTTAATATCCAACTGAAAGCAGTTATTTGTCATTCATTGTTGAGGTTGTCTAAATTACTCTTCTACAAACGTGTGTAATACAATTTCTGCAAAATCCACTGTATTTCAAACTCCAGTTATGAATCACTGACAAACCTAATTTTTATGCTAGGAGGAAACAAAAATAGGAAAACACAAAAATTGATGATAGATCCTGCATAAATAAAACACAGTAATATTTTGTGATTTGTCTGCTGAAAAACATCACCTAGTATAAATAAACCAAGAACTTTAGGCAACCTAATGAATTTATCACACGTCAGTCAGATTGCAGTGATGAGGCCCTCTAGTGGTTTGTCCTGCTGAAGTAATTTGAAGTCTAAAAACGGGCTCTGGCCAAAATTCTATTTTGTTGGGGTTTTTTTTAGAATTATTGGGTCATTGAGTTTGGGATTTTAGATGTTTGGAGTAGTTCAGAGGAAAAGATGTAATTTTATGCATAAAAGCATTTTACAGTGTGTTTTATTTTGCTAGCATTTAACAATCTTTAACAAATATTATAACTATTATTATTATTATTGATTTCTTTGCCATACAGCAAAAGGAGAAATTTAGAAACCAAAGCACAGGTTAGTAATTATTGAAAACGTGCTTTTTTTTTTCTTCTTGTTTATAGCAAACTCTTTGGATCTGTCTTATGTGGGTGTTTTAATTGCACTGTCTAATCTGTGGTTTTTAAAACAAAAGATTAATTTCCTTATATTTGATATTCAGTGATGCAAAGATTTTGCAAAGGTCTAACCATTCCAACCAGTGAAACAAATCAGCCTACAACACTAATACAACCACAAACAGCAACAAAATCCCCATATTTCTAGGTGGTTGGAGAAATTAAATCTCCGTTCATGACAACAACAACCTCAAATCATGAACACTGCTGTATAGAGGCTTCATTGAGTTTTCAGGAGATCAGCTCTAGATGGTCCTTCCTTTTGTAGGTGTGTATTTTGCTGTGAAAGGGGAATATTCTTATTTAGTTGAAGAGATTGACAAGTGTAACTCCCTAACCATCCATTTGGGAATGTGTGGTTTGACAAATTAGGAGATTCTTTTTCACAAATATCAGGCCTTTGAAAAATCCTCCTATATCAATTATGTCAAAACAGTATTTTTGGTTGTGTTTACATTGAATAGGATACATATGCATGTCTTCTTCTTCCTCTCTCATATTCCATGTAAAACTATGTATTCCTGTCAGCATTTATGGGAATGTATTTCCCCTTGAGGTCAGTGGGTGAGTTGTGTGTTCAGTTATGCTAATTCTGGTCCCAGCAACTATCCTAAATCACTGAGATGAGCTCCGGAACTGAGCAGGAAGGAATTCTCCCCCCTATGCTGTAGAATGGCATCAGTGTCACTTGGACGTTGCTACACAGCTTCAGAGCTACAGTTGCATCTGTGGTTCTAGTGCATCCACTTAATGAAGGGGATAGGGACAATTGCCATGGAGAGCTGGATCCACCAGTATTAGCCCCACCATAACCCCTGCCCAACCCCACTAGACCCGTACAATGCTGTCATTCATAGCAGCAAATGGAGCTCCCAAAGCACATCTAGCCTGGCCTCAGAAAATCCTGTTCCTTTCGTCACTGCAGCAAAACCATACTGTCAAGTATCAGGGGGGTAGCCGTGTTAGTCTGGATCTGTAAAAAGCGACAAAGAGTCCTGCGGCACCTTATAGACTAACAGATGTATTGGAGCATAAGCTTTCCTGGATGAATACCCACTTCATCAGACACATGTAGTGGAAATTTCCAGAGGCAGGTATAAATAGGCAGGCAAGAATCAGTCTAGAGATAACGAAGTTAGTTCAATCAGGGAGGATGAAGCCCTCTTCTAGCAGTTGAGGTGTGAACACCAAGGGAGGAGAAACTGCTTTTGTAGTTGGCTAGGCATTCACAGTCTTTGTTTAATCCTGAGCTGATGGTGTCAAATTTGCAAATGAACTGATTCAGCTTAGGCTTGGTCAACACTACAGAGTTAGGTCAAGGTAAGGCAGCTTATGTTGACCTAACTATGTCAGTGTCTATACTACAGCCTTGCTCCCACTGATATAAGTGCCCTACTACACCGACATGATAACTCCACCTCCAGGAGAGGTGTAGGGCTTATGTCGGTGTAGTTAGAGCGAGCAGTGTCCCTGTATAAACTGTTACTTATATCCACTGTTGGCTAAAATTCTTGTCAATTTCACGGCTCCCTGCTGGAGCCGTGAAATTGACAAGAAAGGCTGGTAGGTTCCCTGCTGAGAACCCTGAGCTTGGCTCAGGCTCTCACCCCAAGCTGGTAGGGGGGCTCCAACTAGAGCCCTGCTGCCACCTCGGACTCCTGGTTACCCACTTTAGCGGGCTGCTGCCCATGGTCCCCTCTTCCCGCTGGAAGCCCTGCTTCCCTCCAGCTCCCTGTTCCCAGCAGGCTGCTGCCTGGGCTCCCCGCTCTGAGCCTGGCTGCTGGGTGCTTAAAGCCCAGGCTCCCAGCTCCCCTGGGAGCTCCCAAAGCACTGAGTGCTGCTGCTCTAAGCAGAGACAAGAGCAGCATGAAATTGACAAGAATGTCAATTTCACTCCTGGTAGGCTCTGTACTGAGAAATGGAGCCTATGCAGGGCTCACAGCTGGGGCTGTCACCCCAGGGCGGATGGGGGCTCCAGCTGTGAGCCCCACATGGCTGTCAGTGCCCCACACTCAGCTGTCAGTGCCCCACAAAACCCCACTTCAGTCGGTGCAAACACTCCTGGTGAGGATGCGCTTCATCGGCAGAAAGAGGGTAGTGTGGACACTAATCGCTGATTGACTTACTGCGGTGGCTGTAGGTCGACTTAAATTAAGTCAACCTAATTGTGTAGTGTACACAAGCACTTAGTCTGAAACCCTCTGAATTGATGGGCATGTGAGAGACAGAGTTCATCGTTGTTCACAGACTTTGTTGCCTGTTGCTTACTGTGCCAGAGGACTTGTTAGAAATGTTAATATCTAATTATGCATATAGATCCATTAATACATTTATTACTCATGCATACAGTCACATCAATCATTAAAAAAACAAATGTGAGCAGCATGCAGCAGTACAACCAAATTGCTTGAAAAACACTTATGGTCTAGATCCGCTATGGGTGTAAATTAGTGTAACTCCATTGAAGTCAGTGGAGCCATGTGATTTACAGCAGTTGAGAATCTGGCTCATATTCCATATTTTTTTGTTTGGAGTTTGGGGGTTTGTGTTGGGTTTTTCTTGTTGTTTGGTTTGATAATTGCTTTTCTGAAGGTCCACCTCCATCAGGTCTATTCAAAAACAAAACAAAGCCCCCTATCATTTTATTATATTTATTACATATCTCAACAGACCAAAAATATGCAATAAACCAGTATAAACAGTCTCACCCCCAGGGGATCTGTTTTTACCAAAAATACATTTTTATACAACATACAAAGCATTTTTTGTATGACTCCACCAGAGGCAATAAAACTTTCTTAAGCTGCTGTTTAATACTATGAGAACAGACAGACATAAAACACAGAGTTAGAGGAGAACAGAATACACTGAGCAGAAATTATTTAACAACTCCTTCAGGAAGAAAGTAAAGCCAGTAAACTGAAAGCAAAAGGCATTGTCTTGGATGTCGTCTAATATGGTAGTGGCATGTTATCATTTTAAAAAGAAATACCCGCTAAGAAAAACCTAGTGTGAAAGCTTTTTTGTTTTTGGTGTGGTGGGGTGGAGGGTGGCTGAAAGGGGTTTGGTACTGTGAGCAAAGGAACTGTCTCCTGTTATTCTGGTTTCTCCTGTATTCAGGGAAACAGAACTTTGTACATTCTTTGTCAATAAACAAGATTGCATCACAAGTACCCAGACTCCCTCATCAGTTTATTTTCCCTACTGGAAAAACCTACAAGATGCCAAATTTTGCCTAGCCGCTTTTGTATAAAGGGGTAACACCCCAAACCTCTTTCACTTAGTCTTGGGAACTGTATGCCAGATGACAAAGGATGCCCTAGGTTTCATACCAGAAGGCCAAAGTTAGAATGAAATACAGTAAGCTACAGAGATGTTTTTTACATGTCAAAGATGGTATTTTATTAATAATATACCTAGCACTTTTTGTAAGAACATAATATTAAAAAGTGCTTATGGTTTAAAATTTAAAGTGCTCTATAAAAGTAACTAATTAATTCTCACCATTCCACACAGGACACACACGAACGTTATATGTCTTTACAAGGCCACGCAGGCAGCAGTGGAATAAGAACTAGAACTCAGAAGATTTTTGTTCCCATTCCTTTGCTCAGTACATCATTGAGAAGTCTATATGCAAGAATTCACAAACTATATGCGCACCCAGCCACCCAATAGAGACTTCTCTGGGGAGCAAGCAGATATCCAGCCAAATTGCAACACACTATGTAACAGCATGGAGATGGGAACATTTTGGCTAAAGAAGCTGGGGCAAACATGAAAAGTTCCATGAGAATTGTAATGTCTATGCAGGGCAGACAGGACCCTAGTTTTAAAGATTTTATCTGTAATCATTTGGAAAGAGTGTGTGGGGGGTTGCTAAGTATTTTTCCAATATGTTACCAGACCTACCATGTCTAGCAGTAAAAGTATGCATGCATTACGGAGCTATCTATCATTACCTATTCATAGGAGGCTGTGGGAGTCAGCTACTCAGTCCTCTGTGTATTCTTACCTTTCTTTAATGTGTTCCTAAAGTGCTTAGAAGTTTATTTGCAGCTGCTGTGTCCTTGTAGTTTTCCCATTTTGTCAGTGGTTTGTAAAATTATACTTCAGTGGTCACTGAAGTTTGAAATCGCTGGCAGCATTTCTTATTATATCACTTTGATATTGTTAAAGGCTGTTAAGAAAACAACAACAAAAAACCCTTTGCTTAGTGCAATTAAGGTTTCTTCAAGACAGTGCGCCTCTGGTGGTTTATGCAATCATCACTCACTTAATATGACAGAACATTTTATAAGATATTATTGGTGTAATTTACCATTGAACAATGTAAATTAAATATTGCCTTTACACACGCCCAAAAAGCTGACTAAAAACTGTTGATTGATGAAACCTCAAAACACTTAATGAATGTTAGAACGTATTCTCATAAAACAATATGATAATTGCAGCGTAGTAGTTTGTTCCCCTTTAGAAAACAACTGACATGCGGCACGTGATATTTCTGAGCATCAGGGTTTAAAAATCAAACTATGGACCGAATTCTTAGAAACATCTGTCTTAGTCCCATGGAAATCAGAACCCAGTTTTGGCTTAATTCATTCATAACTTTATACAAGTTTGACACTTATAAGTTTTTCAAAGCAGATAAAAAAATGTGTTTTAAGGCTGTGTCTACACTGGGGAAAATTTACAAAACAATTCCCAGCTGAACCAGGATTAGCACCAATGGGAGCTCTAGTATCGTCTATGCTCCCACAGCCAGACCAGTTTTCAGCTCCATGTAACTTAAACCTAGTGAAAGATAGTCTAGTTAGTGCATAGGTAAAAATGTGGTCTGCTGCTGGAGCTTTGTCTACATAAGGCTCCTACTGGCACTAAGTATGCTAGTGGTGATGGAATTTTGTTGTTTTGTTTGTTTTTTGGGTTTTTTTGTTTTTTGTAAATTCCTCCGCATAGGCAACACTTTTGAGACTCAGGATCACAGAGGTTTTAATTATAATTATTTGGAATATTTGTGTGAAACCGCCTGTTACAGACCATGGACTAAATGTGAGCCAATTCCTGCAGTTTTCATTCAGGCAAGACTCCCAGTGGAGTTATGTTTATTTTTAAAACTTAGAAGCAAGTAGAAGGCTGTCTTTTTTGTTTGTTTTGTTTTACAGAATGTAGTGCTAGTGAGTGAAAGATCCCAGGTTGCCATCACTGGACTTGAAGTAATCTCTTTGTCCACATGTAAGCAACTCTGGTGGAGACATCTTTGTAAAGCGTTCCAGGTGCCACCAATCCCTCTATAAAGAATTGAGCTGAGACTACTATAGAACAGCAGACAGTGCAGAGTTGCAGTGGTAGTAGCTTTAAGGCAATAGATGGCGCAGAGCTGAGGTCATTTGGGCAGAAGCTGCAGAGAGAGCAACAGCCTACCTAAGGCCTCTGGTGTGGGTCTCCTTACCCAGCAATTAAAGCTGAAATCACCTGAGCTGGGTCAGGTGGAAGAGCCCCTAGAGTAGCCAGGCAGCACTGGCCTGCCAGTATCCTTGGACTTCTTCAGCCCAAGACAGCTAACTGTGAGTGGGGACCTGGGAAGGAGGGAAGTGGCTTGAATGCCCCAACCCCTTACCTTTTTTAAGAGGACTGAGGTTGGGATTACGGTTAAAACAACCAAGAGGGTGGGAATCTTACTGCATAAAATTTATTCATTTATTAATTGCTGGTTTTCACAAGTTTATTTTGTTGTCGCCCCTACCCTCCAATAAAGTTATCTTTGTTTTAAACCATTGGACTTGGTATTTGCACATGGGAAAGTATTGTTTGTCAGGGGTTCCCAGAGTGGCAGATATAGTTTTCCAGGTCTCGGGGAGTGGGGGAGGAGGGCGGGATATGGATGCTGAGGATCTCAATGCCAGGGGCGGCTCTAGGTTTTTTGCCGCCCCAAGCACGGCAGTTAGGCGGCCTTCGGCGACACGCCTGCGGTCATGCGGATTCAGCGGCATTTCTACGGGTGATCTGCCGGTCCCTCTGCCGCCAAATTACCGCCGAAGCTGTGGAACCGGTGGACCTTCTGCAGGCATGCCGCCGAAGGCGGCCTGACTGCCGCCCTCACAGCGACCGGTAGGCCGCCCCCCGCGGCCTGCCGCACCAGGCACGTGCTGGTGCCTGGAGCCGCCCCTGCTCAATGCACAAGGAATTGGGCTGAGTTCTGTAACTCATTCACATGTAGACCACCACACAACCACCAGATGGTATTAACTCTGAGGTCAGACTTGAATCAGTGACCTAAGGTGAAAAAATTCCATATTCCACTGATAGTCCCCTGAGATATGCATTGCTCTTTCCTCCGCTTGTAGTCATTAACCACAAATCACATTTTTAACCTCTCCAGCTCTTACATTAACAGCTAGGATGAAGGCTAGAAAAAGAAGAAAGAGCTGACAGTGTAAAATTGTATGAATTTGTTATCATTTTCTGCAATTTCCTACTTGTTTTTCAGTTTTTTGTTTTTTAACTTTTAACTGGCTTTGCTGAGAAAGGGAGGCATTTTGCTTTTGATCAAAATGGGAGATTACCACCAAAAAGCAATTCATTTTGTTGCTGTTCTTTTGCAAGGCTGAGGGAAAACAAAATTTGCCAGATTCACTGTGTGTGAACCATTTCCATGTTGCTCTTTTAGAGTAGCTGCAGATTGTGCCTGATTTTAACCTCCGAAATCCAGACAGGCACTTTCTCATGTGCTGCTTGACCTGCTCCTGTGCTTATGCAGCACAGAAAGATGACAACAAACACGAAGTCTCAGAATTTCCTCTGTGGTTTTCATGCTCCATTTCCTTCCTGAAACTCCTGTGCTATCTCTGTGTGCTCTTAGGTAGCTGCTGCCTTCCACCCCAGAGGTGGCTGCCCTTCAGTGTTAGGTCAAATAATTCCTAAATAGAAGGTAAAAAGTAAGGCTGCCCCTGTACAGATGGAAGGGGAGGGAGAGTGCATGCAATGTGTGGATGGTGCCAGTTTCATTCTAGCAACATGGACAGTGCTAGTTGACTGTGAGTCCCCCGCCTTGAGTGCACGTTGCTCCCATTTAAAAGATGGCAGAGCTGCCACTGTATTATGCTCTCTTGGCGCCTAAGGAGGGCTTCTGGGTAAATCAGCAGTGTGATATGTATTATGTGTGTGTGAGAGAGAGACGCACGTGCGCACACACACCACCCCAGTGCACAGTTGTGCCTTAAAGGCACAGACCAGTACACATCGTGTATATTGCTTTGAAACTGTAAATTGCTTTGGGATCCTTTGGGATGAAAAGTTCTATATAAATGTATTACTATTCATATCATTAGATTATTATTATTATTATTATTATTATTTATTTGTTTGTTAAGGTACCAGAGGTACCTATTTATGAAGTGCTGCTTCATTTTTTCTGGAGTGAGGTGAGTAAGCAGTTTTCAGTAATTAATACCAATCATCTAACAAAATGTGAAGAACCAACTAATGGCTTTACCCTAGTCTTAGCCTGACATGCATAAATGGGACTCTTCATAATTGTGTGTGTGCAAATGTTTGCTTTACTTCAAATACTATGTCACAAAATGACCAGAACAAAAGGTGCTTGTGAGGCATACTGTACAATTAGGAAGTGAATTCCTGAGCTATATAGCTAACTCTGCAGCAGGGTTTGAGCAGCCCCATTTCTGGGGCTGAATTGTGGTCTTTGATGAGAGCAGCCTACAACAATGCACTCTTTGAGAACCTTGCTAAATCTCAGTTTAGTCACTGAAATGTTTCCACAGTTTATTTTTCTAGGATTTCTTCCATGGCTGCTTGCTCATAAAGACCTGGCTGTGGAAGGAAATTGGGCAGGAACTTTTGAATTGGCCTCGTTTGCCCAGCTCTGTTGACCTGTATAAGGGGTTGTTGCACTTGTGGGGCCTTGAGTTGTTTATTCACAACTACTTAATCGATAAATTGTTCTCAGTTAATGAATAATTAAAAATCAGATTCTGATAATGGACCAGCCAGCCCTGATCAGGAGGTGAAAATCCTCAAGCAGAGCTGCTGGGAGATTGTACTTATAGCTCCCTGCCTTAGCCTTTCGCTATCAATGGGAATTGTTTTGACTGGGAAGTTGATTCACTGCTCCTTAAGCTTAACTCATAAGGTAGAAACGAAGAAAGTTGGACCTAAGTTAAGGAGCTAAGTTTTCTTCTGAGACTTGTTTCATTTTTCTCTTTATTTTTACAGAAGACAGGCTGTATAAACAAAAATGGAAATTTTCTACCTTTCCCCCCACACATATTTGAATTGCAGGCAAATAAAAATGAGACAGAGATTTTTGGATGAAAAGGTCACAGATGTTGGGCCAAATTCTGAGTAGTCCATTGATTAAGTACAATGGAGTTCCTCACTGTTACATTAGAGTAACAAAGAGCACAGTTTGGCCCACTGAATTTAAAAACACACCATGAAGGTTGTGACTGTGAACTTGATTGTGGTCTCATTTACATCAGTGCAAATCAAGGGTCACTTGTCTAAAATCAGTGGAGTTACACTGGAGTCTAACTACTGTGAGACTAGAATCAGGCTTTGTCTTTTACAATGTAAAATGAAATGCATTTGGCTCTGTACAGAGGGTCAGCACAAGTGAGCTGTATTTTGAGGGATTAAGTGCTCTTGGTTCTGGCCCTCTGCCGAGGGGTGAATTTCACCTATAGTGAACAGTAATCTCTTAAACAACTGAGATGTGACACTAAATTCCATAATCAAGGGCCATACAGAATCCTCTCTTGGCATAGTTTCATAAAGGACAATTAACTAAGTCTCTGGATTTCTGTACCAGGAAGAAATTTGTCTCCTTTGTCAGTCTGAATAGCTTGAGTTTGTTGTTGCTTTAGAAGAAGAACCAAACTATTATAGTATAATTATTGGTTTACAGAGATGTGCGATTTTCTCAATCTATTTTTCCTTTCTTGCTGTTGACCTTTAAATATTAAAGAATTCGGTGTGCTGAAAGACACCTGGTATAAGCGAAAGCCATGATGATGCTGAAAATTCATTGCAGTGTTTTTGGATCACTGTTATAAAGTGAGCTTCACAAAGGTGCATTTCAACCAACAGTAAAAATGTTTATTCTAAAATATTTGCAGCGAAAGCAATATAAAAGAGGAAACTGCTCCAGAGAATGGGGGAAATGGAGATGTGAGTGGTAAGGAATAGCAGATTTGTTACGTAGGTATTGTCATTCTGTGAAAAAACTTCCAAGATGCTTAACACCAAATTGTCAAGAGTAATCTCAAATCCCTTCAACAGTGTCCACAAAATCCTGTTGTTTGTGCAAAACTTGTATTCACTGATTCAGGAAGTGTAAAAATAGCACATGGCCAAGGTGATAGGACTGTCCACATGTGTCCCTCCACCCCCACTCAGACACCTACTCCCCCCATCCCCATGTGGCCCTGCACCCCTCCCCCTGTTCCCATGTGTCTCTGTGCCCCCACCCAGCCACACCCCTGTCCCTATGTAGCTCTGCACCCCCTCCCCATCACCATGTGGCCCTGCACCTCCCTTCCCTTTGTGGCCCTGTGCCTCCACTCCCATTTAGTCCCTACCCCAGTCCTCCCCCACTAGCCGTTATCCCCCCCCGGCCCCCCCCCCCCCCCCCGCAACCCATGCTGTCTGTCTCCCCATAGCCCCATCTCCTGATCTGGCCTGACAGGCGCTGCAAAGAAGGCACGCTTTTTCTCTTCCCTAGCTGGTCGAGAGCTGCTGCTATGTTCTATCGCCACTGTGCCCTCTGGTGGGGAAAAAGGCAGAACTGCAGAAGTTATTTTCTGCTGGGAGCTGCTGCTGTTCTTGTGGCACAGCACCCTCTGGTGGGCAAAAGGTGGAACTTCAGCAACATTTTGGCAAAAGCTTTTTTCTGCGCAAAAAAATAAAATGCGCAGCTCATTAATTATGCACATGCACAGTAGCACAGAATTCCTCCAGGAGTAATACAAACAATAGTAATAATTCCATAGGCCATTCTGGCTGGGGTGAGGTCTATAGGCTGTGGCAATTATAGACTTAGTTGCTCAGCGTCAGTCATGGGGGAATTATTATGAACTTTTTGCAGGATTTGATGGAGGGAATTAAACATTGAATAGTGTCATTTATTTAAAGAAGGCTAAAAGACTGATGAAAGGAAAGTCTTCCTTAACCAAACCCTTGGACTTATCGAAAGGCACATTGACAAGAGATGTATATACCTTTTTCCATAAAGATTGTTATTAATTTTCAGATATATAAATGCAGATTTTTTTTTTTATTAAACCTGAACAACCCAGTGTTCTTGAATCAGCACATGCAGGGCTAAATCCTGCCTGCTACTATTGCTCATGGTTCTGCACTCCCCTACTAGTAGGAAGGGATGTGGGGGAGGGGGTGAAGAAGGTATGGAGAACCTCTTCCACTTATATAAATAGCATGGCAAGAACTTCTCCAGGAGTACACTAAGATGCAAATTCAGTTAACTTACCAAACTTCCAGCCACATCTCTAAAGGGAGGGAATGCAGGTAAGATACCCCCAGGAGAAGTTAGAGACTCTGCTAAGTCTATTTTGAAGTATTTGAGGCATTCACAGAAGCTAGTACTCTTTATCTGGTGCTCACATAAAGTACTCGGGTGATAAACACCTCAGGCAGACAGGCAAGGCCACTCATAAAGTCAATAAGCATGAACATAATCAACATTCCTGCAGTGGCAAGGCTATTTAAAGGAATAAGGCCAACTAAGACAAGATTGCTAGTCATCCACCTCAAAAAAAGCAGATAATCTATTTTCAGCTACATTAAGCTGTTTGTTGAATTGGGAGGTAGTTCACTTAGATTGCAGTAGAGGTTGCCTGCACGCAACCCAGTGTCAATTTAAAAAAAAAAAGGCAGTGGATAAACTTCCCTAGTGAAGTTGTTTGGTTAATGTCAGGCATCACAGTCTAGGGAGGATAATAGCTGATTAGGTAGAAAATTGTCTGGCAAACAGGAAGCAGCGTGGGAGGCTGTACATTGTAAGTTGCCTGGTTTGAAAGAAGGTTACCCTGAATGGTTAGTTTTAGGGGGCCTGCTTTGTAGACAGATGTAAATGATCTGGCTAAGAAGGGCAGATGTAGCGATCATTATTTGTGGATAGAAATAGGAAGCAATACAAACAGAACCAGTGGGATTTCAATCTTATGGGCAAGATCCTGGTGGTAAACTGGCATAGCTGCTGCATCCACGTCAATGGAGTTACGTCTGTTTACTGTGGATCTGGCTGCCCTTTAAAGTGCAATGGGCAAGTGAACAGAAAATTCAGTTTAACATAACATACAATGTACTAATAAGAGGAAGGGTAGCAGTAATAAATAAGCCACATATGAAATGCAGCACTTGTGGTATAAAATGACTTAGAACAAAAGCTAGAGGTAATGGCAGAAAAAAACCCTTCAAATCATCAGAGTAGTGTAGGGTTGCAAGATAAAAAACAAACATGACTGTAAGATTCATCAGTGCAGTGGGGAGAAGACAAATCCGAAGAAATTACGTTATTATTCAAGGCACTAAGATTCAACCTCATCTGGAATATAGGGTTCAGGTTTGCTCAAGTTTTCACGGGCAGACTATTATTGCCTTAGAGACAGTGTGACACATGGCAACCAGGATGAGTTTTAAGCCTATTTTTAGAGAAAATCTAGAGAAACAAGAGTTTCTCTCCTTGGAGAGGAGAACAATAGAGTGTGATCTAACAAGAGTATTAAAAAAATAAAAACAGAGGCTGATAAAGTAGAAGCAAGTAATCTGTTCACAGTGGCATTGGGTTAAAAAAAAACAGACATAGTCTGTCTAATCATTAGGAAATTATGAGTAAACAGGGGAATTCAGACAGAACTGTTTTACTCAAAGTGAAGTAAACATATGGACTCAGTTGCTGACCAAAGCCAATAGTGTACATGAGTTCAAGAGAGACAGAGAGAGACATATTTATGGTGAGAGAGGGGATTGAAGGATACAATTTAAAAAGCAAGGAAGTGGGGATGAGATAAACTTAAAGGGGCAGACAGGATTTCGTGGGCCCAGTGTCCTTTTTACCATTGGATGACTCCATATGTGTTTGTAAGCGGAGATGTGGAATATATTTTTTAATCAAAGAACTGTGGTTAAAGGAACCGTGTTTAGAAAGTGATTGTGAACTTTAAACGTTTGATTTTTCTTTTACTTTGAACTAGCATTTGTCTGAATTTCATTTCACACGTTATCTCTACCAGATACTAATAGTGTCTGATTCTGTAGCCCATGGCACAGATCCTCAGCTGATATAAATTGCCATAGCCCCATTGATTTCAATTGAGATAATTTATACCAGCTGAAGATCTGGCTCCTTATGTGCACATAACTTCCATTAACGTCAATGGGCGTTCTACCTGTGAAAAGACTACAAGATTGGGTCCTAAGTAAAAAATCTGTAGAATAGTCACACTCAAGTAGGGTCAAGATAAGTCAACAGTAATAGAATGCACGCAAAGTGGGTTTCATCATCAAAGTGCTTTACAAATACTTGGTTAAATTCTGCCCACCTTACACATGAGTAGTTGCTTGCTCTACACTGAGCAGAAGCAAGTCTCCATCCTCTTGTACACTCGTTGCTTTGCTCTCAAGTGTGCAGGCTGCAAAATAAGGCTGTGTGTGGGTTTCATATTAGCCTGTCAGAGGAAACATGGTTCTAAATAGGATACTTAGTCTGCAAGTGAGTATGTTAGTCACAATACTTGCTTCCCTTTTTGGTTTTGATCCTGTTATGAGGTAGGAGTAATTTTGATGTCCTGCGGAAGTGTTCCCCTTAATTATGTTAACTGTGTTTATACACGCAGTGTTCTACCCCTGTGCCAGGCTTGCGATGAATCAGTTTTACAGCCAGGTCTGGGATGCAGGAATTGGTGACCGCTAGTCCTTTTCTCCAGACACTGGACCCCTACACTCCATAGTAGCCCTTTGTTTCATTTGTACCCACAAATTAGGCTAATACTTAAGACATTTATATGGTCTATGAAATAATAAATATAAATAAATATAAAACAAGATCTGAGTTTTTCAGCTTTCCTGCACCTTGTCAAGAAACTGAGCAAAGCACGAAACAAGTCCTAAACTGGAAAAGTCAGTTTCATAAATATCAACCACCCACACCCTCAAACAAATCAAACTCAATCTTCTGTGGTTTAAAAGAGCCACTGTTGTCCTCTGAAGGCTCAGTCCTGTCATTTTAATCAATATTCTGATTACTTCTAGTTCTGTCATTTTCTAATAAATTGAGGGGGTGTACAAGCACCAATTAACTGCTTCAGCTTTAAGGTTTGTACAAAGTACTTGGGATGGAAGTAGTTATAGGCTGGTCTTTTGCCAGAAGTTGTTACTCATGTAATAGACATTTCCATCAGTATCAGAAGGCCTTATAATAATGTATTTCAAAATAAAAAAACAGTTAAATGGACATTCATCACTCTGAGAGCATTTTCAAAGAAAGTGTCAGACTTGTAATTCAAGACAGCTTCAAAGCTGAATTCCTGAAAGAGGAATTAACAGGAGAGAAAAACACAGGCAGCACTGTTTGTATCCTTTGGTCTCTCCAGTTAGCTTTTTTTCTGTCACTGAAGATGTATGCTTTGCCTCTTTATTATAAACCAAGGGCCTAAACCTGCAGCCCTTACTCAGACAAAATTCCAATTAACTTAAATGAGAGTTTTGCTTGAGTAAAGCCAGTAGGATCAGATCCCAAATAAGTAGCCACGCTTCTTATTTATTTCAGTGGGCTATGGCTAGGGCCCAATATAGGGAAACACCCTTTCCCCATATGGCTCTGCCAGTGCATCTCCATCCTGACTTGGAACATGCATGCTGTTTCAGATGCAGGCCTTTCATGAGTTTGCCTTTCAATTATGCAGTACCTAATGTCCCTGCGAGAGAAAGATGGGACTAACAGACCCATTTACATTTGGGAGCCAAGGCAGATTTTGAACACAAGTTTCCATTGGTGTTATACTAGTGCATTAAGTAACCTACTGTACATGCAATGGGATGTTTTCTAACACTCATTTCCTTGTAGCTGTTCATAGTGCAGCGTTTTCTGTAATGCTTGTTAGTGTCACAGAAGGAGTGAAAGACTTTGTTTTTAATGTACAACGTGTGGATTGCCATACTGTAAAAATGCATAATGCCTGGAGACAACATGATCAAGGTACTATCAGTGAGACTACATTTTGTTTTTAACTTCAGATAACTGGAAAATGAAAATTGCTCTCTAACATTTCAATGAGAAGTGCAAGAAACTATTAGCTAAAAGAGCTTTCTGCCTGACAGCATTAATTTCCTATTCATTTCATTAACAGGATATTTTTGGTGGGGCTTGTAAATTACAGCATGCTCCTAGCAGACTAATAGCTTCAGGAAAAACATGTAATAGCTCTCCTTAATCAAAATAAGGGCAAGAGTCTTGTTTATCCTGCTGAAGAACTGCACATCACTGGAGCTTGCTTTCAGTTTTTAATGCTAAAAGATCACACAGTTTTTGAAATGTGTATAAGATAAGCAGGACTATATTCTAGTAAAACACATATGCAGCCAGTTATTTGTTCCTAACATATGTATGCTCTCATTACCTAGTTGCTTTATGCCAACATCCCTTTGATGGGTTTCACCTGCCTTTCTACTCTGGGACACATACCACCAAAAAGGAAGCAACCATTGGCTAAATAAACCAAAGTTCTGTCCCTATGTGACATTGTGCCAGATACCTATAATTCTTTGATTAAAAGTTGGTCTTAATTCCTCCTTCAAGAGAAAAATTCTATTTGTTTTGCTCCTGGGACTAGTCCAGTTGGATCTGATTTACTACTGCTTTGTACTCTGCATAGTCATCTACACCTGTCCACAGCAGATGACAATCATGACCATTTTTTACACCCACTTAGCACAAGTGTAAATGATTAGACAAAAGTGCAAGGGAGTGGAGAATCAGGCCTATTGATGCCAGTGGGGCTTTTCAGGGAGGTTTTGTCTACAAATGGGTAAGTCCCTTAAATAAACCTTTTAAAATTGTCTTCTTTGTTTGGAACAATATTCATATTTAGTTTGACCTGGCCTGGCTCCATCTCTGCTTTTAATCTCAGATTTTGGAGATGTTTGGTATCATGGAGTTGTGATTTCAAATCTTTCTTTTTATATTGTATCTTCTCTGCAGTTCAGAATACTACTGCTTTGCATTTCTATGACGCATGGGTTTATTATAGCACTTTACAAACATCAATTAAGCCACACAGCATGAATTTATTAGAAAAAGACTATTTTACAGATAGGTAAATTGAAGTTTCAGAGAAGTTAAATAGCTTTCCTAAGATCACAGTTAGTGGCACGGAATCCAGGAATCCTGCCTCCCAGTCCCTGACTTTGTCTGTTAATATATTGTACTTATCTGGCCCCTATTAACATTGTATCTGATAATATATCCTGTTTAAAGTAGTTATCCTCACAACACCCCTGCAAGATAAGGATTATTCGCACTTTAGAGGGGTAGCTGAGGTACAGAGGCCCAGTTCCACAAAGGTATTTACGCTCCTAATTTCTGTTGAAGTCAATAGGAGTTAGGAGCCTAAGTACCTTTGTGGATCTGGGTCAGAGAGAATAAGGGCCAGATTTTTTGTAGGTCTTTAGGCACCTAAAGATATAGGTTCTTTGTAGGATTTTTTAAGAGCACCTAACTCTCTTTGAGTTCATTTGCCTAAGGTCATACAGGAAATCTTGTGAAAAGAGGCAATTGAACCCAAATCTCAGGCAAGTACCCTAGCTACTGGGCAATCCTTCATCCCTTTTATCTGTTAGTAAGTATTGCCACCATGTGTACAAAGACTTATTGGAAAAAGCCAAATATAGAAATTCATTCATTGATAAACGAGGACTGTCATTTTTGTTTTAAATCCTTTTGGCTCAAATAATGAGCCTGCCAGATTTACCAAAAGCAAGGAGAGAGAGAGAGGAGTACTGTCAGTGGGAAGAGCTGTGTTCCTACAGCACATATGCTAGAGCAGGGGTAGGCAACCTATGGCACGCGTGCCGATTTTCAGTGGCACTCACACTGCCCGGGTCCTGGCCACCGGTCCGGGGGGGGCTCTGCATTTTAATTTAATTTTAAATGAAGCTTCTTAAACATTTTAAAAACCTTATTTACTTTACATACAACAATAGTTTAGTTTAGTTATATATTATAGATTTATAGAAAGAAACCTTCTAAAAATGTTAAAATGTATTACTGGCACGCGAAGCCTTAAATTAGAGTGAATAAATGAAGACTCAGCACACCACATCTGAAAGGTTGCCAACCCCTGTGCTAGAGGTTTGGAAACTCTGCCCAAATTCCATTTGTGATTAGATTTGTAATGCAATTGTGCTTTTAATGGCTTATTAATTAAATTTAGCAATTTAAATACATATTTTGGGGAGATAATGCAGGGAGAGGGCCATGAAAAGCCATAATATTCCTCAATAGTACCTTGTGTATCAGACATGTGGAATGTAACATGTAGCATACATGTCTATATTGCAGTCTCCATCTGGCTAGTTACTGAAGGCTTAGAATTTTCTGGGCTTCTTTCAGTTATTTACTTTAATCTTCTGCCTTTTATAGAAAAGATTACCTTACAAACTGGATTCTCCATAGTGGATAAGTTTTGTGGTTTAATTCTATGCTTGCTATCTAATTCTCTTAAATGTAATATTTCCCCTGACATACAGAAACACACAGGATTTCTTGTCTTCTGGTTCTGGTAATGTCTCAAGCAAAAATTCTTTCCCTGTTACACTTGATTTAAGAAAGAGTTCACATGTGACACTGAGGATCATCCAACTCTTTCAACATGGGGAACCATTCTCTATTCCCCAGGAACTCTGTTCCCTTTAGATGGCGCCAGATCCAAAGCCCAGTTAAGTCAATGGGAATTCTTCAGTGGGCTTTGCATCAGGCCCTTTCTCTTAGGTACTTCTATGGCCCTGTTACTGTAGTATTTGAGCACCTCACTTAACAGATTTACCCTTGCAACACCCTTTTTGGGATAGGAAAGTACTATTATCCCCATTTTACTGATAGGGAACTGAGGCACAGAGGGTGGGATCTAGTGAAGGGACTGGGCATTGCAATGCTGAGCATTACAACATCTAGCTTTTTAGGCACCTAGAAAGTCACAGGAACAACACAGCGACCTACTAACCTGAGTTAAGTGCCTAGACTCCCTATACAATGAATGGGCAGAAATAGGCACTTGCCAATACTATCCGCAAAAGCCAGCATGCTAGGTGAGGAGCTGCCTACACTAGCCAATGGGAGATGTCAAACACAGGTGGGTGTACTAAGCCCCTCCCCTCCCTCAGAGATAGGTGCCTAAGTCTGGGTTGCAGGGAGGCACCTCACTCTGCTTTGTGATCCATGAATAAGAAGCAGCCACCTGCAGTCAGGTGACTTGGATGCCTACCCTGCTTTTTCCAGAATTTGGTGCCTGCCTCGCTCCACACAAACCAGCTGGAGGAGGAGGAGAAGGTGGTGGTGGCGCCCACCTTATAACCTATAGCCCAATGGTTAGAGCACTCAAATGGGATCTGAGAGACATAGGTTCAGTTTGCCTCTCTCTGCCAGAGGGGGAGAATCCCACTTCTCAGAGGTGTGCTCTAACCACACTCTGATGGGATCCCTCAGTTTTTCCAGTTGAAGTTGGTCCACTGTAGATTAGAGTGACTGGAGAAGGGGGACTAGAGCTGGCATCTCCCACCTCCCAGACGTGTGCCCTAACCTGCAGACAACAGAATCATTCTCTCTTTCTCTCTGGTCCAATATCAGTATAAGTATTTATCCACAGTCGAATGGTCATTGGGCCAGAAGGAAAGAGAGAGTATAACAATGACTCTGTCCCCCTGGGTCTAGTCCCCCTGCTCCAATCACATGGTCATTATTTCTTCACAGTGCAACAGCTTCAACAGGAGAGACTGACAGAGCCCCACATGAGAATATCTGATAGTTCAGTGGTTAAAGAACTCTCTTCAGAGGTAGAAGCCCCCTGTTTAAGTTGTTTCTCCCTCTCAGGCAGAACGGGGGGAATTGAAACTGGGTCTTCCACAATACAGGTGAGTGCTTTAACCACTTGGCTAAAAAGTTACAGGGGCACCGCACCACCATCACTATCTCCTCCACCTCCTCAGGCCAGATTTTGAATGGGATCCAGTTTGGTAGGCATGCTGAGCAGCAGCCTGCTGGGTCAGGCCCCACATGTGGCATAGGCGGACAAATGCCTAGATTCCCTGGTTTGTGAATCACTCTGGGGCTTACGGAGGAGATAGGTGCCCAGGCAGCAGTGCACATGGCCCAATGTCTAAATCTTAGGCACCAAGGGAATTTTTACGGCAGAACATTAGGCATTAGGTTATATGGGCCTGGGCCCCACCAATGTTTGGGCCCAGGGCACAACCAGAAGAGGGGGCTCGGGTTACCTGCCTGGCTGCGCCAGATTTCAGTGGTGTTTGAGCTTGACACACGGGGTTTTAATGTTACTCAAATTTGGCCTGGCTGCCCTAATCAACATGACAGAGACTGTTATACCTGTGCACCAGGCATGACAGAGATATGGCCCGTACGCCAGGTATTTCCCCCTGCCTGGGAGGCTTCACTGCCCAGGCTCCCCTGGAGCCCAACTCGTCCCCTGGCCCCAACCAAAAATTTTACAACCCCAACACCTATGGCGCCTAATGAGTTTAGGTGCCTTCAGGGTTTGGCGGCAGCCAAGCAGGGGTTTCATGGATTATAGTGGGGCCATGCACAGGGTCTGAGGCACCTAACTAGAGTTTAGGCTCCTAATTTGCTTTGTGGATTGCACCTAGAGAGACTAAGTGCCTTCCTCAGTGATATTGGGCAACTAACAGCAGAGCAAGAAATTGAACCCAGGTTTGTTTGAGTCCCAGGCAGGCAAGCACTCTAACCACTGGAGTGTTCTCATTAGTTGGGAGGGAATTTAGGTGGTCTCCATATTGGCTGATACCAATAGGGTTCTGTGGGTTGCACAACAGGAAGTGCTTATGTCACCAGCCCTGTCACATCCCAGGCTATGGGCAAAGTGCATCACCTCTGAAATTTCCCTGAACTTTACCAGTTTACATCAGTTATGATTTTGAAATTGAACACAACCCCTGCTCCTTCCCTGCACTGCACGTACCAGTGCAGCCCCCTGTTCCTTTGTGAAAAACGAATCCAATCTCTCCTGTGATCTAGAAGCTTAATTTCATGCAGAAAAAGAATTTTTCTTTTAAAATCAGCTCAGTCATCAGTGTAGGGGCCACTTAATGCCTTAAGCAAATAATTGTAAGAGGTTAAAAAGCTTGTGGGAGTACATTTAGTCTTTCTACTAGGCTGAAAGGGGTTTAGATTTCCACTGATTGACCACTGAACCCCTCCCCTTCTCCCAACTCCACTCCTCTGGCCCGGATCAATGTCAGTAGTTAAATGGATCGGTTATTTGAAAGCTGTCTGTTGACCTTTCCTTCATGATTGATTGCATAAAAAATGCACAGGAGTGAGGTTTCCAGCTAGGAGAGCAGTCGCTGCTGACTGCTTTCTCTCACCATTCCCAGTAGACCACTAGGATTTCCCACAGAGGAATAGGCTGCTTGCATAGATGGGGGACCTGAGAGTGCTCTCACGTAACAATAAAGAAGCTGAAAGCCACATCTAGTCTTCTTCCTCAATGGTCTAGAGGAATTATTTATGAAGAGAAGACAAGGGTTGAGTGGTTTACTGGCCTTCAAAACACTTCCTGACCTGAGGTCTGCAATTGGAAAGTCACAAGAGCCCTGTGTGACAGTTGCCTCAGGGTTTTGGCCTGTGCACCACAAGCATGAGGAGAAGCGACTGAAGGGGAAAAACATAGGGCATCTGGCTCGCTCACTCAATCACATACACACACACACACACACACACACACACGCCCCTGCTCATTCTCAGACATGTGCCCTTGTAGGCCTGAGAAATAATTACATTTTCTATCTTTCAATGTGTATTTAAAATACACTTTTTTTTTTCTACACACCTTATAGTGTAGGCTATCTTTGTGCAACTCTCTTCCCCATTACGCTTTCTCTGTCTAAAAACTAATTTTGTCAGGGCCTTAATTTGCTTTAAATCTCCTGTAACTAGTTCCATGGTAACCGTTCTGATTTGTGGCACATGGAATGTTTGAGCTGCTAGGGATTGTGTTAGCAGTGTGAATAATAAACCCACTTTTTACCTCTTAAAATAAAGTTTGACAGTGCAGTAAGTGACATTCTGTTTGCATGGAGGCAGAGAATATAAATTACCCTAATTCAGGAAACACAAAGCAGATAGCTGGTGATTATGTTAGATGCATCACCCTGTTTTAGTCTCTCCTGTTGGATCAGTTATTCAATGCATGATCTCTCTTCTAAATCACTTACTTAATAAACATGTAACAATACTAGCCTATTGTAGGGCACAGTGTAACAAGGCCTCTATGCTTAATCCATATTTTACAATTTGGCAATGCACAGCAAGTAATGAAAAGGTTCATAATGACATTGCTTGAGTCGTATTATCAGGGACCGCTCTGGGAAGAACACAGTGCTGCATAGATAACTAGAGATGAACCAGAGCAGTGAAGAAAAGTGTGTACCTAGATGGACAAATAAGATTGTTAACTAAATAGCTAGATATGGGGATGTCATATATCTTAACAATTGGAGAGCAGGTGTTTTATAACTTGCCAATGACAAATCATCAATGGCCGGTTACTTGGTCCATTCCCTTTTCCCATGATCTCTCTGTAACTTCTCGGTACTGCCAGCTTCAGGCGGGTCAACCCTAGGATTTACAAAGACAAGACAGAAATGGAAGTGGAGCTGGAGGAGGGAACCTTAAGCAGACTTCTGTAAATAGTGTGAGAGAGATTTGATGGTGAGAGGAGGTGGAGGAGCATCCGTAGGACTTTTTGAGTGGGCCTGTTGCTGAAGAGGTTTTTGATAAAGGCTGGAGGGGGCAGGAATTTGACCCGAGTGCTGGTCAGTAAGGCTAGTGAGTTGAGTTCTCAAGTCCAATGAAGACTGGGGAGGAGATCATGATAGGCTAGATCTTAGATGTATGCTGGGAGAAAGTGCTGAAAGAGTGGGGCCCCAAAACACATGGGGCTTAGGCACCTGCATGCTCAGCCCATGCCTAAGGCATGCCTTACCTTTCAATAGTCTAACCTGGGCAGGTTACATTGATGTAAGGGTGTCCACAGAAGTAGTGCCAGCTCCTCAGTTGTTCTGTTGCCCGCTCTGGTTCATGTGAATTGAAGAATAGCTACTGTATTCCAGTGCTTTCCAGCCACCACTCTCCCTGCCCCACCCACTGGCTCACCCGTATCATGCCTTTGATGCCAGGGCTGGTGGTAGAGTGGGCACAGAACTCTTGCACAATCTTACACCACCTGGGGAGGTCCCCTATACAGGGATTATTAATAAGGACCTGTTTCCACTCCCTTTGAGCCCACCTTATGCTGTCAGAGTGACATAACGGGGCCTTACAGTAACTGAGAATGGGGCCTGAAAAGTGAAATTAGAGAGGGGAAAATAACTTGCTGACCCGTGTGAAAGACACTTATTCCAAGTTGTGTCCATTGATATTCCCCTTTCCCCCAGCCCCTGCACCCACCAAAGTCAACAGCACCATCCTATATATGGGGATTAGGACAGATATTACCATGACCAGTTGCTGTACTTTTCTAATTAACTGTGAGCTGCTGCCAGCTTAGAACTCGCATTGATACAATTCCATTCTGGTGGCGTTTGTAGATTGCCATGGTTGCTAGTCTGAGTAAAGCATTGATGCTGCTAAGCAGTGTCTAGGCCTATTGTCCCTTGCACATCAGCCACTAAATGATCTAATAAGAGATCAATAAAAGCTGTTGCAGAGTTAATAAAAAGTAAAAAGCTCGTAGTAGGTGATAGCACTTTTCCTTGTCAAATTCCAGCCCAAAGTAACAACTTAGTTGTCCTGTGAAGGGTGAGAGTCAAAAATAGTGACTTACCAAGTTAGAGGAAAGTGAGATTAGTTCAAGCTCCGAAAGTCATATAAGAAGTAATGGACAATTTATTTCAACTGTGGCAACTGGCCTACTTGCTCTCAAATACAATCTGAACCACCCATATGCTAAATATGCACAGCTATATGTGACTGTGCCCTGCTGATCCATTTGCATCACATGACAGTTGCTTGACTTGGAGTAGGTTGGCTGAGAGATCCATTAGACAAACCAAGCCCTCAGGATCCTTAAGAAACATTTCCTCAGCCAGTTTTAGCAAGAGTTTGGTGTGCCATAAAAGATGCTGGTACCAACTCTCCACAAATTATGCCACACTGAAGGAGTGATGACAAAAAAACTTCACTGACAGAGAGCTGTTGTTATTAATACAACGTATTAAATACTGAGGAAACATATGCAAAGTAATGTTCTATTAATGCTTGATGACTTGATTCATGCTAGAGAATAGCAAAAAATGGCTCTTTGCCATTCTGACAGTGTTTACACAGTACTAACAGAAGAGCGCCTTTAATGTAAATTGGTTTCATAGCCAATAGGAAAAGGACTTCCTCCACTCCCCTATTTTTGTAGTCCCAGGAATTCCTCTCTCTTATTCTTTTTACTTCCTCTTGCTTAAAAGGAAGAATTGGGGCACTGTTGGCTCAAAAAGAGGGCACTAGAGAATGAGATGAGATGTTCCATCTACATCAGAGGCTGAGGGCAGTGCCCTAGTAGCTCTGCGAGCTACTGCCAAGCTGGGAACATGGGACTAAGCTTGGTACCTGAACATAGATATGCACATGGGACAGCACAGGACACTCTTGTAAAGAAACCAGGTACTGCAGACAAAAAACACGGGGGAGCTGGGACTGCAATCATAGTCCTTCAGCTTTCAGACCCCAGTGTCTCCAACTAAAAAAGAGCCCTTTTAGGTGATAGCACTAACAGATCCCTTATCCTCTCTGTGAGCCTGCCAAGAGCAGCTATCCCCCATACTTATGACAAGGCATTCCACTAACACCACTAACACCTTAACTACCAATAAAAAGATAAAAGAAAATATTTAACTGCAGCCACTCTATGAACCCCTATCTCTTCTCATGCTGAAACAGTTACCAAGAGCCATATCTAACACAGGTTCAGTACAATGCTACTCAGAATCTCAGTCATATGAGGCTGGGGTCTGGGTAAGCGTGTAGAAATAGGCCCCTCCCTGATATGAGATAGTGAGATAGAAATGGATGGATTTGTCATAAACAGACACAAGAGCAGCCTAATCACCTGCCAGTCTTGACCCAATGGTTAGGATTGAAGAAAAGAAAAAATAGCAGGTGGGTCATTTTTTTTCTCTTACAGAAGGAGAAACTGAGGACAGTTTCTGTGACTTGCCCAAGATCACACAAGGTGTCTGGCAGAGCCAGGAACTGAACCTTGGTCTGTTGCTGTCCAGTCTTGTAATTTAGCCCCAAGACTGTCGTCCTCCTCCTCCTCCTCTATGAATACAACTATTTTGAACAAACCAACTGTAATTCTTTCTCATTTGGCTTCTTTCATACTGTCTCTGTGCACATAATGACTTTAGAAAATTTGAAAATAAATGCAGGTCGCAGCAGCATGCTTTCTTAATAAAGTTTCCTAGTGAATTTTGAGTGCATAATTTATGTTTTATCATATTGAAATGTAGCACCCGCAGTGAGTTATTTCTTTGCAAATGCCAAATCCGATGTTTTCAAAGGGGGCTGAAGATGAAACAAAAGCAAAGGTTTTACATAGCTGTTGTTAGCCTTGAGATTGTTTATGAATACTAGAGCTGACCTGCAGGTTTAAATGACATTGATTGTTACACTTTAACTTTGAGCTAATGGAATGACTTGCAAAGCTCTGAGTAGCCAAAAACAATCGGAATCTATGAAAGATTTTGATCTGAAGCTATAGTATTCTGCTGACTTTTTCTTTAAGTGGGAGCATTGCACAGAAAAATAGAACTTTAAATACGTAATTATTCCAATTTGTTGCTTAGAAAAATGCCTTTTTAAAACAGCATCACTTACTGTGTCTTTAGCAACAGAAATAGAAAACATTAAACTGATTCCTGGTACTTTCAATTATAATTTCTCAATATAAGAGGTAAATCTTGCTGCAGTTTGGCAGAATCTAGCCATCTTTCTAAATTGTTCAACTTAAGGGAAAGGCAGCTCAGTGAATAAAGATCAAAAAGATATGAGAAACATCCTGCCTCCCTTCCACAATTGTGTCTGAACTAAATTCTGCCCTCATTTCCCCATTAAAGCCATTAGAATTGTGCAAGATATAAGGAAGGGCAGAATTTGGCCTTGTGTCCAATACATTGGTGATTTTAAAATTGCTGTTTGCGTCTTGTTTTTATCATCCTGAGTAAAATGTGCCAATACAGAAATCCTTTCAAGACTTGAAATATGGCTAAAAGGTCACTGTTTAGAACACAGACAATACAGCATATGAGACGCTGATTATCTATCGGTTCTATGATGAATATGTTGACAAGCATTGACTTTTAATAATTAATCATGATAAAACAAAGGAGTGTTAATAATTTAAAGTCTCCTAATGCAGAGTGGTAAACTACTTGTATACATGGTTTCTGTTAAGTTTTGCCTGCGTTAATTTTAACCAAAAAGAGCACCATCGATTTTAATTATTAAAGAATATAATAACATTACATAAGAATTGCCATAGTGGTTCAGACCAATGGTTCATCTAGCCCAGTATTCTGTCTTCTGACAGTGGCAGGTGCTAGATGCTTCAGAGGGAATGAACAGAAAAAGACAATTTATCGAGTGATCCATTCCCTGTCATCCAGTCCCAGCTTCTGGCAGTCAGAGATTTAGCGACACCCATAGCATTGGGTTGCATCCCTGACCATCTTGGCCAGAGGTGGGCAAACTACGGCCCACGGGCCACATCGGCCCACGGGACCCTCCTGCCCGGGCCCTGAGCTCCTGCCCCGGGAGGCTAGCCCCTGGCCCCTCCCCCACTTTCCCCCCTCTCCCGCAGCCTCAGCGGGCCCCACCGCCGGTGCAATGCTCTGGGCGGTGGGGCTACAAGCTCTTACTGGGCAGGGCAGCACAGCTGCAAAGCCCAGCCTGACCCAATGTTCTGTGCTGCGCTGTGCGGCCGTAGCGCCACAAGCCACCAGTGCTCCACACAGCGCGGTAAGGGGGCAGGGAACTGGAGGGTTGGATAGAGGGCAGGGGAGTTCAGGGGACGGGGGTGTGGATAGGGGTCGGGGCGGTCAGGAAGGAAGGAGAGATTGGATGGGGCGGTGGGAAGCAGTCAGGGGCAGGGTTTCCGGGGGCAGTCGGGACAGAGAAAAGGGGTGGTTGGGTGGGGCGGGGTCCCGGGGGGCTGTCAGGAATGGGGGGAGTTGGATGGGGAGGCAGGGAGCAGTCAGGGGTGGGGGTTCCGGGGTGGTCAGGGGACAGGGAGCGGGGTGGGTTGGATGGGACAGGAGTCCCGGAGGGGCCCATCAGGGGGCAAGAAGAAGCAGCGGGGGCAGACACCCCTCCCCTAACCGGCCCTCCATACAATTTCCGAAACCCAATGCAGCCCTCAGGCCAAAAAGTTTGCCCGCCCCTGATCTTGGCTAATAGCCATTGATGGACTCTATGAACTTATCTAATTCTTTTTTAAATCCAGTTATACTTTGGACCATCACAACATCCTCTGGCAATGAGTTCCACAGGTTGACTGTGCATTGTGTCAAGAAGTATTTCCCTTTTCTTTTTTCCTTTTTTGAACTTGCTGCCTGTTAATTTAATTGGGTGAGCCCTGGTTCTTGTGTTTATGTGAAGTATAAGGAAGTGCTATTTACATTACTTTCTCCACACCATTCATGATTTTATAGACCTATCATATTCCTCCTTAGACATCTCTTTTCTAAGATGAACAGTCCCAATCTTTTTAATCTCTCCTCATACGGAAGCTGTTCCATACCCCTAATCATTTTTGTTGCCCTGTTCTGAGCCTTTTCCCATTCTAATATATCTTGTTTGAGGAGGAGTGACCCAAACTGCACATAGCATTCAGGCTGTGGGCATACCATGGATTTATATAGTGGCATTATGATATTTTCTGTCTTATTATCTATCCCTTTCCTAATGTTTCTTAACATTTTGTTAGTTTTTTTTGACTGCCGCTGCACACTGAGCAAATGTTTTTAAGAGAACTATTCAGAATGACTCCAAGATCTTTCTTGTGCGGTGACTGCTCATTTAGATGCCATCATTTTGTACGTATAGTTGGGATTATGTTTTCCAATGTGCATTACTTTAAGAAAAGGTCTTGGTGCTGGCACTGCTGGCAAAGAGGAGGCCAGCTCCAGGAAATGTTAACAACTCAAGCAGCAGATTTGGGGAGGAGAAATGAAATGAGTCAAAGGCCAATCACTCAGAGTCATTAGTTCCTCAGGCTACGCATATGCTGTACTATGGGGGTTAAAAAAGGTAAACCTAAAATGTAAAATTATTATGTATAAGTAGAAAATAGACACTTGTGACTTTGGGTCTTTTAATCACAAAAAGGCAGCATGAAATCCTGGCCCAAATTAAGTCAATGGTAAAATTCCCTTTAACGTCAGTCGGGCCAGGATTTCACCCATAATTTTTTTTACTGGGAGATTGTTATTAGCCATCCACCTCAACAGACAATATTTTTTCTTGCTGTTCAGCTCATGGCAAGATTGAACAATATTTCCCTGTCATTTTCCTTATTATTATACTGGTGATGCACATGTAATGTTTTCTCCTAATTTAATCTACATAACTAGGACACTGCCGTGCTCACCCTTTACAAAAAGGCTAGCTTGCCATTAGAAAAAGTCACTTCAGTGTCTGCAGTGTTCCCTAGGATTTCCCAGTGCTTACTATAGAAAATTCCTGGAATACTGGACCTACAAAAGTAGCTATTCAGTTATCGAAGGCATTTGGCAAGTTTTTAAGGGTGACCACTGTAGTCAAATTGTTATTTTAGTAATTTTACAACGCTCCTTGATAAACGGAGATTGACATTAGTAAAGAGCCCTGTCTATTCACCATTATTGCAGCTAGAGTCTCATGCTAGCTCTCAGGTTACACAAATCGGATCATTTAACAGTCATTCCAATGTTAGCTGTTTAAATAGATGTTGTTGTTCCACTGCTGGCTGACTTTTCAGAAGGGTGCCATTCTCAAATCTCCTACCATTTGCTTGCAAAAGTCCAGCTTTCATACTGAAAAACATTAATACATCAAAATGCTCTTAAAGGAGGAAGAACAATAAGTACTTGAAACATACCGTATGCAATAGTCAGGCATATCTGTCTCAGTGCTATATTAACAACAAAACACCCTCCCCCCCCCCCAATTTAACATGTTTTCAAGAAAAAAACAAAAAAAAACATTTGTAAGAGCTCTAAACAATGATCTTTTAACCACTCTGATCTAGTAGTGTGTGTAAACTCATTTGTGTGTGTGTGTGTGTGTGTGTGTTTGATTTGGCCAGGGTCCAGAGGATTCTTACTAGAGGCTGTTTTGTCACTGTAGTTACCATGTCTCTGTTTTCCTTGACATTTTCCCTTACTGCTTTTTATATTTGTCCTACAGCACAAAATAACCGCATCATGACATTTGTGGCTTCGCCTTGTGTAATGTCAGTGTGTGATGATGCAGTGTCCTATTATGACTTTACGTCATTGTATGAACAATGCAACTTCATGACACATCGACAAAATGCTACTATGTTGTGTTACCATGTGTCAACGTATGCCATGGTAAATTTGCATCAAAGTGTCCTGATGGTGAAAGGCCCAGAATTGATTCAGGACTGTGCTTCATACTAGGCTTCTATGATGTGAGAGATCCACGAACATTAGGATTGTCCCAGGAATTTCTTTGTTTACCTCCTCTGCGTGATTTTCCAGCCTGATGCTATTGTTGTTGCTGCTCTGTGAACTGACCAGCCAGCATGGGTATTGAGTTACACTGTGTCTGGCATCCACCCCAATAGAGACAAAACATGTAATCGCTGTATCTGATGACCTCCCATCAAACCATCAAGCGGAAATTCTAAATCATCCATCCTGTATCCCACACCACGGCATGGTAATACAACATACCATGGTAGCAAGATAGCCTATTTGAAAGAATGACAGTCCATATAACAGATTGTAGATTGATGGAGTAGAGACACTTACACTGGGGTGCTTTTTTTGCCCTTTTCTTTTTTTTCTTTTTTGCAACCTGCTTGAAAAAGCATGACACATGATGTGAACCGTGCATGTTTACTGGGAGTGAAAAATAAAGTTGTATCTATGTTACAGTAAATGAGTTTTAGATTTGGCCACCTTCTGAATAAAAGACCTCAACATTCCCTGGGCTATATATAAATTATTTTTTGTGTGAAGTGATGAACACATGTGTAAATGAGAATTTTGGATGTGTTTCACACACTCTATGAATTCAAGCTATATTTGAACCAGACTTCTAGAGCTGTGTCTTTATCCCTTGGGTCACCACACCTAGCTATCTTATATTAACTGTGTCGTCTAATGATTTGGTTTGTTTGTAGAGGTAATTACACATGTCATTACCCTATATCATTGTGGAGTGTGTACTATAATTTATTCATTTATATATAAGGTCAAGGAGAAGTCTGAAACCAGATTAAGCTGTTCAGATAATCTTTTCTACTTGATATGGCTACAAGCAGTGATAGCTTCATAACACTCTTATATACCATAATTCCTGTTAATAATTATTAGCTTCAATTCTTTAAGCTGGAAAGGGAGCAATATTATCTTCAGGAACTGGAGGAGGGTTTCTATCATTTGAAGAACTACACATTTTTAATAATATTTCAGCTATGTCTATATAATTCTGTTCAGGTTTTCAGGGTCTTTTGATTTTTTTGTTTGTTTGTTTCTCAAAATTTGAGACAATTTTTGGAAGCAATAGAGATTAGTTGAAAGTACAGGATTTAAGGAAAAACTACAAGTCATTCCTATTGCTAACCATTTATCACTTTTCTGCATATAAAACTCCAGCACTTTTTCTATCCTGCCTTCTAGCTACTACAGAACATCAATAACTCTACATATATCTTCTGTGCAATCTGTGGACTAGAAGAGAAATCAAGTCTAGCTTGTAATGATTATTTTTTTTTTATAAAGGGGAGTTATGTTTGATTTCTGGCCAACAGAAAGTCCTTATACTTTAACTGTCTCTGCCCAGTCAATAATATTACAAGTATTCTCAAGACAGTCCACCATTTAGTATACATAACAGTGAGCTCATTCCTACAAACTTATCTAGTTGTTGGTCAGTTAAAATTTCAGCTTTTATCACATTTTAACCATTAATCACTTTTTCTATTTTTAAACAGCAAATCAATTAGGTAACCTACATGATTTAATTTTTTTTAAATGATCAAGCAGTCTACTGTTTAAAATTTAGATGAATCACAACCACCAAGCATATATGATAATTTTACCTGTTTTCCATTTAACTCCATGGGTGGTCTGGGACTTACAGTGAATATTCAGTGATGCAGCATACTGCTTTGTTCCCATCTTCCTTGCTCTTCCAGTGGCAATGGGGACCCGCCCTAAAATCTATGACAGTGGGCATAACAGTAGGGAAAGGAAAAGAGCCCAATACTGCAAAGTGCTGAGTGCTCCTAGGATTTGAGGACACTGAGCAAATCATATCTAATTATGGAATTTTTCCCTTATATAGTAGGCAAAGCTCAAGATATACCTTCCCTTTTCATTTGCTTCCACCCCATAATTGTTTCCTACTTGTAGTTTTTATTTCCAGATTGTTTGGTTGCTGTGTGGCAGCTGCACGACTGATACATACCAGCAAAAAGTAAAACCAATTAAATAAATCAGACAAAGCAAATATCAGTCAATTCCATCTGAGAGTTTATCTATTTTAAATTACTTCCATATAATAACTGAAATTGTGTGCACAGCTAAAATAGAAAGAGAGCTTCCCCAGCCCTTGTACAGTTTATATTAATAACTAAAGAGAACATATTTCTGTTTGATTTGTGTGAAAGCTCCCACTGACACTGTTGGAAGATGCCTATATGGATTGATCATTAACAGCAGAGTAACAAAGTAAAGATCATAAAACACAGTTAGGTTTTTCCTAACAAGGACCTCAGACTGCAACTAGAGTAACTGCCTGCCAGTTTACCAGATTTATCAAAAACACGTCTTGCAGTTAACTGGACTTTAAGTGGTTTAAAGACACATTATCAACATTTTGGTTTCGTGTGAAATAACTCAAGAGAGGGAGATATAATTTGCAAAGAATGTAGGTGGGTTTGTTTTGGAGGAAGTGAGGGATTGAAAGGGTTGAAATACTCTACAGCACTGGAAACGCAAACATAATATTGTTCTAATGCATTATTATTAATTTGTTCATGATAGCACTCACAATGTGCTATAGGAGATTTCCAGACCTTCAAGAAGGAACCAGTTCTGCCCCACAAGTTCACAATCTAAGGGGGAAGGCGCCAAGGGAAGGAGCACAACAAATAGGGATCTTTAAAATACAAGTTAAGTACATTCACTGTAGGCAGTATGGCAGAATTGGTTCTTAATGGGGTACGACTGGTTAGTTTCACACACTGTCTAGTTTCACTGCCCAAGCTGAGGGAAATACTTAAATGCCCCATTTAATCAAAGCACTTAAGCATGCGCTCAACTCATGACTATTCAGCAAAGTACTTAAGTACCTCAATGGGACTTAGCACATGCTTAAAGCCTCTATTCAGGTGAGCACTTACGCACATAACTTAAGTACTTTAAGCACATGCTTAAATGCTTTCCTAAATACGGTTATTTTCCTGCATCAGGGCATATGTGCTTTTCTGAATAGACCTGAGCTTGAGCATGAGTTTTAACATCAAGTATGTTCTTATGTGCTTTAACGAATTGGGACATAATTAAACAACAGTATAAATGATGTAAAGCAAATCAGATTTTTAAAATTAGTTGAGCTTTAATAATTTAAGGGGGAAGAAAAACAGGTAAGAAATTGAAAATACAGATAGTGGGCCAGGTTCTTAGCTGGTTTAAATCTGCCTAACTCCACTGACTTCCTTAGTTGAGGATTCAGCCCATTATTTTTATCTTGACAATGTCTCTTGAATGTGGGTATTATAAACTATTCAAGCTGGATAATGCTTTCCAAAGGATCATTTCTGCTTCATCCTGTTCTCTCCTTGTGCGCAGCGATTAAGGAATTTAATGGGTATGGGCCAATACTGCTCCCATAGAACTCAATGACAAAACACTCATTGACATAAATGGAAGCAGGATTGGGTCCAAGGTGGCTTCACAGGTTTTCATTATCCAGAAAAGTACAATCTTCTATTTTGAATTATTTGATAATCCTATGCTTTAAGTGCTCGTTGCTTGAAGGACAATGTAATGCTTAGCAATGTGTACATAGTATCAACTGTCCTCATTGTCCGAGATCAATAGATATCAAAGGCAAACATAGGGCTATCTATGTATAACTCATTTGCCCTCATGTGCCCTTCTCTGAGTTCTGGAATCTGCTGCAATTTCATTCTCTACACTTGTGCTCCATAGGAGAACCATAACACTCGTAGGATAAATATGATGTTGTGTGTGGTACATTAAGTAACTGATGATGTTAAGAAATGTACTGATATGATACTTATGTTTGTAACTGCCTGGTCCAGTCTTAGTTCTCATGAGCCTTTTTAATACAGGAACACCATGATTTAAATAATACAGGACTGTAGAACAGTCCTCATTAAATAGTTTGTTTATTTTCTATGAGGAGAAGCCTGATTATATATTCTCTCTTTCTCTCATGCGTGTGTAATATAAAAATTTTAAAAGAGAATTTTAAAATTCTGCTATCTTGAAAATTCTCTGTTCCCAGAAGACATCTAGTCATTTTTAATGTGGGTTAGTGGCAGTAAGTTAATGAATTTCTATCAGAGACATTTCAACTAATAAGATATAGTACTGAATTTAAATTGGAATATAAATTTTATACAGTAAAATGTCTCTACTGATGGAAGAAGGGCAGAATTACAAATGCTAAATATTCCAAACTGCCTCTATTTTAAGACTACTGGAGTGCATTTGAAATGTTACATCAGCACAGAGAAACTGCTTAGAGTGGGAATGATCTTGTTTACTTGTTTGTTTACTGATCTTGTTTACTGGTTGATACATTCTTTGCATATTTGTCTGTCAACACTGAACCTTGAATAGGCAGGTCAAACCTGCTGCCGTCCTTTTCAAGTGACTTAGATCAATACTTAAAAACCCTGCATCAGCATAGCTGCACCAATGCAGCTGCCCCACTGTGGCATTTAAGTGAAGATGCTCTTACACTGACAGGCGTGGTTAATCCACCTGTGTGAGCTGTGGTAGCTGTGTTGACAGGAGAAGCCCTCCCATTGACATAGCACTGTCTAAATGGGGGGTTAGGACGGTATATCCCTGAATGACATTGTTATAGCAGCATACATCTGTAGTGTAGACCTGGCCTTACTTAAGTTCCTGTGCTATTAATAAAGCTAGGAAGTGTTACATCACTACTCAATTTGCTAAAATATGTTGTTTAACCCCTTCACAAGTTTGATGGACATTGCTCCAAATTCTGAGGTGTTTACTCAAGATCCCATTCTCCTCTTCATGGAAATAACTTGCACAGGGAAGAGGAAATTCCTCCCACATAATATAGAAGAAATAAGAAAGTCAGTCCATTAACCCTTTTATCCCTTAAAATCTATTGGGATCTTGAGGAGTTTACAACATCACTACTTCCTGGACAGCATTTCCTACTACAGCCCCTATAGAAGCAGAGAGCCTGAGACATAAGCCCTTGCATCAGAGGCCTGGTACGAGGCGGGACCTGCTCACAGAATCTGGCAAGAGCAGGGCTGATATTGCAGAAATACACATTGCTAAGAACAGTGGCGTAGCCAATTGGAGGGAACCGGGGGAGCAATAAAAAAGATCCCATCCACTGCAGCGCTTTTACTCCCCCGGCGGTGCTCCAGGTCTTTGGCGGCGGGCCCTTCACTCGCTCTGGGTGTCTTCGGCGGCACTGAAGGACCCGCCGCTGAAGTGCCGCTGAAGACCGGGAGCGCCGCCAGGTGAGTAAAATAAAAGCGCCGCAGTGGGTGGCGCCTCTTTTTTTTTTTTATTACTCCCCCGGGTGAGTACAAAGGCGCCAGCAAATTGACAAGGCGCCACTTGTGCTCAGTGGGGGAGCGGCCGCTCCCTCCCTAGCTACGCTACTGACTAAGAAGTGCTAAGTACAGAGTACTCACACAAACACATCCCAATATCAAGTGGTACCAGAACCAGTGTTCCCTCTAATTTTTCCCACCCATGTGCAGAATGAATTTTGTTATGTGCACCAATATGGAGGTGATGTGTGACACATCACCTTCATATAGGTGCACGTAACAAAATTCATGTGGTGGGGGTGGAGCCAAGGGGTTCGCAGTGTGGGAGGGGGCTCAAGGCTGGGGCAGATGGTTGCAGTGCAGGGGTGTGAGAGCTCTGGCTGGAGGTGAGGGCTCTGGGGTGGGGCCAAGGATGAGGGGCCCAGAGCTGCAGAAGAGGGCTGGGGTGCTGGGGGTGCGGGCTCTGGGGTGGGGCTGGGGATTAGGGGCTAAGGGCTGGAGCAGAGGGTTTGGGTGCAGGGGTGTGAGGGCTCTGGCTGGGGATGAGGGGCCTAGAGCTGGGGAAGAGGGATGGGCTCTGGGGTGGGGCAGGGGATGAGGGGTTTGGGGTGAAGGAGGGTGCTCAGGGACTACGGCAGGGAGACAGAACTCCTCCCAGCTCTCGGTCCCCTCAGCAGCAGTACCTGGGCTGGGGGTCGGGGAGAGGCACCTCTCCCCGCCACAGCAGCTCTGGGGCTGCAGGATAGGTGCCCCTACTCTGGCACCAGCAGGTCCGGGCCGGGGAAGAGCCACCCCTGCCATGGCTGGGTCTGGGCCGCACCACCCCAATGATGGCTGGGCCCTGGCTGCTTTGGCTGTGGCTGGGCCCAGGCAGCCACGCTTGGGACCAGCCCCGACCATGCCGCAGCATAGTTGGGGATGGTGGAGGGGATTCCCTGCACCCTGACCATGGCAGGTTGGGGGCTGGGCAAAGTGGGGGCCAGGAGAAGGGCACCCCAGCCCTGGCAGGTCCCCAGGCGGGTTCCTTGAGCACCTGCGCAGCACTAAATAGGCTGCTGCGTGGCCACACAGCTTACAGGGAACTTAGAGCAGAACATCCCAGTATCAAGGATGGTACAAAAACATTACCCAAAGATAACAGGAACACAGTGACCCCTCCTAAAAGATAAGGTCAGGATGACAGTTCGTAACTTGTTTATATTAGGGTATAAAGATGTATTTTAAAGGGAGTATTTTTGGCCAGCCTAGTGGGCAGTGGAAAGTTCTGCCACTGACTGAGCTGTGGCATACATGTCTTAGTATCCTCGTAGCATCTGCCAGGTGCTATTACCGTGCTTCATCCACAGTAAACTTGACCTGGGGCCTTCATACCTTAACAGATCTTGTGGTCATTGAGCGGTTCGCTTGAGGTCTGCTGTGTCAACTGTCTGCGCAGAGCTGGGACAGCGCACAGGGCAAACACACACATGCAGCCAAACATCTTACCACAGGGGCTATGGTTACTTTTAAAATGGGGTTTCTATAACCTGGGAGAGAAAGCATGCAAGTTAATGGAGCTTCACATTGTATTAACTTGGGGGGCTTTTCCATGTGGGATTTATGGGTTGTGGGCTAGGGTGGGAAGAAGAACATGCAGGAATCTCACTCACCCCATAGAGGGCCTTCTATGAGTAGGGAGAAGCTAGCCTGGAGCTCTCTCCTTGTACAAGCAGTCTCCTTGCCACACATGGGCCTGGAGAAGATTATGGGACATCTACTTTTACTCAGAGTTTATTCGGTCCTTAGCTAGGCAAACTCCCACTGATATTGAGACTGAGGAATAACCTCAAGATTTGCCTTAGGCTTGGTAACATTTTGGCACTAGTCTATCTTTCTGAAGAAAAAAATCCTATTTTTCATTTATGATGCTGGCTGACCTGGTGCCAGCTCACACCAAGGCCCTTAGGCCTAACTGAACACTGACAAATACAGAGCTGGAAACCAGTCTGGCTCACCTGTGTGTTAATATTGTTAAAATAGAACAAAAGGAAAGGAACAAAAATGCTGGCTCCCTACAGAGGTGTTAGGTCCTGCCCACCAAGAAGGCCCATTGAAACCAAACGAGGCATTGTGAAACATCAAAGAACGAAGACTTTGTTGATTGGTCCCTCCTCCCCCCATGTAGAGGAGACATGTAAGTGGACTCCTCCCATTAGCTTGAACTCTGGGGGAAGGGAAAAAAAGTGCTGACAAGAAGGAACTGTCTCTCTATGCTGCTTGGATTTGGAGAGGTCAAGATTTCCAAGCATAAGCAAGGGATCCCTAGTTGCTTAGCCTGGACTAGCCCTAAAGGACATATAGCACTTGCTTATTATAGAAGCTTCTACCGCCTTTTAGAACCTAACACTGCAACTTGTCGGTGTGTGTATATTTACCTGTTTTAACCTTATAAATAAGTCTCATTTCTTTTTCTTAGTTAATGCATCTTTAGATAGTTTATTGTGGATTGGCTACAAGCATTATCTTTGGTGTAGGATCTAGTGTGCAATTGACCTGGAGGTAAGTGACTGGTTCTTTGCTCTGGGAGTAACCTGAATATGGTTTCAAGTATCAGAGGGGTAGCCATGTTAGTCTGGATCTGTAAAAAGCGACAAAGAATCCTGTGGCACCCGGTAGACTAACAGATGTATTGGAGCATAAGTTTTCGTGGGTGACGAAGTGGGTATTCACCCACAAAAGCTTATGCTCCAATACGTCTGTTAGTCTATAAGGTGCCACAGGACTCTTTGTCGCTGAATATGGTTGTGATTTTTGACGTAAGGGACCATTTATCACAAAGGCCAGGCTTGCCTAAGTGGCAGCATGGACCGGAGTACCAAAGGGGACTGTCTGTGACTCCATGTTAAGAATGTTATAGTGCTTAAGGAATTACTTTTCCTCTATTTTTCTAGTCCTGCAAAGGAAAGGCAAAGAGTTCTTTTTGAGGCCTTTATCGTCTCTCTCCCTTCTGGAAATGCTATATTATGTTTTATGTTTTCAGGGTAACAAAGCTGTTGCATTTGGCAATAACACACCAGAAGGGAACTCCTTAGAATGATTATTTTTGCTTATAGCTCCCATAGAGCAGCTGCCTTATGAACCCAGTGATAAATCACAGTCAAAAGTCCACAGTGGTGATGAGGCGAGGTACAAAAAAACCTGGAAAGTAGAAGGTGAAGACAGTGGAGGGAGCGTTGATTTGATTTTGATAGCTGCTAAACAAAGTGGTCTGACAAAAAGCATTAATGCCCCTTTCAGTTCGCTCGACAGGAGGTCAACTGCCAAACAAGAGAGAAAAGGGCTGGGGTGAGTTATTTGCTGGCTATAAGACTGATGACTTCTTATGTCTGAATGGAACCAGAGTTGCCTGCTAGTGGATGTCCTAGTGTACCAAAACAGAGGCCTGGGCATTTACTCTCGGTGGGAGATCATGAAAGAAAGGCAGCAAAGGACTGTTGTCTGCAGTGGGCTGGCAACAGTTGGCATGTGGGAACTGCTACAGCTCCCTGCTGATGTTCCGGTAGATTCCATTGTGGTCATCTGAAAACACACTATTCTTGTCTGAGGCACGGTAAGGGGGCACTTACAGCTGCTGTGTGTGATAGCAGAGAAGCGGTGGAGGGTTGAGTGAATGTAGTTTTGACATGGCCTTTTGAGCAGATATTTAGCACAACAATGTCTCCACGCCACAATTGCATTTTTATGATGATGTCTTGTGTCTATGAAGGGGAAAAGGAGCCTCTTTCTAAGAAACTGGTTAATGGTTTTGTTGACTGATCATCATTGTCTTTCTGACACAATGAAAGTGAAAGATGGTCAATATATTGTTTTTGTCTCATGTAATAGTGTTAAGAATCAAGGGGGCATAGGGTGAAGGGAAGGGAGAAGTAGTAGTTAACAGGTGGTAGGCCTGGGGAAGGAAGAGCTTTCAGTTGATGGCACTTGCATCGTGTGTGTGTGTGTGTCCGTATTATTTTCACCCCTTTTACTCAGAGACAAAATATTCCTGATCAGATCTGTGTGCTTTTGTAAACCTGTATAGTTTTGTAGAGCTTAAGGCTAGAAGGAACCACTAGGCCATCTAGTCTGGTGTCCTGTATATCACAAGACAACAGCACCACCCAGCATCTGCACACTAAACCCAGCAACTGATATTAGTCAAAAGCATTACAGCCTACAGGAGACTAGACTATTTGTGCCACTGGCAGAGAAAGGAACAAAGGTGCACCAATGCCTGAGGCCCCTGCAATGGCAGGAAAATGATTGTGAGGTACACCCAGATAATCCTGGCAAGTGACCCACAGCCATATGCTGCAGAGGAAGGCAAACCTACCCCCCAAGGTCACTACCAGACTAACCTGGGGGAAAATTCCTTCCGGACCCACATATTGTGATCAGTTAGACCTGAGCATATGAGCAAGAACCAGCCAGCCAAGCACCTGAGACAGAGAATACTCAGAGCCCTGGCCCACCTCATGTATCAGGAACTCAGCTGGCTCTAGGCATGGTTGCCTAGTAACCTAATGAGTTTGGCTGGGCCCAATAAGCTCTCACTAAGTGACTGTGCTTCCTGGTTGGACAGAAATGCCAGGAGATGATCATTGTAGTAAGCACAGAAGCTGCTCAATGTGTTCTATACCCACAGGTGCTCCAGACCTGCTTCCTGTACCTGGTCCTTGCTCCAACCCATGCCTGTTCCCGCTCCAGTCCTAATCTCTACCTTCCTCCAAACCACCTGGCTCCAAGTGTTGGTTTGTCTCCTGGGCATGGCTCTGGTTCCACCTTCCAGTTGTGCTCTGTCCACTATGACTGACTCCTGTTCTGACCACTAGTTCACACCACTTACACCCCCAGTGTGTGACAGTTTGATCAGCCACAAAGAAGATAGGTTGCCCTCTGGGGAAGTCAATGGGCAGATTTTCTTCTAGATACACCCTGAGGATCTTCAGCTGTGGTTCGGATAGGGCATAAATGTATCTGGAAGGAACCTCCATTCTCTGTTGGAGGTTGATGGGGTAATCGTAACTGCAGTGAGATGGTAGAACGTCTGCCTTCTGTTTGTCAAATACCTTGGCACATTCCCGGTATTTGGTAGGAATTCCAGGCACTGCTGATGAACCTACAGTTTGCCACTCTGGATCGCTCGGGGACTGCAGTGACCCCAGATCTTGACCAGTCATTAGTTGGGACTAGGAAGTCATGCATGTGCACTGTGGGTAAAAGAAGAGTATAAACTGATCGCCCGTGGATTCAGAGGGTCTGAGTGATGGGACGGGGTGAAAGTGAGCCGGTACAGAACCCGTACGCAGCCCACATTAAAGCACTACCGGCTCTGGCCCCCGGAAGGGGTGGGGCCTTGGGTGGAAGGGACGGGGTGGGGGTCAGCAGGGCCGCCGACGGGGGAAACAAAAAGAGCAGGGACATTAAAGTGCTGCCGCAGCAAAGGACACGGCAGCGCTTTAACGTCCCTGCCCCTTTTGCCCCCCCTCGGCCGCCAACTTGCGGTGGTAAAGGGCAAAGGGAGCAGCTGCCCCGGGGCCGGCGATTTAAAAGGGCTCCAGACTCCGCTGCCGCGATCCAGAGCCCCTGGCCCTTTAAATCACCACTGGAGCCTCGGCGGCGTAAGCCGGGCTGGCTGGGGGATGCCGACGCCCCTGCCCTGCCCCTTCCGCAGGAGGCCCCGCCCCTTCTGAGTGCCAGAGCCGGCCCCAGCCCCATACTGGTAAGTGTCTGGAGTTACTTTCTCCCCTGGCCAGGGGACACCAAGGACAACTGGAAAATGCAGAGCATGGATAAACCCCAACAACAAGATCTCTTGGTGACCACCAAAGGTAATGACCTCCAATGTGTGGTGGGGCAACCCTAACTGCAGTGAAATAGAATGTCTGCCTTCTGTTTGTGAAATGCCTTTGGCATGTTCCTGGTATTTGACAGGAATTCTAGGCACTGCTGAGGAACATATAGTTTGCAACCCTGGATCCCTCGGGGGTTGGAGCAGGGCTGGTGCAACCCATTAGGCGACCTAGGCGGTCGCCTAGGGCATTAGCATTTGGGGGGGCGGCATTTCGGGTCCTTCAGCGGCGACCGTGGCGGCCGGATCTTCGGCTGCCCCGGATCTTCGGCTGGTCGTCGTCGGCATTTAGGCGGAGGGAGCTGGGGCAGGGGGGCACGGGGAGGGCTGCCTGCAGCAAGTAAGAGGGGGGGGCAGCACGCAGGGGAACTCCCCGCCCCAGCTCACCTCTGCTCCGCCTCCTCCCTGAGCACACCGCCCCGCTCTGCTTCTCTCCCTCCCAGGCTTGCGGCGCCAAACAGCTGATTGGCGCTGCAAGCCTAGGAGGCGGGAGAAGTGGAGCAGTGATGGCGTGCTCGGGGAGGAGGCGGAGCAGAGGTGAGCTGGGGCGGGGAGCTGCCGCACAGCTCCCCGGTCTGGGGGGAGCTGCTGCGACGGGGGGTGGACGCCTCAGGGCGGAGCAGGGGTGGGGAGCTGCCGGGGCGGGGAACTGCCACAGGGCTCGGGGAGGGGCGGGCGCAAGGTGGAAGTTTCGCCTAGGGCGCGAAACATCCTTGCACCCATCCTGGGTTGGAGCTCACCTGGTGATTGGCTGGGGCTGGGGGGCGTGCTTCATATAGAAAAGAAGAGTGTTGACCGCTTGAAAAAGGCATTCACTTCAGCCCCCACAATTTGACCCATGTGGCCCCCACAAAAGTCTTTATAGGCAAGACCGATGCCTTGGACTTCACAAGGGGCATGGTCCTCTTGAAGTTCAGAGGTCATCACCAGCTGATTCACCGCTGAGCCACCTTCTCTCCGAAAGTGACCCCTGCAGAGAGAAATTATGACATATGGGTGCTCCTGGCCATCAGGGCCACCTTTAGGAATGGCCTTGCCTCCTTGAGGGGGGCTGCATCCCTGTCCAAGTCTGGACAGACCACAGAATTTGAAATATCTACAGACAACATGACTCGACCGATGTTGGATTTTCTGGGCCTTTTCCTCTCTTGATTTGAATTTACAGTTACTCATCATCCAGGCACTAAGACCGGGAAGGTGGACACCTTGTCCTGCAAGGACGGGTACCATGGAGTGGAGCAGGAGGCTCTCACTGCCGTCCATAAACCCTCACATTTTGTCTGCAGGACCATCGATGGTCATCTGATGACAGCTGCCCATTCTCTGCTCCCAGGTGAGCTGTCTGTGGCCCCACTATGCTAGTCTCTAAGAACCATTGGTTTCTCCCCATATTCCAGGTTCTGCCTGCAAAAAGACTACCTCTGTGTGGGGATCACCCATTCCCAAGGGCAGTTCTCAGCTTCAGGTACTAAGGCTATGCCATGACTCACCCAATATGTGGCATTTTGGCAAATTTAAAAACTGGAACCTGATCACTAGGTACTTCTGGTGGTCAACCCTGATGTGTGAACTGATGTTGAATACTTTAAGTCATGGGCCTTCTGCACCCACATGAAGAAATCATGAGCCAGGCCAGTGGGCCTCCTTCAGTCCCTCTCCATACCTCCACGTTCTTAGTCCACCCTCTCTATGGACTTCATTGTGGGGTTACTATGCTATCTAAGAGCCTCAGTTATCCTGACTGCGGTGGACCTCTTGACAACGATGGGCCATTTTATTCCCTGCCACACTGTTCTGTCTGCCTGTGAAACTGCACAGGTCTTCCTGGATCACAGCATGCTGACGTGGATCATTTTGGATCAGGGTACCCAAATCATTTCTCAATTCTGGCAGGAATTTCTCCACTTTCTTGGCACCAAGCACCTCATCTCAACAGCCTACCACCTACAGACAGAGGGCCAAATGGAAAGAGTCAATTGGTACCTCTGCTGTTTTCTGAACTTCCATCAGGATAATTGGTTTCCACTGCTGTGTTTGGCTGAGTGCACACACAGCAATTTGCCCCATGCCTCGACTCAACAGATTCCATTTGTAGCGAATTTTGGTTTTCACTTCCAGTTTCTTTCGGACTTATCAGAAGGCTCTGCTGTCCCGGCAGTCATGGACCTGGTCCTCCTCATTCAACAAATATACCAAGAACTCAGAAATCACTTACTTGACTCTAAAGAGTCTTAAAAGCATTATGCTGACCAAAAGCGTCATGCTGCTCCTAATCTTGCCATAGGGGATAAAGTTTGGCTGTAGATCCAGAACTTGAGAATGGACTGCCCTTCCACCAAGATCAACCACCAATACCTGGATCATTGACCAAATAAATCTAATGACCTTTAAGCTTCAACTCCCAGAATCCCTAAAAATTAACCCCATCTTTCATGTTTCCTTCTTCAAGCTATTCATTGACAACCCTTCCCTGCATGGGTCGACCCACCTCCACCCCCAGTAATAGTACAAAGGCAGGAGGAATATGAAATCCCTCAGGTTCTAGATTCCCAAAAGGTCATGGGGAATCTCCATTATCTGATAGACTGGGCCAGAGGAGTGATCCTGGGAACCAGAAGCAAATGTTCATACTCCTGACCTCCTGGAGAAATTTCACCAAAGATGCCCTGACAAGCCAGGGCCAAGAGCCCATAGGAGGAGCCCTCAAGCAGGGGGGAACTGTCAGGAATGCCGCTGGCTCTGGGGACGGTTGCCTGGCAACCCAATGAGCTTAGCAAGGCCTAATGAGCTCTCACTAAGTGATTGTGCTCCTTGATTGGACAGAAGAGCCAGTGGATTATTATTTAAGCCTCATAGCAACAGCTGCCCAGTGGCTGCTCAATGCATTCTGTGCCTTCAGGTGCCCCAGATCTGCTTCCTGAACCAGTCCTTCCGCCAAACTGCCTGATTCTTGTCTCCTGACCATGAGTCCAGTTCTGCTCTGACTCTAACCATTAGGTCACAGTGACATAATATACCTCTGTGTTCACACCCAACACACGATTGTAATAATGTTTGTACAAGATATGCCTTGTGAGGTATCATTTAAAAACTCATAATTTACTGATCAATAATATCATGGAAAAATGCACATAGCAGCGTTATATGTGAAGTTATAAACATAAGTTGAAATCATGACTAAAAAGTATGTTTTCCAGATGAGTCTGGGAAGTGGCCAAACCAGTTCCTTAGAGACGAAGAGTAAGCTGATAACTCAGCCAGGTGTAAACAAGCCTGATGGACCAAAACCTGCTCACTGGCCATTCTTTGGAGGAAAGGGGGCAGGGGCAAAAAAATCTACATCTTAGCAAAGAAACAGCATGGACTGCCTGTTGCCTTGCTCACAGCTGGAAATGCTTCTCCAAGAGGGGACGGGATTATAAAAAGGGGCAGACACCCAAGCCACCCATCTCTCTCGCTCTCTCCCCCACCCAATACGATGTACCTGAAAAGATGAAGGAAGCAGCCATTGGACTCTGGGGAAGGAGTCCTGATCTAGTGAGTTTGGTCAGTAAGACAGCTGAAAGCATGTGGTAAGCAAACTTTTCTTTGAATCTAATATAGTTTGTTAAGTTGGGCACCAGTAAGTATTTTAATCTTTATTTTTCCTGTAACCATTTCTGACTTTTATGACTCCTTACTTGTACTCACTTTAAACCTATCTCTTTGTAGTTCGTTAAAACTTGTTTTATTGTTGTATCTAATCCAGTGTGTTCAAATTGAAGTGTCTGAGTAACACCATTTGGGGTAGCAAGTGGTGTGCATATTATTCCCTTTAAGGAATAAAATAAAGGGCTTAATATATTTGTACTGTCCAGGAGAAGGCTGAGCAATACAGGACATTCATTTCTGGGGGAAGATCTGGGACTTGGGGGGGAAGGGGTGTTGGGGTCACCCCGCAGCATAACCCAGGCTGGTAAAAGCCACGGTGTGGGTGACTGGCTGCAGCACCCACAGACATAACTGGGAGTGACTTACATGCTGGAAGCTGTTTGTGAGCAGTCCAGGTTGGAGGCTACAGCAGCAAGGCATTGTAAAGGACACCCCAAGTTACAGGGCAAGGGTGACACAGCTACTGATTAGTCTGGATTGTATCCTGGTATGTCACAGTCACACCACCTATGCCTCAGTGTGTGACGTCGTCCAGTGTCCCATCTCGAGCCATGCCCAGACCTGATGCTTCAGAAGAAGGAGATTTAAAAAAAAAACACCCCAGAATACCTGGGATGGGGACTATATCTGAGCCCACTTTCTCCAAAAATAGTTTCCATGTTGCCTGAAAATAAACCATGCATACCATCCTTGATCTATAAAGATTCTGCCAAATCAGTAGGAAGATATTGCCTAAGAATCACGGTGCCATTCTGAGCAAGGCATACGGTTTCTATGAACAAGAGCAAGCAAGCTATGTATTGAACATTTGTTGATCAGTAACAGCCATCTGACAGCACTAAAATAGGATTCTCTCTGTATTTTTGTTCTTTTGTGCTTTAGGATTTCTGTAGCCTTTGACCATCTGAGGAGTGAGGTTCTGGAACAGCATCCCAATAGGAGTTGTGGGGGCAAACAACTTAATTAGTTGTAAGAGAGAGCTGGACAAATCCGAGTGCAGTTGTATGACAGGGTTGCTTGTGATGGTGGGGGCATGGGCTCGAGCCCTGGGGCTCACTTCCAGTTGATGTCATGTGTTCCTGAAGCTCATACTAAAGCTGGCCACCAGCAGGGGTCAGGAAGGCAGTTTTCACCCCAGTGTACTATGGGAGTGTTTTTATTGCCTTCTTCTAAAGCATCAGGGTTGCCGATGGCTGGAGATGGGATACTGGGCAGGGTGGGCCAGGGCTTTGAGGTGGCACCAAGCATTCTGTCTCTCGGGTGCTTGGCTTCTTGGTTCTCTATCACATAAGAACTGCCATACTGGGTCAGACCAAAGGTCCGTCTAGCCTGGTAACTTGTCTTCCGACCGTGGCCAATGCCAGGTGCTTCAGAGGGAAGCTCAGGGTCAAACTGATATGTGGGGTTGGGAAGGAATTTTCCCTCAAGTCAGATTGGCAATGACCTTGAGTATTTTTCTTTTTTTTGCCTTCCTCTGCAGCATGTGAGTGAAGGTCCCTTGCCAGGAAATCTGGGTATATCTCATTTAATCATTTCTCTGCCATTCCAAGGGACTTGAGCACCAGCATACCTTGGTCCTTCCTATTCTCTTCCTGTGGCTTGTAATAGCCTGGTCTTCTGTGGGCTGTAATACTTGAGTCTCATTTCAGTTGTTGAGTTTAGTGTGTAGGTGATGTTGGTGGCCTGTGATGTACAGGAGTCAGACTAGATGCTTTAGTGCAGTGTTTTTCAATCCGTGGGTCGCAACCCACTACTGGGTTGTGGCATGTAAGGTGCTGGGTCGCCTTGCTCTGGTCAGCACCGCCGCCCGGGACGTTAAAAGTCCCGTTGGCAGTGCTGCCCAGCTAAGGCAGGCTAGTGCTTACTTTGTCTGACACCGTGCTGCGCCCCGGAAGCAGCCAGTAGCGGTCCAGCTTCTAGACAGGGGTGTCACGAGGCTCCGTGCGCTGCCTCCGCCCTGAGCACTGGCTCCACACTCCCATAGGCCAGCAACCTGACAATGGGAACTGGGGGGAGAGGGGAGGGCGGTGCCTGCGGGTGAGTCTCGCGCGGAGCTGCTTGCGTGCCAGACCTGCTGCTGGCCGCTTCCGGGGTGCAGCACGGTCTGCGGTGCACCCCGGCTGTGCCGCTGACCGGGAGTCGCCAGAGGTAAGTCTCTGCCCATGCCCCAATCCCCTGCCCCAGCCTTGAGCCCCCCCAAACCTGGAACCCCTTCCTGCACCCCAAACACCTCATCCCTGGCCCCACCCCAGAGTCTGCACCTCCAGCCCAGAGCCCTAACCCCCTCCCACACCCCAGCAGCCTGCCCTAGCCCAGAGCCCCCTCCCACACCTGAACCCCTCATTCCCGGCCCCACCCCACAGCCCTCACCCCTGCACCCCAACCCTCTGCCCTAGCCCTGAGCCCCTCCCACACTCCAAACCCCTCATCCCCAGCTCTGTTAGGTCACAGGTATCAACAATTTTCTTCAACTGGGTCCCCAGAAAAAAAGTTTGAAAACCACTTCTTTAGTGGTCCCTTCTGGCCTTAAAAATCTATCACTATGACCCTATGATGTGGTGACATGGCAGCTGTGTCCAAATTTTGCAGTAACTAACACCTATGAAGCTTAATTACTATGCATTAAGCAACCTTAGCTAAGGTTAAATGGCACTCAACCAATGGGCAGAGGAAAATCTAAAAGAAGAAAGGCATTTCCTTTGTATTTTTTCATTTCACTGCCTCCTTGGATGCTTTTATGTTATCCACTATGGAAAATTATTGGCAAGCTGTTACATATACGAGCCACAACATATCTCAGGAAAAACAGTAAGGATTTCAACAGTGAGCCTGTTTACTCAAATATTACAGGGGTCAGTTTAGATTCAAATCATTCTGGCACCAAAGGAAAGTTTGTCTTTGAAACTTCGCTTCTCAGGGGACAGTCTGGGGAGTGGAAGGCAATTATAGTATACAGCTGTTATTTGTGCACTGACTGCATGTATCCCCTCTGGGGGTCCATAGATTGTAAGTGAAAGAAAACGTAGTGTGAGAGGATTGTATGTTTTCCCCAGGGTTGCCACCAAGTTACACGCCACCCTCTCTTCCCACTCTCTCTTCTCAGGCCCTCACATATCCCTACTCCTCATCACTCTGATACCACAGTAATGAGCACTAATATAAGAACCTGGGTGGACGGATCACACCTACCCACTTGTACCAACTCATACAGCACAAAATACAGGTGCTTTTATTTTGGGCCAAATGATTACCAACCAGAAAACGTTACTCAGGCTTTGAGTGAACCCTGAAAATATAAATGGTGCCTGTCCTGATTCCCTCTTTTAATCTTTTAGAACCATTTTTTATAGAGTTACCTTCCAGTCTCCTCCACCTTTTTTAGGAGCATGATAACTAAACAGCCTCTACGTATGTGCAGAATTGCTGGCTCCCAAGACATATTTCCATTACTTGTGTCAGGACAGCACTAATGAGGTATGAAATCATCCTGACCATGAGACATTTTCTAAGCAAAGTCTCCTCCAAAACAAGCAGGCATTGTGGGCCTGACGGAGAAGTGAAAGCTGCATAGCATGAGGAGGGCCTTGGAGAGCCATATATTTGAAGGCCGTGAGTGGCATTTTTGCATTTCTTCCCACATTTGGTCCATTTCTGTTTGTTTTTGGCTTATAATGCAAGAGGACAGTGAGGCTTTCCACATATGCTAATGTAAGCAAAATAGCAATGAATATAGTTCAAGGAAAAGCAAGGGTGTCTTTGGTTTGTTACACTTGTAAAATATGTGAAATGTTCTAGCTGAATATATAGGTCTAAGGAACCATTTTCTGAATATGCTGTAGAAAAATGCTGGGTTATAGCTCATTACTCAGAATTGAACCAAGTCCGGAAACTTTCTAACTTCAATCCATTATTATTTGTATCCCTTATTATTTCTATTACTGTAGCACCTACAGGACTCGGCTAAAATCAGGGCCTAGTTGTGCTAGGCACTGCGCATACACCTCTCTGAAGAGCTTACAGTCTCATCAGATGGCACAGACAAAGACTGGGAGGAAGGAAGTATTATTACCCGTATTCTATAGGTGGGGAACCTGAGACACAAAGAGATTAAGTGACCTGCCCAAAGTCACACAGGAATTTTGCGAGAGAGCTGGGAGCTTGAATCTCTCAAGTCCCAGCTGACTGCCTTAACCACAACTTCTCAAAAAAAAGCATTAACAGCAGATGTATTTGTCATTCCAGAATTGGGGCAGTATTTTTGCTAACTACCCCGTAGTGCTGTTAAAAGCTAGGATATTTAACACCTGCCAGCAAAACCGTAGCCTGAGAGGTTTCTAAAAGAAGTAAGTGCTAGAGCAGGAGGACAAAAAGAACGAGACTATCCACTAGCTCAGAATGGGAATCGTTACTGTGGCAATCTGGATGGAGCCCAAAAGGCTCTCTTCATTTTCTGGAGGAAAGAGTTTAGGAAAACTGGAGGAACTAATGGATTCCTGAGCATGTGTAACTGCACATGGATTAAAATTAGTGACAGGGAAACCCCAAAGCGGGTCAGCAACTTGGATAAGCACCTAAAAATATTACCTGAAATAGCTCAGTGCTTTGGGTTTGCAAAACTGGGCTGGAAATCTTCAGAGAATGGGGCTCCCTGTGAGATTTCTGGTACTTCCTATTTTTTGTTAGACAGGAAACATGGCGAGAACAGGCTCTCACATTGTATTTTGGCATTTCTGTTTCCAGCTGGACTTGGGAAGAAAAGGGGCACATAAAACTGAAATAATAATGATGGGGAAAGGGTATCTGAAATGTTTTGAACCTTTGTTCAGGTTAGGGCTGGTTTTATCACTTTTTTTTTTTTTGCACATTTAAAAATATAGTACCTGATTCTTCTTGTATGTGATTTGGCAAATCAGGAGCAACTTCACTAAGTCAATGGAATTACCCCAGTATAAAATGAATAATAAATTAGAAGAATCAGGTGCATAATCTACTTATTAGCCAGAATTGGGTACTCCTTCTGTTGCAGTGTTTGTCCATGACAAATAGGCTCAAAATGAAAAATACAAAATAATACAATAAAATTATGGAATTTAATCATTGAATCTGGGGGTAGAAAAATAATATAACAGATGACGTCCTTATTGAGCGGGAAGGATATGCCAGGGAAGAGGCAACTCAGGATGGTCCATGATATGAAACCACGACTGCTCTTAAATAAGTACCAGAAACAAAGCATTAAACTGAATTCAAACTACAGCTGATCAGTTCTGTGGTCCTGTACACTAGACAGCCACTGACATGATGATAAATAAATAAATAAGCCCTCATGCCACCAAAGGGAGTCTAGTAGTTTCTGTGGAAAATGAAGGTCCTTTCCCAATTTTTTACAAGACTTATCACTTAACTGTGATTCTGTGTGCCCCAGAGGCCATCACCCTAGGACATGATAAAGGAATTGCCATAAGTCTAGAAACAGGATATTGCGATTACATCAGAACAATGAGAGAATGTGCTACTGCCTAGGAAAATTACAACAGGTGGCCAATACAATAAACAGGCCATACCTAAAGGGATCAGCACAAAGGGCTCAGTGGAACAGGAAATCAAGTCCATTGTTGTGTTGTGTAAAGATTCCAAAAAGCGTGAATGCGATGTGGTGTGGTGTATTATGAAATGTAGTAGATCATATTCTAGGATTGACTAGACATATATGCAGGTAGGCAACACTGTATTGCTGAGACCTAGAGTATGTCCATATTGGAATCCAAGGTGTGATTCCAACTTCGGCAGACATACCCATGGTAGCATACCTAAAAATAGCAATTTAGATGCGGTAGTGCAGGTTTCAGTGTGGGCTGTACAAGCACTCTGGGGACCTACTCACTCTACTAGCCTACTCTGAAGTCCATGCCACCACATCTGTGCTGTGATTTTTAGCCATGCTAGTGCAGGTATGTCTACCGAGCTGCAGTCACACTTTGGATTTCAGTGTACACATACCCTTAGACTGTCACAGCTGTTAGTTGGTCTTGCAGAGGAATAACGTGGACTAAGGCCCCATTTTTACTCCCCAGTTTAGCACTGCCCAGCTACGGTGGAGGGAGCAGGACTACTCACGTGATACTCCTTGCTGTGAGCAAGTGGCAGAGGAAGGATTGGGAGGAATCCTGGTTCCGCTCCACACCCCACACACTCATTGACCAGAGCAGCTGGCCAGGTGTCTGGGGGGAGGGGGAGTGGCTCCACACAAAGAGTTGGGAGGGGTGACCTACTGCCCCTTCCCAACTCCAGAATAAGGGTGGATTGAGGAGGAAGTAAGTCCTCCACTTGGAATGGGAGGGAACCAAGTGATTGTTTTTCCTACTCATAATTCATTGTTTGGTCTGTTCCTGGGATGGTGCAGCTATGCACTACCCCTTACTCAGGGCTGAATGTAAATTTGCAATCTCGCTCTGAGAAAGGAATTGTATGTGCAAGGTAGGTTCTCATTAAAATGTGACCAATCTCTGAAGATTTAAAATCAGATATCATAAACCAAGTACTTTCACACACGCCCAGAACCAGAGGCATGAGTGAGGTGTACCAGAGCATACATCTGCTATCTTGACACAAACGCTTAGGTGAGAGCATATATGGAACAATATGAGACATGCAGGGAGTACAGTGGCTGACCAAAAAAAGAAAGAACTACAGCCCCAAGAAATTAATCTTATTCATGTTTAATGAGATGAACAACCTGATCACAAGAGACTACCTCTCTAATTTCTTGCAAGTGGATTACCTCAAGGGCATCTAGGCAGAACTAGTATTAATAAACTCTGTCATGCATATTCTGCCAGATGTGACATAGCAGATAGGTTATGATCAGACAATAGATCCCAGTACACCTCAGAAAGATTCAAGAAAATCTGTGAAAAATGGGAACTCTAGCACAAGGCGGTATCCCGATGCATGCAAAGTAAAAGGAAATCATCCCTAGCTGATCGTGATGGGCAGCCATAATGTATCTTCACAGGGTGGGGGGAAGAAGATCATAAAGGCTGATCTGCCAAAGAATCAAGATAGTCATCCCAGCAATGAATAGCCTTTTACAACAAAATGGAGGAGCATGGGGCAAATCCCCCAAACTATCAATTGTTCTAATTTTATTTATTAAATGAGTGCAAAACAACACTACTGGACTAAGAGCCAAAGAACCAAATCCATTAAGCATGGGAAAGGAAGTCTGGATCGAACCACTGACCAGTGATATAAGGAAATGAAAATAGGCATCCCTCCAAATTCCAGTTGTTCAAAATGTGAATATTTTGATTTGACACACAGATCACAGGGTGTTGTTTCTGTCCCCGGATTGGTTCAGAATAACTCTTAGAATCGAGTTTGCAGTGAAGATACTCTCAATTATAAATTTGAAATTTGCTTTCTATATACCTTCTGCAATAGTCTTGTGAAATTCCTGCAGGTAAAACTATTTATTAGAGTATTTTTTGGAAATCAAATACATAAAGGGAATGAAGAGGTTGAAGCAAATTTATGTTAAAAATTTTGAAATAATGCTTTTTTGGAATCTTGATTCTTCTCTGTATTCATCCACCCGTTATCAACATACTGGTGATAAAAAGCTGTGATTCAACAGCTAGTCCTGTGCTAACGATCTCTGGCTACAGTAAGCAATCAGCTCCTGTAACGCTGACCTTTCACATGCTCAGATAACCTCTATAAAAGGAAAGATGTAACAAGTGACATGAAGACCAGGAGGCAGCACACCAGTTTCACCAGGGAAATATTTAAGGGAATCCCAAGGAAGTGGAATGAGGTCAGAGGGCAGATTGTGAGGTGGGAACTTGAAGGACTAACCTGAATTATTTGAGTTGCTGTAACATTACACTGAATGAAAACACCCTTTAGTTATAAACCAACGTCTTTATTGCAGCCCTACGCTAGGTATATGAAGCAATTAGTACAAATAAACTACAACATTACTGAACACAAGCATATATATATATATATATTTCTTTAATTTTACAGCAATAGAACAGGCCAAATATCCATATATATTATATTTAATAAGAGAGATTCTACTTTTAATGAAGTCTCTGTGCTCTGCAGTGTAGTGAATGCAGATTTGCTAGTTAATAAAGCCCTAACAGTGTTTCTGTTCATGGAAAATGAATCTGAAACGATTGTCAGATTATCTGTTTGGCATGCCTGACTGGTGTCTGGAGTGGCTTTGCTAATGTGCTATTACTCAATGTCATTAACCCATAGAAGTGATTGAAAGGTGAATTTATATTTGCATCATGCTGTTCAGAATAGGCGGTGCGCTGGATTAATAGTGTCCTGTGAAATGATGCTGCACAGGATAAAATGAACCATTCATTTCAGAAAGCACATGTCCCTACTCTGTGTAGGTCCCCTTAAGATGTGTGTAGTATTCAGACTGTGAAACGACAGCAACAAAAAGTTGCCTATAAAAGAGATGTATTTGTTTGCTATTTTGTTTGACATTAGAAATCTGAAGTTTTTACAGTTCCTAAGAGAACCTCCTATTTCGCTCCTCAGCAGCAAAAGCCACATTAAATACTTTGGAAATATACTGTGTAGAGCATCTATAATAATGTTCCATTAAAAAGGGGGGAATGGTTAGAGAGAAATGCAGATTGAAGACTTTTACATTCCTTCACCATGACTTTAAATATGAATGGATTCATTAAGAGTCTTAAACATTTCCCCCCCTTCCTAAATATGTGTACTTTTTTTTCTCTCTTCATAAGATAAAGCATCAGTATTAAATTGCTAGTTTGAGGCTACTTAATGCTTTCAGTCCCAGGCTATTTTTTTAAATAACATTCCTCCCCTCCCCTCCCCCCCCAGCACTATTTGCACAGTATAAATTAGCATCCACACCATTCTATTTGAATGTTTTTCAATTGAAAGGGGGCTGCAAGGATTTGTCCAGGCTTGTAAGGAAAAGGGAATGTTCTGTTGCCTATTAAAACAAATAAAATAGGAGGAAAAATGAGCTATGACTGTATTTTGTGTTTTTTGGAGATCAGCTTCTACCATTTGAGTTTACAACCATGTTTGAGGCTTGATGTGATTAACATTCTGCCTGTTCTGCTTTTTTAAATAATTTGGGTATTTTAAAAAAAGAAAAGAACGTGTAGCTTTTTTGTGCCACATTTCACATAGGACAGAAGAGTATGATAGAACACGATAATCTCACTCGACATATGGTATTTCAAATGCTTTCAAGGACCCAGAGAATGGACATTGACTTTACGACATTAGGAGCATACACCTCTAGGGTTTACCCAATCAAAACTCCCATTGCCTTTAGGAAGAGGTTTGCCAGCATGATCATGTAGTAGGAGTCCACGCCCAAATGTTACAGAAGAAAAGTTTAAAGATCCGGCGTGTAAGTGAAAATTGTGTGACATTAACAAATTATAGAAAAGGAAATTGCAGGGGGAGAAAACTTGATCTTAAATGAGAGGTGTCATGGTAATAAATGACATCTGAGAGTTATGTTGACAGGCTAGTGTGTCTTGGATGAGGATGTGGAAAACTGCACGTCAGCAGTATGGAGACACTTCTGTGTTATGCACTTGATTTGGATACTTTTCAGCCACAAGTACTTTTTTTTTTTTTTTTTTTTTTTTAGGAAATATATCTTATTAGAAAATGTTTTCTTAAATACCTTAGATTAGTGCTGATGATTTGTTTTATAAAGTATAATCCGATAAATGATGGCAATATTCTGTAGACACAAAAAATAATAGATCATACCTACTATTCTTATTAATTACTGTTGTATTTATTCTGTTTAATCAGATGGAGACCAGTTTTCTATTGTCATGTCTCATAATAATAATTGCACTAATGAGTGTAATTGTTACAATAATGAGAACTGAAACCTAACAGCAGTAACCCCTAAATTATCTTGTATAAAAACAGATGCATGCAGAGCAATCTTTAATTTCCTTGCTTGTGCTGCTTAGTGTTACAGCTTAAATATACAGACTCTTGTGTGCATTAATTTGTGTTTTATTTGATGGTAAAATAAAAAGAAAAGAATCCCAAGTTCATCCACATGGACATGATAGATTGCAACAGCTTCTCCAGGGGCATTCATTCATCACATACATTTAATACATATATTTAATCTCCTGTTTTTTTTAAACAGAGAGTCCATTGCTATGCACAAAGTTAATTAGCACAGCTTCTTAGGAAAAGAGTTATGCTGGAGGCAGTTTTAAAATCTTGTGTATTTTAATTTTTTTTAAATCTAAACATTGAAATCAAAAGAACTGTGTACACTTACCTGCACAAAGTGGACTTAGCCCATATTTCTAGAACCAAAACTGCTCTTTCACTATCACTCTGGAAAATTTTTTTTATGCCAAATGGATTTTTATTTTTGTTAACCAACAAAACGCTGCCTGAGCTTTGTCCGAGCGCACCCAATGACAAGCAAAAAGTGACACATTCTATCGCTTCATGGCACCAAGATGAAAGCAGCAGAGGTGGCATACAAAAGTATAATAAATGATTATCTAGTTCTGGAAATCATTAAGTAAGCCCAGAATTGTAGCGTTTGTCCTTTCGTTGAATCGTTATGCCACTGAAAAACCAACTTTGTGTAGCATTAGTATATATGAAGTGTAGACAAAAGCCTTGAAAATTCAAGTAGTTAATTTTTTAAAGGGCAAGAAATGAATCCGTATTAAAATGCATTTCTTATTTGTATTACTATAACTTAGACTACGAAAACAGAAAAATCGCTGCTGATGCTGTTAGTGTAGTCTTGCATTTCACTCCAAAAGGAAAACAAAATGATTGACCCTTTCCTCTTCCCACTGAAGTCTGTGACGTTGATTTAAATCCGAGCAGGATCAGACCCCAGACTGTTCAGTTTCATTGTTGTCTCTAGTCTGTTATGCTTCCTGCTTCTCTTTCATTAACAAAATACTATTGTGTTTGCATTCCCAATTCCCTGAAAATGGAAGAAAAAAAATCACATATGCATGTTAATTATGAAAATAAAAAAATAAAACCCCATAAAGTATATTTAATGTTGGCTGTTGGTGGTGGAATAATAAATTATTCCTTTTTTAATCAATTTTTTTAAATGCCTCTGTAAAATCTGTTCAAAATCTAAATGTTTGTGCCTACGCCAAACTGACAATGTTCCCTTGACTTTAATCGCTTATTTTCACTAAACATATAAATATATTGTAAAACAACTCTGTCAAGAATTCTTCCAAAATAAATTTTGTGACATTTCTAAATAGGCTAAACTACACTAAATCCTTGCCAGGTTTCTATTGCTGGTGGGGGAGATTGATTTTGGTGCTCATAACCCCAATCTAAATGTATTCCTTTCTCCTCCTGTGTGCTCTTGTATTCATGCATTAATAGACCAAACTTAAAATGTATAAAGAAAAACAAACAAACTGCTGTCTGGGATGGCGATGCCTTTTATAGTTCATTTCAGAACAAATTTATATTCACTTTATAATTTCTAGAAAAGAAAGACATTAACCTACTTAGGGCAAGACCAGTGTACACCTGGACTATCTAATTATAGATACATTCCCTGCAGTTAGTCTGGGTGCCTTCAAATGAAATAGGAAATTTTGTTTGAGAGGGTTCCCTCAGTATGAGTGGAGATGTTTGGATGAATTAAGAAACCCCTGCACACAATTGACTCTTTGCCCAAAACTTGAACTAGAACTTCTGGAAAATTCAGAACTGTTCAAGTTAATGGTCCGTTCCACTCTCCCCACAACTGCTATTTTTTTGCTACAGTGGCAGGCCATCTGTGGCACTGCAGCCTGCTTCCTTAGGTCCTCTCTTTAGAGAGAACAGGAGTACTTGTGGCACCTTAGAGACTAACATTTATTTGAGCATAAGCTTTCGTGGGCTACATCC
>NW_020665140.1:1567379-1569550 GCF_002925995.2 Terrapene triunguis
TACCCCTCTGATACTCTCTCACTCATGTAATTCAGGATCTCTGACAATTGTGAAGGCAGCCAGTGTGGTAGAACCCTCCGAGGGGCTGTGTTTCACTCTCACTTGGATACATTTTACTTTACGGTTTAAAAGGCCAGCTGCGGGGAGGGGCTGGCACTGATCCTCTTGTCCACATGAGAAACCAGCCCCCCATCACTCTTTCTCCTGAGTGCCCTGGGGACTTTGTGATTGTTCGATTTTAATTTTTTATTGTTGTGTTAGCTTAACCTGCAGCTGACCCATACAGATTTCATTTGGAGTAGCGCCACTTACTAGTAATGCTTTTTCTGACACCCTGTAGAAATTATGCTGCCAGTCTTGTGGTTTCAGCCGTCAGCGCTGGCGTAAGTTCTTTCTGGCGCATCCCCTTGTGAGGAGCCTTGTACAGGATTTCTTTTTTCATTATTTAGCACCTCGCTCTTGGCATTACATTTGAACTCTAGAACTTTTCAAGTCCACTTACTTTCCTCGAGTTTGATAGGTGGTTGCTAGCCCTTGGAGTGCCACTCTGATGAAGCCGAACATGTTCTTGGAACATCTACATACATGGTTGAAATATGCAAGGGATTCAGCTCTTGGCAGACATCTTTAAAAGGAGGAGGATGGGATGATTTTTCACTCCCTCGTCCTCCTCCCCCGCACACACGCCCCTCTCATACACGCCCAGGAGAGAAAAGGAGAGAAAGCTCTTTGTCCTAGAATGGATGAACATGGTTGATGATGATGACAGTATTGCACATGGGCGGAGTTGTGATTACACTCTGCTTCCAGTGACTATGAATGTGTGAAATGTCCCAGTAATTTTAAGTTTCCGTGAGGAGTAAGCCATTACTTTTTGGGTACATGCATGAATTTTAAAACCATTCAAGATGTGTTCCCACAAAGCAGTTTAAATGTGATTTATACAAGCACATGTAAGTCTATACTCAAGACTGGCCACCTCAAAACTATGCACAATAATCCTAATCTTGCATCAAGAACTATGCAGGTGGACCCCTACGTCAGCCTGGAGCCTCATTGAATTAAGTGGGGTTCTGTGCGAGTTCAGAGGCCTGCCCTGAGTGGAATCCGAGCCTTATATCTATCTCCACTGCTTACAGATGCATACAGCTTACTTGTGTTTCATCCTTCACAATAGAAAGGCTGGGTGAATTCCTGGCTCTATTAAAGTCAATGGCAAAGTTCCCATTGACATCAGTGGCTCCAGGATTTTATCCACTATGTCCAACATAATTTCCAGAGGTATATGCTGCCCCTAGAAAGCAGTATTTAAAGGTGTTATTTTACAATGCCTGCTGATATACATCATTAGTTTCTTCAAGTAGGATTTGTAAGAATGACTTAGTAAAATATAGGTGCGGTAATGTAATTAATGCTAACAAAACAGGCTGATTAACATGCTGATTGCTGATTATACTGTATGCTCCGCTCCTCCCAGCAACCATGATCCTTCAGGAAATCAATTTTAATTTTACAAGAAAAAAGCAGAAAACTTAAATAAATGTGCCTGTTTCAATTGAGCCTCTGGCATAGCCTCGGGAGCTCAGAAATCAGGCGGACTTGGGCTATTTTTCCGTTTTAGTATGTTTTAGAAATAGCAGCAGTATGTCTAATTAAATGGCAAGAAAAACAAGTACATCATTAAAATTTCAATGTTGGTGTTGGGTTTCAATTTGGAAAGAATTCTCTTGATTGATTATAAACCCTGCAAAAACACAGGAACAAACTCCTGAAAGAGGTGGGTGGCTGTGCGCGTGCATACTGACTGATCCATTGGAAGGGCTTTGTGAGGCTGTAGTGTGCCTGCTGTGTAGCCAGTGTTTTCATTCTCCTGCTAGCAATTAGGCAGCGCTCACAAGCATTAAAAATCTCACATGAAAGGGGAGGGGTATTAATATAATTGCCAATACATACTTATTGGAATTTATGCCCTGATTGCCAGGGTAAAATTTGTTTGAGGGGACCATGGATGGAAGAAGCTTCATGAGGAGTTCCGCTTCCAGCAGTGCCGATGCTACCATTTAGGCCAAGTAGGCGGTTGCCTAGGGCACCAAGATTTGGGGGCGTGAAAAAGCGGCGCCCCCATTTTTTTTTTTTAACAGCGGCCGCTGAGCTGGGAGGGAGAGGGAGTC
>NW_020665140.1:1569650-1581737 GCF_002925995.2 Terrapene triunguis
GGGGCAGGGAGCTGCCGCAGGGCTGGGGCGGGGCGCAAGGTGGAAATTTCTCCTAGGGCGCAAAACTTGCACCGGCCCTGGTTTCCAGAGGTTATCCCTCCTACTCTCCTCTCCTCCCCCTCTCCCTCCACCCCCCAGTTTATCCAGTTCAGATTTATCCATTGTGGAATAAAGGGGGGCGTGGGGGGGTGTTGGCAGCAGAACTTGTGGATCTTCTAAAATCCACATTGATTCAAGGAGCTGGGCTTCTGCACCAGAACTAGCCCTTCTCCACCTGGTTTCCCAGCATCCTGGCTCCACTGAAGCTATGATAACATGGCAGTTGCTCCTGGAACCTTCTGAGAGGAGAGGAGAGGATTGGTTTCTCAAACACAGGAGAAAGGTGCTTTACAGGCAGTGTCACACACAGGGTATAGATTACTCCTCTGTTGCTCTCTACACATGCAGGTCTTAGGGAGATGACTCCCTCTCTTACTTAACTGTAATCATGTCAGGTAGAGAAACACCATCTAGAACCAGGCTGAGAGATGGTTGTGTCTGAGTAAGGACTGCGGCATTGGACCTTAGGCAATGACACCCTTAACGCCTAAGTCTCGTGTAAGGAACGGCAACTGCAGCAGAAAAGATTTAATATTTATGGTAAATAAATAAAGGACAGGCTGAGATATCAAACAAGAACGTCTCTTGTTTGGTGATTGATTGAACTATTAACACAACAGATTGCGATTCAGGCAAGCAGAGACTCTTCCTATTACACATATTATGTTCTACATACTACATGGCTCCAAATGGAGCTGTATAAGTGTCTTAAAAAAAAATTCCATGCATCATTGCTTGATTAAAAAAATTGAATTTGCTTCACCTGTGTTTACACTTCTTGGGCCCGTATACAAGATGGAGAAATGTTCTCTTTTAAATCAAGTGAGATTAATATGATTGGATATTCCCCTTAGCCTCGCTGTAGACACAAAATGATATCTTTACATGGTTTTAGTCGTTTGTGTTTGTACCTAGGCTCTCGCATAGGACAGCAAATAACAGCAGGGGGCTGATGTGACACCCGTTCTCCCAGGCACATGTGATCTAGAAATTCATTTGTGCAGCTGCTAAAGCAGGACTTAAATGGGGTGGAGGCCTCCTGAATTTCATGCTCCCTGGAGGTGCTCCTCTGCTAGTTCTGTAATGGTGAGCAGTGAGTTAAAATGTTGTAAATAATTATGCAAAAACAGTAGCAATAAGGTGTTGTTTAACAAAGTGAATTTATGACTAGATCCCTGCAAATGGACAAATGCCTGTGCCCGTGTGGCGCCCTAAAGACTTCCGTGGGGCTCTGCATAGGCAGAGTGGCCGGCACAGCCACACACAGTGAATTCCAGGATCAAGACCATAGTATTATGAAATATATATAGTAAATCACTGAAGTTTTAAATTTTGATACAAAGTTACAGTGTGGAATGACTTTATATAGTCAGGCTATAAATGTTTCAGAGACAGGTATGTACATGAACACATGAAATGATTGCAGCTCCTTAGTTGCAGTACAGAGGTATTAGGAAAAAAGAACAGGAGTACTTGTGGCACCTTAGGTATTAGGTTAGATTAAATTCACAGCCATCACAACCTATCTATCTACAATGTTAGATAATGCACTATCAGTGATAATTATTGAACATTACTGCTTTAACTACTTGTATTTTCTAAATTAGGCTTTATCATTTTAAATAGGTGGAACACGTTTTTTTTCCTGGCAATATTATAGGTACACTGATCATACTTTCCTAAACCTGAGACCACTAGAAATATCACAATTAATTGTGGTTTTGAATTCCAATGGAAATAGGTTTTTGGTTTTATTTGGTTTTTAATAAAAACAAATAAACAGTATTTGCAATCCAGGCAGGAGACTGTGAAACTGAAATTGACTAGAAAATGACTCCAGACAAAACTGAAACTGACTAGTAGTCTATTTTTGTGGTCCAAATCGAGAGAAATTTAAACATAAGTAAAAATATTAAGCAGTGAAAAATAAATATTTAAAAAATATGTTGGTGTTCATCTTTTCATAAAATGTAAGTATTCACTACATGGGTATAGACTTTTGTTTTGTTTTAAATGTTTTTAACTCATTCTTTTAACATGAGGAAATGCTCTTTGTTTCTGGCAGTCTGATAATTTCTCAACCATCTAATCCACATCATAAAACCCACTAGCAAATTGTGGGGAATCAGTTGGGAAAGTGAAAATCAATATTTAGCCCACTGAAAGTCACACAACCACAACAATGGATAAAAGAGAATCAGAAGTCATTCCTTTCTGAGGACTTTTTTGTTGAATTTACACATTAGTGTTTCCACTTGAATGGCTAAATAGCTCGCTGATCATACCTGCTGTGCCATTCCATGGAGTTTCTCAGAGTCAACGGACAGGAGCAATTTGCACTTTTGATTTAGCACATGGTTTGCAGTGCAATCTCTCAGACACTTTTGAACCAGTTTAGGGTGAGTGTCTGATCAAGATGATCGTAGCCTTGGAAAAGGGAGGGAAAACCTCTTAACTTGCCCACCAGATCATTTTATTCTCCACACTTGCCTCTTTTCCATTTCAAAAGGTAATCTCCCACCTTGCAAACTGGAAATCAAATCTGGAATGTCTGAAAAAGAGAAGCAAGGTGGGTGATGTAATATCTTTTATTGGACCAACTTCCATTGGTGAGGCAAGCTTTTGATTTTGTCTCTCAAGCTTCTCTCTCTCACTAACAGAAGTTGGTCCAATAAAAGATGTTCCCCAATGCACCTTGTCTCTCTAATATCCTGGGACCAACATGGCTACAACACCACTGCATATAACAGTGTAAAATAGGACACGCTTTGTCCATAATTTGCAATAAAAGGCCAACTTCTCCAACCAACCTCCATGTTGTTCTATTTTATATAAAATAAGATACCAGAGTTCAAGTTGTTTACCTCACAGGAGTGTTTTGGGAATATGATTAATAATATTGATTCACTTTTCATTATTTTACTTTTTAAATTGGTGTATATATAATGCCTTAGGCATACTTGATACTATATGGAGAATAAGGACAAGATCCCCACTCTGAGGAGAACAGGAGTACTTGTGGCACCTTAGAGACTAACAAATTTATTAGAGCATAAGCTTTCGTGGGCTACAACCCACTTCTTCGGATGCATATTGAGTGAAACATATCGAGGAGATATATATACACACATACAGAGAGCATGAACAGGTGGGAGTTGTCTTACCAACTCTGAGAGGCCAATTAAGTAAGAGAAAAAAAACTTTTGAAGTGATAATCAAGATAGCCAAGTACAGACAGTTTGATAAGAAGCAAGTGTGAGAATACTTACAAGGGGAGATAGATTCAATGTTTGTAATGGCTCAGCCATTCCCAATCCCTATTTAGCCCTGAGTTGATTGTATCTAGTTTGCATATCAATTCCAGCTCAGCAGTCTCTCGTTGGAGTCTGTTTTTGAAGTTTTTCTGTTTTAAGATAGCCACCCGCAGGTCTGTCATAGAATGGCCAGACAGGTTAAAGTGTTCTCCCACTGGTTTTTGAGTATTATGATTCCTGATGTCAGATTTGTGTCCATTAATTCTTTTGCGTAAAGACTGTCCGGTTTGGCCAATGTACATGGCAGAGGGGCATTGCTGGCACATGATGGCATATATCACATTGGTAGATGTGCAGGTGAACGAGCCCCTGATGGTATGGCTGATGTGATTAGGCCCTATGATGGTGTCACTTGAATAGATATGTGGACAGAGTTGGCATCGGGCTTTGTTACAAGGATAGGTTCCTGGGTCAGTGTTTTTGTTCAGTGATGTGTGGTTGCTGGTGAGTATTTGCTTTAGGTTGGGGGGTTGTCTGTAAGCAAGGACAGGTCTGTCTCCCAAGATCTGTGAGAGTAAAGGATCATCTTTCAGGATAGGTTGTAGATCTCTAATGATGCGCTGGAGAGGTTTTAGTTGGGGGCTGAAGGTGACAGCTAGTGGTGTTCTGTTATTTTCTTTGTTGGCCCTGAGGAGGTTATAACCTAAATTGAATTCAGAGCTAATCTGTGCCCATGAGTCACTCTGATCTGGAAGAACTAGAGGTCTCATTTACCACTGCTTTGTCCTTTGTGTAATCATCTGCACTTGTGCTAAGTGGGTGTTGAATGGTAACATTTCACGCTAACTTAGCACAGGTGTCAATGATTACACAAGGAGCAACGCAATGGTGGATCAGCCCCCATGAATGTCAAGGTCACCCAGTAGGCATAGTCCGCTGCAGCTTGTTGAAGAAATTCTAGTAGTTTGTTTGCTACTCAAAATTCTTTCAATCTAGGTATCCCATTTCTCTTGCATCTCTTACCCAGGATGTTGATGGGACCAATCTTGGAAAAACTGTCTTATTGGTGCTTACTACCAGGCCTAGTCCTGTTGAAGGTGTGAATACTACACATTATACAAAGGCCAACATTTTCAAACTTTTATGTGCTTGACTTTAATTCCAAGAGCACTCTGTTAAGTTTATGTCTGCATTTCCATTATAAAGCCCTCATTTTCAGGGGAAATCCTGTGTCTGAGTACTGACCATGAAAGTTTTCTCCACATTAAATGCAAAATTTCCTCTGAGCATCTTTTGTAAAATCATTTGACTGCTTTCATAATACACATAGGCTGGAAACATGAACAACAGAATTTGTGAATTGATTTTTGTGGGGGCGGGGGGAAGGGAGGTAGGTTGGCATTCCTGAATCTGAAAAATGGGTCCCACCCCCATGTTTGGCAATGACTTTCAGAACTTTAATGTTAACTACCTCATTTAGAAAATGTTTAAAACAAATAATAGTGATAACTCCTTTTTTCAGAGAAATATTATTTGCTTGTTCATAGTTTTTTCAGAAAAAAAAATCATAGATGTTTGACAGTTTTCAGAGGGGTAGCCAGGTTAGTCTGTATCAGCAAAAACAATGAGGCATCCTTAGAGACTAACAAATTTATTTGGGCATAAGCTTTCATGGGCTAGAACCCACTTCATCAGATGCATGAAGTGAAAAATACAGGAGCAGGTATAAATACATGAAAGGATGGGGGTTGCTTTACCAAGTGTGAGGTCAGGCTAATGAGATAAATCAATTAACAGCAGGCTACCAAGGGAAGAAAAATAACTTTTGACATGGTAAGAGAATGGCCCATTACAGACAGTTGACAAGAAGATGTGAGTAACAGTAGGGGAAATTAGTATTGGGGAAATTAAGTTTAGGTTTTGTAATGACCCAACCACTCCCAGTCTTTATTCAGGCCTAATCTGATGGTATCCAGTTTTCAAATTAATTCCAGTTCTGCAGCTTCACGTTGGAGTCTGTTTTTGAAGTTTTTTTGTTAAAGAATTGCCACTTTTAGGTCTGTTATTGAGTGACCAGAGAGATTGAAGTGTTCTCCTACTGGTTTTTGAATGTTATGATTCCTGATGTCAGATTTGTGTCCATTTATTCTTTTGCATAGAGACTGTCCGGCTTGGCCAATGTATATGGCAGAGGGGCATTGCTGGCACATGATGGCATATATCACATTGGTAGATGTGCAGGTGAACGAGCCCCAGATGGTGTGGCTGATGTGATTAGGTCCTATGTGGACAGAGTTGGCACTGGGGTTTGTAGCAGGGTTTGGTTCCTGGGTTGGTGTTTTTGTTGTGTGGTGTGTAGTTGCTGGTGAGTATTTGCTTCAGGTTGGGGGGCTGTCTGTAGGCGAGGACTGGCCTGTCTCCCAAGGTCTGTGAGAGTGAGGGATGGTCCTCCAGGATAGGTTGTAGATCCTTGATGATGCACTGGAGAAGTTTTAGTTGGGGGCTGTAGGTGATGGCTAGTGGCGTTCTCTGACATTGTATCATGGCAAAGATGTGCATGCTACAGATTGCTCAAGTTCCTGTTAACTCTATACCCTGGAATGGCTCTAGACCTGCTGTTGTCTTTTGCAGATCTACAAAGAACATAGTTGCTCGGGCTTTTGGGGAGTGAGTAGATGGCTGAGCCTTGGTTTGTTAAGGGGAAGCAGAGGCATTAATACAATCAATAAGAGAAATTGTATGGCTGGTTGACCTCTACTTCAATATGTGAGTGAAATGATACTGCTAGATTTGTTATTTTGTATTAATCGTGTTTTTCAAAATGTGTCAACGATGTCATTTATTTATATTTATATATATACAAAAAAAAGTAAAAGTGCTTTTTCCAGGTTCTAAGTATCAAAGGGGTAGCCGTGTTAGTCTGGATCTGTAAAAGCAGCAAAGAGTCCTGTGGCACCTTATAGACTAACAGACGTATAGGAGCATGAGCTTTCATGGGTGCATGCATCCGAAGAAGTGGGTATCCACCCACGAAAGCTCATGCTCCTATACGTCTGTTAGTCTATAAGGTGCCACAGGACTTTTTGCTGCTTTTACAGATCCAGACTAACACGGCTACCCCTTTGATACTTAGAACCTGGAAAAAGCACTTTTACTTTTTTTGTATATATATAAATATAAATAAATGACATTACCATAGACCAAAAGGTATCAGGTCTCTCAAGTGAATGACTTGTATCAGAGAAATCCCAAACACGGGGTAGCCTGAAAAGGGAACTCATAATTCGCCATTCAGTTCAGTCAGATTCCTTTAGAACCTCCCTAATAGGGGACATGCATTTTACTGAAATCTGAGGGATTTTATTCTTTATAATCATTATTGTTCTATAAAGATAAATTAATTAAAAAGATTAAACTTGTGCACACAAAATTATCATATGTGTTAGAAATAATTGTATATATTTATGAGTATATGCTGTAGATGTATGAGTTATTCTTATAGATATAGATATATAACTCACACATTGAAAAACACTAATTGAAAGTCTTGCTTAAATTATTAGCTTAAAGGATAACGATTGAATGGACATGGAACTTCCTTCTCAACCCTGGAGGCGGTCTTTGTAGGTCAGGTTTCAGGATCTTTGACCCTGATCCAGCACTCATTGAAGTTGGTGGAAAGAAAACTAGCATAAATACCCAGGGCCTGACATTGCAATCTGATACTGTCCTACATGGACACTTGCCTGCATTAAGAGTTTAGGACTGAGTTCACATTTGGCCCATTTATGCAAACACCGAACTCTGTGGAAGACTCATATGTGTGAATAATTTAATCACATAAGTGTTTCCAGGATTAGGCCCTTGGTCTGAGGAACCTCTGCATACTGACACTCTAGTTTCGGTGAAGTACACACAAAATTAATACAAAGTAACATAGGGATAATAGTCCAAATTAATTACAAGTGAAACTTTGTTGACTTCAGTGAAGTTACAGCTGGGATGCTTTTGGCTCAGAATTCAGAACCTTCTGTTTGCTGGCCTTTATGTAAGTCACAGAGAAGACAGTTCTGCCCCCCATTCACACATACAGCTGGAGTGAAATTCATCAGTCTTTGGGCTGGATTCTCTACTGCTACCCTCAGTGCGTTCAGCACAAGGAGGTGCTGCTCAGGAGGGGAGAAGTTAAGCCTTTTTTGTGCTTCCTGGATTCTAGGATGCTCCAGGGGCTGCTTTATCCCACAGCAACTTCCCCAAGGCTGCACATGGGCCGCTCCACAGCCCGGAATAGCTGGAGTAGTGCCCCATCCACTACCCTTGAGGCCTTTCCCAGGCTTTACCAGCCCCGCACATCACTGGAGTGATGCACAGGGGTCAGCATCTGGCCCTAAATGTTGATTTTTTTATTTTAAATGGGAAATGAAGTGGGAGTTGGATGATGGAATTCCCCTCATTTCTACTCTCACAACCTCTGGGCAGGCAATTGTGGCCTCTCTTTCTCTAGCCTGTCCTTAATCTGATCTAGCTCAGAGTCCGTGTTGGCAGCATGCAGGGGCTCTGGTGGTTCCCCTTATGCAGCTGTTCTATTTATGGGTCTTACTGTGGGTCTTCAGCAGCACATAGGGTCTTGTACTTGCCCCTTTGCAATAGGGTGAAATTCATCTGTGAAGAGGAGACTTGATGTAAACGAGGCCTGATTCTACAGCTGTGCCATTCACAGGACTTTTGTTGAAGCGAATTGGAATCTCGTACGCTGAAAGATGGTAAGATCAAGTCCTGTGTTTAGTGTGCTTAGCAAGATTTAAATTGCAGGCCACAAAAGCGTGGACGGTGACCTTTTTTGTAAGCCTTTTCAGACTTTTTTTTTTATTTTTTTATTCTTGTTTCACTATTGTTTAAAAAAAAAACTTCAACAGAAGGTCTGTGACTGACATTTCAGAGTGTAACCGGGAGAACAAAATTTCAATTTGACCCTGGCACCACAGCTGCTAAAATATTAACAGCATTAAATGCAGGTGAATCGGAAATGTGTGTGCAGGCCAAAGATTCCTCTAGGCGGTTTTATTCTGGCTTACTTGTTCCTTCACTCATTGCCACGAGACTGGAATCTCATCTGCCTCCCTCACCCAAATGAAGAGTGACAGGGGTGATGAGGATGGTGGATATTGCAACAGCATTTCTTTGATAGTAAAAGCTGCCTGTCTGATAAGATTTAACAGGCAATATTGGTATTTCAGGAAATGCAAAGCCACCTTTGAAAAGTGCAGAGAAACTCCAGGGAGAGATGTTTGTACAGTTTCTGGCTGAGTCTCTCTCTCTCGCTCTCTCTCTGTTTTCATAACATATGTGTAATTAATGCTCAGATTCACTTTTACATTAAAATATCCCACTGAAGCAGTGTTTTCGAATGATCCTACTTTTCAGAAGGTTTTCTGAAAAAGAACAAATCTTAATCCCTTGAGAATGCAGAAGCACAATGGGCCAAATTTGTCTTTGGTGTAACTCCATTCACCAGGGATGTATTTGACCCCCAGTAGGTTTTATTGTCCTGTTCTTTAAGGCTACATTTTTCATTATCACCCTTTCTGTGCATACATACCATTACTACACTTGCAAGTGGAAATACCGTTCTTGAGTACATAACAGCACAGATTGACCAAGCAAATGCTCAGTTGCTCTAAAAAAGGCTAGCTGGCTGTCTGTAAAGGAGGGCTTATACACATGAGAAATGTTACTCATTGGAGTAAAGTTACTCTATGTCCAAAAGTCTTTTGCAAATCAGGACCTTTGTGCCCTAAATGTGCCTGTTCACAAATTTTGTTCATAGCTTTGTTTTTGCAGGGTAGATGTTGAGGTTCACGTGCAAGGTGCTGGCAGAGAGTGACAGATTTTCTGTGGGCATAAGAATCTACAGAAGGATTTTCCTTTTAATTGATTTCTTTGAAAAAAACTGTCTCGGCCATCAGTCTAGAAAAGCAAATATTGGGATTAATTGTGTTATCTGATTTAGAAATATGTTCAGCTGCATACTGTGAAAAGCAATGTGAAGTATTCTCACTACACTAATATCAGGCACTAGGTACTTGTAACTGGTCTATTTTAATGAATCTGTGAGGATTAATATTTCAAAATGGGGACACACACCCTTTTTGCAACCATTAGGATTGTTAATTTCCATGAATGTCATACAGGCTCTCTTGCAGAACTAGTTAATGAGGTGAAGCAATCATTTTGGCATGACCACATTTAGATCATTGGAAAATCTGCTGCGTACATAAACGGAGGTTTTTTTTTTTTACAAATTTATTTAATTAGCCTGTTTTTTTTTAATGTAAAATGCTAAAATTAGCCCTTAAATAACTAGATCTATGTCCAAGGCATGAATTTCAGTACTGATTATCATTAGGGAATTAATAAAAAGCCAAAATCAAGCTGTTTTCTACAAAGTTAGCCATATAATGGGTTTTTTTCCCAATTTCGCTGACTTTCTCTCTACTACTTTATCCCAGCCTTCTTCCCTCCCCCCACTCACCGCTGCACATGAACAACTCTTGCTAGCATTCTTGCAAAGCTGCCAAGAAACTGTGAACAAATTTAATGTCTGAATAACTGCTTGGTCTCCCAGTGACCTTGAAAAAATTAGTTTGCATCATTAAAAATTCATAGAAATGAAATTTTTGTGAGGAGACTGGCACATGCAAAATTAGTACTTGTTGAAATGCAGCTGGAGTAATTCAACCTAGTGAACTTTCAAAATGGTAATTCTTCTGAGAGCTAATTGCACCCACCTTACAACTTGGATTGAGTGTTGCTATTTGACTTTCTAAAATAATATCATCCTGTGTGTGTGTATATATGTGTGTGTGTGTATGTATGTGTGTGTGTGTGTGTATGTATGTATATATATATATAAGCACAGGTAAAATGCATATGCAATTTCATAGAAGCAGAGTGTTTAAAGATTTAAGCATTGACAAGAGGATATGTACTGTAACAGGATGCAGTGACTGAGGAGGGTTGTTGGGAGAAAAATAAATTATAATGCTTTGCTATTATCAATAAATTGTATAGTGATCTTTGCTGTATATCCTTTGGGAATTCTGTATACATGGTTAGCAATGTGTCTGAGTTGTGAAGTTAGGATCTGGAACCAAAGAAGCAGAACTGAATATGTACTACTAAAACCACAGCATTTAGCAGTAAGGTACCCTGCCCTCCCATCCAGTGAATGGCAAAATACAATTTTGGAAAAGTCCCATTTGTAACCAGTTCAGGGACGCAAAGCACAAAACCCATAGAAACTGGGCAGTTAGAATGCTGTCCATGTGCACAGAGAGTTCTGATTTTCATTTGGTCCTTACTCAGGCAAAACTCCCACTGAAGTCATTGGTTCCATATGCATTGAATAGGACCTGATGATTTGGCCTTCTGTTTTTAACGTAAGTTTGTTGCTTTAGGAATGTTTTTAAATCCACAAGTACATTGATGCATACTGGGCTTGATCCAAAGCCCATTAAAATCAATGGGAGTCTGTCCATTGGATAAATTGGCTTTTGATCAGGCTCCAAGTGAGCAGTGGGAATAGAAAAATATTCTTTTTTATGATTAAAATTCATGGAGGCTAAATCGTGCTGTCATTAACACCAGTGTAAATTGGAAGCAAGACTACTGACTTCAGTAGAGTTACTGTGGATTTACACTGGGATAACTGAGAGCAGAATGTTGCCTTGAACAGAACTGAACTGTGGTAATTTTCATTCCGGTACTTGACTCTCACTTGGAGAAAGAAAGCACGTGTCAGGATAATGCCGTTCCACCAATTTCCTCACTTATCTCTCCAGTAACGCTGGAAATTTCTCGAAGGGTGCAGTCAGAAGTGTGAATATTTCTCTCTAATTAGCATTTGTGCCACCAGCCTTGAGATCTGCCCTTGAACTCGGCTTAATTGTTGAATGCCAGCTCAGACTCTGTCAACGTGTGCACAGTGGTCCATTTTGCTGTCACATCCTAATTAAAAAGTCATTGCTCTCAGTAACATTTACCACCATGGCAGAACTGAAGTGGTAGGCAGTTTAAACTGGATACTATAGAATGAAAATAAGTTTGGCTTCTTGATGTTTTCATGTTAGGATGATCATACAAGCATACATTTGGGGAACCAATTTCAATCCCTATTGATTTTGTTTTGCTCCCGTGTTTTTTTTTTTTTAAATACAACATGTCAACTTGTATGGCTGCCTCTGCTGCTTGATGACATTAACATATATCGGGCCACCCCTTGTGCAGAACTGTCCTGAGGTGAAACCTCTAGTGGTCTGGAATGGAAAGAGGCTGCAATTTACTGAGTCCATTATCACCTCTGGACGTGTAGAATGATAATGGAAGTGACAGAGGTGCAGCTGAAAATTGGCTCTTAATATTTTATGTGTTAAAGCTGAGAATTGGAAATCTCACACTGCTCTTCAGGGAAAATGAAGTGTGTGTGTCTTTTTTTCCCCTCCTCCCTCAGAAACACAAATTCAACTACTGGGCAAATCAAGTGTCCTATTTCGGAGGGCAAGATATTCTTATTATTTGAAATATGCTTCATCAGTAGTTTTACACAAATAATAATTGCATGAAATATTATGAAGACTGAACACATTTATTCAGCATTTATGGGATGGTGGCATCACTATAATTACTGCAATAAAGCTTTTTCAAAATGTACATACAGTGTTGTTTTCTTTTTGCC
>NW_020665140.1:1581747-1595759 GCF_002925995.2 Terrapene triunguis
TTTTTTTTTTTTTGCTGCTTGTAGCTTTGTAACCTGTTCTATTTCATCACTGCTGTATAATGCTTGCAAATTGTGCTCTTCTATCAAGGGAAAAATATTCTCACCAAACTATTAAACAAGATTACCATGCATCCATTCATATGTAATGGGAAATGGATACAACAATTTAAAAATAAAATAGTTTCTTCTTTTAAGCGACTTCTTATGAAAATAGCAAATTAGCTCCCTGGCCCTCCACCAACCCTTGCCCACAGACTTACTGCATCTTCTTGGTCCTGATTACAAGCAATATCCAATTATGTCAGTTCTTACAGATTGGATTTATAAATTTCTCATGTTTTCATATAAATTGGATACTTAGGGTTGAATGCAGCTGCTGAGGGCGTGTGCACTGACGCCCATGGAAGGAGAGATTGCTTGAATGAGTTGGGAGACTTTTTCCTTTCTGCTTAGTCTCTGTGTGTGCAAACACTAAGGGTAGGTCTGCGCTGCCAAAAATAAAAAGGTGTATTCTTAATTTGAGTTTGCTAACTTGGGATGAAATAGCAATGACGACAAGACACGTTGGGTGAGCAGCTCCAGTTAAAGCATGTGGGGGAGCCTGGGATTGTGACTCAAGCTGCTAAACAGAGTTAAACGCAGAGTTGCCATAAAGAACATACCTTTTATTAGCAACGTAGATATATTCTAACATAGGGAATCAGGCCACTCAGCGGATAAGAATATTTCCAAGACTACCAAGGTGATTGTCAAGTTTCCAGTGATCTGTACCTTCCTCGGTAAAAGTGTCATTAACTTTTCATAGTAAAGTCTTGTTTTGTACAGAATTGCTTCCCTTGAAGGGAAGGTTCACTCTGGCCAGAATTGTGACTTGCACACGGCAATGCACTGACCTACTTTAAGGCTTGCAGCTGGCTTTGTTATAGAACAGACCAGTGTTGCACTGTGTCCGATATAGTCACATGCAACTTTTCATGGTGGGTTTCCTGCCTGTCTGTTCACCAAGTCCTAGCTTTGAGATTGCATTTCCTGCTCTCTGCCAGTAAAGTCTGCATCAGAGAGAGGCTCAAACCAAAATCCTGAATGCAAACCACCCCTTTAAAGTTGTTATTGCTTTAAAGGGATGCGGGTCTTCTAGTTAATATACTTGGACTAGGATACAGGAGTCCTGGGTTCTATTCCTGGCTCTACCACAGACTTCCTGTGTGACCTTGGGCAGATTGCATAGTCTCTTAGTGCCTCCATTCCCCATCTGTGAATGAGGAATAAAAATACAGCTGCAGAGGGCTTTTGTGGGCTACATTCATTTAAAATGTGTGCGGTGCTCACATACTACAGTAATGAGATGATACAAGTACATAGATGGATTTCTTATTGCACAACTTGTCTGCATCGTGCTTTACGAACACATATGAACAGGAGCGCTGCCAGCTTTTCTGCCGCCCTAGGCGGCGGAAGGTCCCGCCCCGAAAGGCCGCCCCCCCCACAGAGGCGGCGGAAGGTCCCGCCGTGGAAATACCGCCGCGGTTGCCGCCCCCCAAATCGCAGCGCCCTAGGCGACCACCTAGGTCACCTAATGGGTTGTGCCGGCCCTGCATATGAAGATATGGGCTTTAAGAACTTAGTCTATAAAGGGGTGAAGATCTGAAACTGAACCCAGATGCAGGCATTGTGGCTGATCCAATCTCTGTAAAGGGTTGAGCTAAAGCCACAGAATCATCTCCACCTTAGCTCTCTGTTTCTATTCTGTGTATAGCTAGTCTCAGTTCACTAGGATCACCATTTGTTGTAGCTGGCTCCAACAGGATCACAGTGATAGGACTGCCAGTTTGAGAAACAGGGCAAATTGCCAGTATAATACACATCTTTTCTTCAGTGGCTCCCAACTGACTGTTACAAAAGTTAGAGAGGTTTTTTTAATTAAAATTTGTTGTTATTGAAGTGAACAGCCCTGCATGCCGTATGGGGACAAATAAAATATAAAATCAACACCTTCTACACCATTCACAACTGTTTTTGAGCTTGCTCTGTTTTAGACGCAGAACTGAACACCACCCTATTAAGGTTTTAATTGACTTAATTGAAGAAAAAAATCAACAAAGAAAAATGAGCAAATAACAACTGCTTTAATCCCAGAGGGATCTTACTCGGTGTACAAATAAACCACTCAGTTCAGACTGTATATTTAATGGGTATGCGCATGCCTAATTTGTATGTCCCACTCTAAATCCATTGCAAGTGAGCAGTCAGTTTTTCTAAGAGGAAGATAGATGATGAAAGATGCAAAAAATATGTGCAGGACATTTCAAGGAGCTATGGGGCAAAGGAATAAGGGAAACAGTAGAGGGAACAAGGGGAGAAGGTGTTACATGGGTGGGGAATGGGAGTGAGTATGGAAAACTAGGCTCTCAAATTCATATTCCATGTCACCATAAAAGTGTTTAGCAGGAAATAAGTTTCCCAGAGAAGAACATAGGTGATTTCCCCCCTACCTTTTAGAGTTTGACATATGAACCACAGCCTTAACATTTGAATCCAGATTGAGATTTTGAACCCCTCAAACTTTGGGAACGTTTGGGTCTGGGTTTTGGATCTGGGTCCATCTCTTATGTTTACAGCTGATAATAAAACAGTTCAGGATATTTTGCTTTTACCAAATGTGTATTTTGGTGATTTTTTTAAAAAACCTTTCATTTAATAGATTCAGTTCTGGTTTCTCAGAATCAAAATGTAAACATGTACGTGGTGACACTGGTGAAGGAGTTAAGACTCGCCTTGGCAGCTTGCAGAGCTAGGAGGTTCAATGTAAGCTAAAAAAGCCTTGGCTATTGATACTTTCTGCTGTTTGACATTGGGTCACTTAACCCCCCTATTTTCCTCTTCTATAAAATGGGAATATTAACACGTATCTGTCTCAGAGCAGGGCTGTGAGCAGAGATGATTGAAGATTTTAAAAATAATCATAATAACTGCAGATACAAGTGTTAGGTTCTGTTTGGTGCAAGTCATGGGGTCAAATTATTTGTTACTTATGTATTTTTGGAGAACCTCAGAGAATTCATTAAAATGTTTCTAAATCCACCAAATTTCCTGAACTTTAGCATCAAAAATGTGCTATTCTCTACTTGCTATTAGTTAGTTATTATTCTCCTGTTTTAAAATATTTGTCATTCAATCAGAGAAGAAAAACAATACTATGTGACCTCAGTGACCAGGAAACAGAGGAAGTAAACAGTTTGCAAACAACCCATCATCTAAAAATGATTTTTCCCAAACTATCTGGCAAGCACTTACAACTAACAAACACGTTAAAATAATTTCAAGGTGAATTCACAAATAAGTGTCTCTTAAAAAAGTGGTGTGGGTGGGTGGTGGGGGGAGGAGAGATGGGAAGGCTAAATTCATAAAAAATAATGTGACAAACAGGGACAGCTCTAGCTTTTTTGCCACCCCAAGCACGGCAGGCAGGCAGCCTTCAGCGGCATGCCTGCGGGAGGTCCCCGGTCCCGCGGATTCGGCGGCATGCCTGCGGGACGTCCGCCAGTCCCGCAGCTTCACCGTATCTGCCGCCGAATCCACGGGACCGGCAGACCTCCCGCAGGCATGCCGTCGAAGGCAGCCTGACTGCCGCCCTCGCAGGGACCGGCAGGGCGCCCCCCGCGGCTTGCCGCCCCAGGCACGCGCTTGGAGCGCTGGTGCCAGGAGCCGCCGCTGGTGACAAAGGTCTGTGCACAGATTAACTGGAATATTCGTATAGTCTTTTGAAAACACACAGCTCTAAATAAGTAATTATTATCTGCCTCCTACAGCTTGGAGGAGCAGAGAGCACTGCATGGTAGAAATCAAACAACATTCCCTCTATCCTACGTCTGCCACTTTTCTCAGGGGTGGGAGATACTCAGGATTTAGAAACAGAGAAGGAGTTGGAATGGGAAGAAATTCAGTATAAAGATTTTGTGTAAAGAGAATTATTGATTTAAGAAGAAAACAAGAGAGGAAGAAGGTACTTGTTGTAGCAACTGAGTTTTCACACTCTTCAAGAGCAGATGGCTTAATGGTCTAAACATCTGGTTTGAAATGTTTATTTTCCTTAGAACCATCCGCTCAAATTTAGGCAAGCTTGGTTCATATCTTCATTATCAAGCTAGAAATACTGTGCCTGATTCTTCACTTGGTTACCCCAGTTTTACATTGCAGCTGGTGTATCAAGCTGAGTTTCATACAGTTTACAGTTTGGATTTTTCAGACCAGGCCTTAAAACTGAAGTTCAGTGGCCATGCTGTGGGTTTTAAAGAGCCAGTGAAGCTTTCTAGAAGAAAAGAGGTTTGGTCTGGTGCCATTGTATAACATTTCCCTCACCTCCCCATTGATGTGCAACATTTCGTACATTGATAGATGTTGCTGCAGCTTTCTCTGGGTGCTCTACGTTTATAATCTGTAAAGTGCTTTGTCATGGTAACTGTATCTGAACTCGGACTGCAAGCTTATGCATGGGGCAAGGTAGCTGTGGTCAGAGTGCCCACTGTGGGTGAAATTCACCCCACACAGAGAGCCAGCATAAGCCATATGCCTCCCTTATGTCCCACTTAACATCTCAAAGTAGGGCTTAAGTGGGATTGAAGGAATGCATAAGCCTTGTGTTGACCCTCAGTACAGGGTTGAATTTCACCTTGTGGACGCACGGTACATGATCGCTACCCCATGGTTACTAACAAATGCTAGGCTTAATTTTTTCTTGTAATCAAGAGACCAAAACCCAGATAGTAATGTTATTAGAGGGCCAGTTTTGTTTAATGTTAGACACTATGTATTCTGCTGTATATTTCTCATTGCTGAATTTGTCATATTTGTGGGTTTCCTGCTGAGTTTATATTTATTACATAGCAGTACAGCTTGGGTACAAGCATGTTGTCACCTGCATGTATGGTTGTATAAGAAATTGGAGTGTGGTATTTTTTCTGTTATTTATTAATAGAATGTATTTATTTAACAAATGAGATAAAATGAGTAACATAGAGATTATATGCCAAATTCTGAGAGCATCACTTAGTCCACTAAATAATATTGCAGAGTGATGAAACCAGAGAAGAGATTGAAAAGAGATTTAAAGAATTAACCACAAATACAGACAAGGCTCCTTGCTTGGACAATACTTCGAACAGCCCAGGACACGTTCCAGACAGATTTAATCCCTCCAATTTACTAAGAAACTCTGGGATTTCAAGATATAACACAGTGTTTCTGTTTGTAAGTTGTTGCAATCAGGGCATCAGTTTGTGTCATATTTTGTTTGTTTTGTAAGTGAAAAAAGCACAGTTCATAATTTTCTAATCAAATCTCTGTCATCCAGATCAGTTTAAGCAGTCAGATCCTCAGCTGTGTCGAGCACTTCCTTAGGCCACTTTTGTACTCCTCCGTTCTTGGGCCCGTTCTGTGCCAGGCAGTCCCCAAATCCCACTTCAGAAAGTAGAGTAGTCTGATGGCTGCTCTAACTTGTACTGGCTGGCAGTGATCTAAAGATACCACTCTGACAATTGAACGTTTCAATGGCATAGGGAGGCTATGGTCACCTTTCTTTTCCCACCTCCAGTGATGGCCACAGAGGCAGTGGTGTAGGCACCACTAGGGTGGCTTTATGTTACCCAAGGATTTGCCTGTACTAGGAGGGGTATCCTTCAGTAGCCAGCTTAGCTGTCTTTAGGCCAGGTTTTGCACCAGCAGAGTGCCAAAGATCTTCCCTAGTGCAGGAGAGGATCTGTCTGTAGTGATACATCTTGGATTTCAGAGAAGTTAGATAAGTTCTTGTCTAGTTCTATAGGCAGTACCGCTGCTTGGATTCCCAAGTATAACTTTGCAAACCTTGGCTCACCTTCTAGTAAGGAGGGTCATCTGTTGACAGAATAGGTTTCCAGGGTCTTTCCACTGCAATATTTATCATGAAGAATTTCTGTTTTGGTCATACTTAAAAACAGTCTGTTTCCCACCACTGGGTTCCTCCTTGGTATCACCATGGGTTCTCTGCAATGGAAGAAATAAAGAAAGGATTTTTTTAAAATGACTTCAAAAGGAAAATGGAAATCCTGCACAATTCATTTCAGAAAGAATCTTCACCTCAGGGGCTTTCATATTGCAAGGGAAAAAGAAGCAATGGAAGAACAAATGATTTTTGGAAACTTCAGTAAAATTTGGTGTGGTGGTCATCTTCAGGCTCTCTCCACTGCTGGAATAAGAAGTCAGAGAGAGAAGGTGGGTGAGGTAATATCTTTTACTGGACCAACTCTATCTGACCAACTTTAAAAGTTGATCCTATAAAAGATATTACCTCACACACCTTGTCTCTCTCATATCCCAGGACCAACATGGCTACTACAACATTGCAAACAGAAATAAGAAGTGAGTTAAAATTGCAGCAGACTGGGAACAAGATGAGAGAGGTGACAGCTTTGTCATTATTTTTAATTGGATTTGCTCTTTCCCTCACAACTGACATACTCAATGCTTTTCTTTCAGAGCTGTTAGCTCTCCTACCACAAATGCCCTCGCATACTGTAAAGTTCCCATTAAGAAAAAAAACTGTTCCAAGTGTATAGACATAGGTACTGTTATAGGGATCCATATAGGGACCCTGGATCTGGAGAAATCTCCCCATCCTGGAATTTTGAGAAAATTTGGCCCTTGAACTGGATCTGAAGTTTTACAGTTTGAGCCTAACTCTGTAATGGATCTGAACCAGTACCCCAAGTCCAACAGACTGAACAGAAGGAACTTTTCATCTGGAATATGATCTGAACTTCGCACTAGTCCCCTCCACATCCTGAGATATACAAAGGGGGTGTAGTAGTGTTGGCCTATCTTTAGTGCATGTGCACAGGGGCAGATTTAGATTCCATGTACAACCTTAACTGTGTCATTTCTTGACTTTGTTTCTCTTAGCTTAGGGGTTTTGATGAAATCTGATAGAACTTGATGGATAATGTATGTTTAAGGTTAGTTAGCAAGTGCCCGTTAGTTTAAATACTCTTTTCCCTCTTTCCATCATTGAAATTCCTGTTCTGTATCAGCTTCAGGTGTAGTGTTAAATATCCACAACTTAATAGGATGTGTGAATAAGTGAAGCATTGGGTGGTTAAAAGGCTAGAAGACAAGCTTCATTATGATTACATCTAACTGGTGCATATATTCTCTTCAGAAGAGAAACTAGTAATCCAGAATTTTTTTTTTTTTTTTTTTTTTTAAATCTGTTGGAACCTACAAGCTCCTTCAAAATATTTACTCATGCATCATAAAATGTCATTCTGTCTTGCTGGCTGGCTCAGTTGCTGGATCCATTCAAAGTGATGAGCAACAAAAAAAATAATCATCATTAAATACCCTAACTGATATGGTTAGATGAATCCTTATTTTAAAAAACTGTTTTCCTTATAATATAATCAGCAAATTTTTTTAATTGCATCTCCGAAACTTTGGGGCCAAAATTAATATTGAATAAGCAATTAAAGAGTTGAACAGCCAGGAGTGAAGTCCTGTTGCTCTGCATGGAAGAGATTTGAATGACTAATAACAGAGTAAGAACCACACATACGGTTCAGGTCTGGTTCTGTTACGTTTGCTGGGTTCCCATGTGGAGTGCACTGCTTTTTGCTTTTGACATAGTCTAGATTTGATCTCCCCTCAGGCTTTGGGTGGACTTGAGACAGCCTTACTTAAACTTGATTTAACCCTCTTGGATCCAAGACACAGAGCTTTCACTTTTCTTAAAAAGGATGTTATCCTTACAAGAAGTAGTTAATTATACTTAACATATACCCTCGATTTTTTCCTGGTAATCGAGTCAGTGCCGCTCTCTGTAGCTTGTGGTAGCAGTAGTGTTTTATTTCCCCTTCCACAAAAGTAAAGCAGAGAGAAGTTTTATTTGTCTATGTTATTTTGGTGCAGGTCTTGATTAGGGTTGCCAACTTTGGTTGGACGAATTCCTGGAGATTTCATCACATGACATAATCTTTAGTTAAAGATTAATCTTTAATTCCTGGAGACTCCAGGACAATCCTGGAGGTTTGGCAACACTAGTCTTGATGAAGAATGCTCTGCATAATGGATTGTTTACAGTGAGGACTTAAATGATAGAAATGTGGCTTAGCTTGATATGTGAACATTTAGCTTCTGGGAGTGTTATTTGTCTCATCACATGGCAGTGCATAAGGGAACCTCAGTCATTTGTAGGGTTTTTAGAGCTTGGGGTGTATTATTGAATGTCTACTGAAGAAAAGGTGGCTAAAAAAATGTCTGTAACCACAGGTGTGGATACTGGAGGGAGAGGATCTAAGGTAGCCCTGTCCACCCCAGCCTGCTGTGGGCTGCAGTGTTTCATCAGCTTGCTGAGCAAAAACTACGTGCAGATAGTAAGAGGAGAGCAGCTGCTGGGGGGGGGGGGTATGTTTGTAACAATCTTCACACTGTAGTCCTTGAGCAAGTAAAATATAACTGTCAAGTGGTAATATGCACCCGCCCCCCAAACATAGAGCTACAAGCTGATCTTAGCTATGCAGGTGTGAACCTAGAGCAGTTCCTTTCGCTTCAATGGACTTAATCCTGGATTTGCAGCAATATTTGTAAGAACAGAAGTTGGCCCATACACTCGGGTATTATGTGGTTCTGTATTTCTCATTGTCTGGATGGGTCATGCTTGAAGGTAACAGTAAATCAAAGTAACATCCAGCAATGAAAATAGAAGAAAAAGAGACAAGGCCACATCCTTGGAACCAGATTTCCTACACCCAGCACAACTTATCTGCAAAGGTGACAAAATGGGGACCAGAGTCTGTCCCATAGACTTTTTCCATTTCAGAGATTCTAAGGACAGAAGGGACCACTGTAATTATGTAGTCGACCTCCTGTATGACACGGGCCAGAGACCTTCCCAAATAATTCCTACAGTGTATCTTTTAGGAAAACATCCAAACTTGATTTTAAAATTATCAGAGATGGAGAATCCACCATGACTCTTGGTATTCTCACTGCTGAAAATATACACCATATTTCCAGTCTGAATTTGTCTAGCTTTCACTTCCACCCATTGGATCATGTTATACCTTTCTCTGCTAAATTGAAGAGCCCATTATTAAACCTTAAACCCATGGGTGGCGGGTATAATAGGCCAGGGAAGGCTAAGCCTTCTCTGGCGCAGCTGCCGCCGACCCGCCACCGGACACCTGGGCCATGGTGGCCCTTCCCCTTCCCCGAGGCCCCCACTGTCTGCTGGTGCCTGCTTGCCACTGCTCGCCATGTCCCTCCTCCTTGGGGGTTGGGGAGTCAGGAGGGAACGCGGCGAGCCAGCGGTGAGCAGTAGGGTCTGGTGGGGAAGTGAGGTGGCTCGCTCGGCCATGCACTGGGGCTGGCCGGGCACGGAGGGGCCGGCAGCTCAGCCCATCTAGGGGGCAGCTTGGCCCAGCGCATGACCCGGCATCCCAGCTCGGGGGGCTGGCAGCTCAGCCCGGAGGGGCAGGCTCGGCGGGGCCAGCGGCTCGGTCCGGCATTGCTGGTACTGGACTGGTGCTTGGGAGGGAGGCGGCCTGCTCTGGCTGGGGTGGGCAGGCTGTGGGGCTCCTCCAGTCACAGGAGGGGGCCCTCAGGGCTCCTCATGTTACAGCGGGAGGGAGGGTTGGGGCTCTGGTGTGCAAGGGGGGCAGGGACTCGGCTGGAAGGGGCGTGGCCAGTGGGCTAGCCTCCCCAAAGCGGGGGTTGACCCACTGCCCATGTTGGTACCCCATGTAAGTACTTGTAGACTGTAATCAAGTCACCACTTAACCTTCTCTTTATTAAGCTGAATAGAATGAGCTCCCTGATTCTATCACTATAATGTTTTCTAATCTTTTAATCACTTTCGTGGCTCTTCTCTGAACCCTCTCCAATTTATCAACACCCTTTTTTACTTGCCTCAGCTGCATATTTTGTTACGGCTCACTGACAACCTGACTTTTGTAAACACCTGCAATTTTGTCTGTTGGCAAATTCACCGCTAGTACCCCAAGTTTGCCAAATGGGAGGAAGTAGATCTTCTGTTTCCTCCCTTTGGCGGAGCAAGCTAGACAGGTTAGTCTCACTGCTGGGTAGCAGAAGGGTTAATGTGGCACTGGTGACGAGAGGGTACTTGCCCCATTTTCATCATGAGATTTCACATGGAATGCCAGGTAAAGTCCTAGAGATCTGCCATATAGGCAGAGGAAAATAGAAATATACTATGTAAAATTAGTGACATACTGTTTTCCTCTATGCCCCTAAGTAGAGGAGAGCAAAGCCACAGATCTAGGCAAGGAGGTGTGGAAGAGTCGACTGTCAGCCCCGCACCTCTGGTTCAATTTAGCTATAAAAGTCTTTGGGACAGGGACTGTCTCTCATTAAGAATAAATGTAGTGCCAAGCACAGTGCGGTCCCCATCTCGACTGAGGCATGTTGGGGCTGCTGTAATACATTAGTTGTTTGTTATTAATTATAATACAAATAATAATACTGCAAAATGGTGTTACCAGAACTGATAAATACCAGAACAAATATTGAGATTACATTTGGTTTCTACAAAGATAAATGTTGGGATTTAATGTAGGGGTGCAGAGGGATATTGTGTTATGGACATGAAGCATTCATGTTCCTTTAGTATCTTTTCTATTATTTTACATTTCTGAGCTGTCCCTTTCTAAAACTGAAGGGAACAGAGTGGGACTGGCTGGCAGGATAAATTTGATTTTTCTGCAGTGCTGACAGAATTGCGGCAGAGTTGTTCTCTGGTAAGAAAAAGGGCAACAGCAGTAAATGCTGTTTCCATGTAGCAAAGCTCCTGTATTATATTTTTTGTTTGATTTTGTTTCAGTGAATGAATAAGGTCTGCACGGATTATTAATGGAGTCAAGGGCACAAGTGAGCTGGCTCTTACCCTACCATTATCTCTAACGGGCAAATAAACTAGAACTAATTGGCAGAATTAATCACACTAAAGTCCTGGGCCCTGATAAGGATCCTGCCACTCTATTTTTATTTATTTTGAGCCTGGAAAACAATTTAGCTCTGTTCCCCTGGATGTGCCTTTTGCAGTATCATATGGCATTATGTTAGATCTTATCATTATGGCTACATTAGTGTGACAGAGCAGCATTCCAGTGAGTATATCCACCTTATTCAACTCCACTGCTAAATGAAGTGGGACAGGAAAGCTAATTTGCTGTGGAGGAAGGGTTCTTGTTATCTAATCTACCCATTGTGCAAGAGAAATGTATTCTGTGTGCTACAACCCTTGATTTAAAAAAAAATGTACAGCTTGTTCTGTGATGCTAAACAGAACATAGTTTTTTGCTTTACTGGTGATTTCAGACCTCTGAAGACTCTCTGGGTCTTGAGGATGATAGAACTGATTGGCAAAATGTTCAGAACCTTTTATCTGAACCTTGCTGAAATTGGAAAGGGCCTGTATTCCAATTTGTGGTTCAGGTGTAACTAAGATTTCATAGAAGCAGCTTATCTTTTGAGAATGCCACCATTCAAGGTGGAGCTCTGGGCTGCATTTATTGTCTGCCTTCACCTTTCCAGGGTTGGTGGAGGGATAATACTTACGTCCCCTGGCTGGCCCTGGCCTGCTTACTGACTACACCTCCCCAATATGGATCTCTGAACTGCAGATTGCCCTGTCTAGATCTTGAGAAGGGGCAGGCGTGTCTGTCATTAAGGCAACTGAGCCTTCAGGGCATGGGGTGGATCCATGTGCAGAGGGTCCCCTCCATGTTAGTCATGACTGGGAAAATGTCCGAGTCAGGACTGAATAAAAGCCGAAAAATACTTTACAGTAGAACCTCAGAGTTACGAACACCTCAGGAATGGAGGTTGTTCGTAACTCTGAAACATTCATAACTCTGAACAAAGCGTTACGATTGTTCTTTCAAAAGTTTACAACCGAACATTGACTTAAATGAACTTTGAAATTTTACTATGCAGAAGAAAAATGCTGTTTTCAACCATCTAAATTAAAATGAAACAAGCACAGAAACAGTTTCCTTACCTTGTCAAATCTTATTTTTTAAACTTTCCCTTTATTTTTTTAGTAGTTAATGTTTAACACAGTTCTGTGTTGTACAGTATTTGCTTTTTTTTTTCTTTTTTTCTTTTTGTCTCTGCTGCCTGATTGTGTACATCCAGTTCCAAATGAGGTGTTTGGTTGACCGATGAGTTCGTAACTCTGGTGTTCATATCTCTGAGGTTCTACTGTAACTAGATCTGGGTGATAAATGCAAACAGTTCTGTGTATTCAACTGAATTTTTGTTCAGTGAATCTTCAGCCACATTCAGCCATTTGTGATGTTGTTGGTGAACATTTAAGCAATTTATTTTTTAGTTGGAACTGTGTTCAGAGAGGGTCAGTTTCAAGGCTGCAGGCACAAGTAATCATTCAAGAAGCACTTGCACGGTCATCCTGTCGGGGAACAGAGACATGACTATGGGCCTTGTTCTGATTTCACTTACACTGGTGTAAATCAAAGTGACTCCACTGAAGCAAACGGATCAACACTGGTATAAAACCAGTGAGATATCAGAATCAGGCCCCCTGCAACTATTCGCAACACAGCTCAAATTTTAAATATGTACGATCATTCCATACATTGCCTAGCACAGTGGGATCCTGGTCCATGACAGGGGCTCTTATAGGCACTACAATAATACAAATAAGAAACAATAATAAAGGGGGGAAATTTAAAATATTGTTGTACAACCTCATGCTCTCCTTCTTGGTGGGTTAGCACAAGCACGCAGAGTCCCATGAATGCTGACCTTGCCACAAGCTCAATAAACAACAGAACATGAATTTATTATTTGTAAGAGGGTCCTCTCCTGCTGGTGCTGACTCCAAAAAACAGTTTTGCTTTCCCTCCAAGCAGGAAGTATACCCATACTCCATTTCCCCTCTAGAAGAAGACACGCCCTCTAACGGGTGTCTGTGGATATGCCACATACAGACCCAGGCAGCACCGTAAATCTGTTACAATATATTTGTAGTAGTCAGAGAATCATGATCTGAGTGTGAAAAACCTGCCAAATTAACTATTTCGTGAAAATTATTCCCTCAGCTATAGTAAAAACTGATTTAAAAACCTCAGAGTTTGAGCCCCTGGAGTTACTCCCAAGAGTCAAGATTTCAGGATTGGGCCCATTTAACTTCTTGTATTGGAAAATACGCTTTCCCCACTCATCTGCATGCTGTTGATTTAGAAGGTTTGCATTCAGATAGATTTATTTCTTGGATTTCAGCTGAAGTAGAGAAAACCCTGCTAGTGTGAGCAAACGTTGAGTGAGACTATTTCACACTAAAAATAAGCAAGATAAGGTATCAAACTTAAACCCTTCAGATGTATGCAGTATTGTGCCAGTCGTTCTGGGATTACTTTATGGTCTGACTAAACCTAAAAAAGCAGGACAATCTGTTTGACTGTTAGTCCATTCTTAATGCATGCTGTTGTACCCAAATAGGGTGGCTGCTAAGGGATACGGGCCCACTCACTGATGTAATACAGCATGAGACAGGAACATATGAACTGCAGTATCTTGTCACAACAGGGTATACTAAGAACAGAATGCAGGACTTAAATCTGCATTTCCCTGCCTTTGTCGATTTACGTCTGACCACAGATGTCATTTTAATGCAATTTTAAAATTTAATTATATTTTAAAATTTTAATAGTCTGACTTCCCATTAAAGGAAATAGGGAGTTTGCATAATATGTTAGTACTGTAGCAAAGATAGTAGATATGGCTAAAACCAAAACATCAGATCACAACAAACCTGAACTTTGGACAGTTCAAATTCAGATCTGCATCAAGCCTAAAATTATGCTCTTAAATCTACATCTGTGCATTGGTTTTGAATGAGTCTTATACTGCTAAGTAACAGGTCTGATTTAGGGAGTCTAAATAAGGATTATGGGGCATAACTTTAGGCTGTTTTAACTCCAAACTTTGTATCTTGGCCTATTTCT
>NW_020665140.1:1595769-1640467 GCF_002925995.2 Terrapene triunguis
ACACACACACACACACACACACACACACACACAAATGCACTCAGCAGAGATTGCATATTCAAAAGCATTCGGATACTATCACACATCAAAACTTTAGGGACAGTGCTCTTAGGATTTCGCTCTGATGGTGTACAGTGTCTTTCATACAAATTGTATTTCAAAACACTTCACAGAGTTTCATAATAGTTACAGAATGATGTGCAGCATCTGCTTAGGGTGACATTGTCATGGTTAATAAGCTCAAAACAGACTTTTTTCTTCTTCTTATACTTGTAAATGTCCAGTACATTCTTTCCCACGTTTAAAAAACCCCCTACCAATACTGTAAAGAAATGAATACAATAAAGTTTTGGAGCCAATGTATCCTCAATGAACCCAATAACAAAGAAGTGTATGTATAAATGTCAGGGGGCAAATACATTCAGGAAAGGAACAGATACATGTTTCCAAATGGTTACTGCTGACAGCAGTGGGGGAAAAAAATCTATGTTTAAATTACCAGAAATACATATCTTGACAGTGTGCTTTCAGACACTACAACTATCTGCATGCAGTCTATAGAAATAGCATACTATTGGTCGTTCTCAAACTCCCACGAACATCTTTGAGAGCTTAATTACTAAATAATAGTTCTTTGTATAATGCATATCATTGTTCTAAATATACCTATCTCCACACAGTTATAAAAAGGATCTGCAATGTAGGCTTCTCCATAACTAGTTTGGAAATACAAATATCTCTCTACCAAGAACAAAAAGGGTGTCGTACACATTATGGACTAAAATCCAGATCCTGCCAAGACTTATGAACATGTTTAACTTTACACACTGTGAGTAGTCACATTGAAATACATGAAATTATTCAGAGGGAAAAATCCTGTCCACACTGAAGTCAGTGGCAAAACTTATGTAGGTTTGAATGGGGCCAGCGAAGATTTCACCCCCATTGTATTAAGTGAAGTATGTATTTAAATTTTGCCAGTTTGGGGCCTTAAAGCCAAACTGTACCCTCAGATACCCCTGTATGACTCTTCTGAAGTCAATGAAATTGCATAAGTACAACCGAGGAACTAGCTGTCTGAAATATTTGTTGTGTGTTTGTTTGTTTTTTAAACTGGTGACATGAGAACCTCCTAAGAGCTGGTTCGAGATGAGCACCCAGAAGGTGGTTTAAACAAGACAGCTGCTGCAGTTGTGGCCAATAAATAAATAAATCCTTATTTGATATTTTCTGACAAGTTGACTTCTGCACAAGGTAACAAAAGCAGATTAGGCCAAGATTTTCAAACTTGGTGTCCATAGTCGGAAACTTACATCCATATCATGCACCAAACAAAGTGGACTTTTTGCAGAGGTACTGAGGACCCACAAGTCCCAGTGAAGTCAATGGGAGCTCCAGGTGCTCTTCATACCTCCAAGAATCTAGACATGGTTAGGTACAGGTACAGATATAAGTGCGTGACTTTAGGCACCCAAGTTAGAAAATTTTGGCATATACTGTTGTTTAAGCTAATGCTGTGCAGAAGTAGAATGTCAGAGGCTTTACCGCTCTGTCCGTGTGGATAAAGTTGTGCATGTGAGTAAGTCTTCCCAGAATCAGGGGTTAAGTCAAGATTTTAACCCCAGTCTCAAGAGGTCAGTAGCTCATGCCCTAGTCCGTTGTACATTTTAAGCTAACACCATGCAGAAGCTGAACATTAGAAACTATCAAATAGAGGTTTTCTTCTGCACCAGTTTGGCAGTAAATGTCTAATTTTAAAACATAATTTAAATAATTTTATTAAAACCAAATTTGCATTGGGACTGATATAACTTTTGTGCCAAGTTCCGGCATGATGCTATGCAGTATGACTAAGTTACGTGCTCCTGGAAGAAAGGGATTTATAATGGAAAAGTTGACGGACCCTTAATTCCAATTGTCTTAAAACTGCAGATGGATTTAATTGAAAGTAAAGATCTCATACTTTCATGAGTACTGTTGAAAATTCTGCCACTCCTTTATATCTAAATATCAATGAGATGTAAGAGTTAATTTTGTTTTCAGTGCACTTTTAATTGTGTTTCATGTTTTATTTTATGATGCCATTCACCTTCCCGTGAAGAGTTAGGGACTTCTGTTACCCTTGATCTTTGCACAAGACTCACATTGACAACAGTGGGAATTCTGCATGTGGAATGAGCAGAATATGACCCACAGCGTATTGCTAAAACAACACATTCCTTTGTTGTTTATCTTTTTTTTTCTCTTCACTTCTGCAGCCTATACAATAATTTTAAAGAGTGAGACTCTTTAATTTCTGAGTTTTCAATTTTGCAACTACTGATCCTGTTTTGCTAATAACCACCCTCCTGTTTCTTTGGGCAGGTCTTCACTACGGGGGGGGGGGGCTCGATTTAAGATATGCAAATTCAGCTACGCGAATAGCGTAGCTGAATTTGACGTATCGGAGCCGACTTACCCCGCTGTGAGGACGGCGGCAAAATCGACCTCCGCGGCTCCCAGTCGACGGCGCTTACTCCTACCTCCGCTGGTGGAGTAAGAGCGTCGATTCGGGGATCGATTGTTGCGTCCCCACAAGATGCGATAATTCGATCCCCGAGAGATCGATTTCTACCCGCCGATTCAGGCGGGTAGTGTAGACCTAGCCTTTGATCACCCTCTGCTTTTGTCCTTTGCCAATTTTCAATTGATAATATTCATTAAACAAGGGAAGATCATGCTGCATCTGGTACATTTAACAGCAGTAATTAAAGAGTTCACAATTTCAAAGAAAAATATATCATCCTCTGTTGAAGTCCTATAAACAACCAGTTATGAAATCTTGAAATCTAGTGCAGTATCAAAAAGTCTGTGTACTGGGCAAGACCATGATGGGTGGACAGTCTATGAGGGAGAAGGGAGAGTGCACAGCTTGCTATGCGATACTCGTAGGGCCAGATTTTGCTCTTATTTACAGCAGTGTAAATCCAGAGTAATTTCATTGATGTCTGGATTTACACCGGTGGCCCTGAGACCTTTACATGGAACAGGAATAGCAGCTGTTTGAACAGATTGCCTTTTTTACTTTCCCTACAGCAGGGCTAACACAATAATCCAAGTGGACAGGCAAGTGAAAAAATATAGGACCAGCAGTGGGTCTGGCCTACTACGTCCTGTTACTGCACCTAAGGGAAAAGAAAGACTCATTTCTAAGATGCTGGTCCTGTTCCTTCAAAACCTTGCTCAAATGAGTAATTTTTATTTATGCTAGTCTTCCTGTTGAAATCAATGGGAATACATTTGACAGCAGCTAATTGGTTTAATACAGTCAAAATGCGTAATGAAAGAGTATACAGTTTCAAAGAAAGATACACCGTCCTCTTTTGAAGTCATACAAACAACCACTTGTGAAATCTTGAAATCTAGAGTGGTATCAAAATCCCATTGAAATCAGTGGGAGCTCCAGGTGCTCTTCATACCTCCAAGAATCTAGACATGGTTAGGTACAGGTACAGATATGAATCACATGAGTCAGATTTCACCAGATCATGCCCTCCATGTTTGACATGATAGGCATGGCCAGTTCCCAATGTGTGTTCTCCTTTTTACTTGTACACAGAGTTACATACAAATTGCCAGAAAAATCATGTTACAGGTGTAGAGCATAACATGGAGACACCATTGAAAAAAATGCAAGGAATTCTCCATTTTTCTGCAGTGCATAGTTTAGTAAATGTTAACAAAAATCTAGTTCTCTGAGATAGTGTGTCTTGTGAGCCACCAGGAATGCTAAATTACATACCAAGATGAACTTCAGTACAGTGGTAAAAAAGCTTCAGTACAAGTGTTCGGCGCTGAAACTCAGTTTGCATTTTTAATAGGCTTGTTTATTATCATACAATAAACCCATTATAGTTATCAGCATGGTACATTTATGGAAACATAACAATTACAGCTGCATAATTTATTTTCAATAATAGAAATTGGTGATAAGTAAAGGAAATATACAAAACCTTCAGTTGAGGTTACATTAACTCTAGAATGTGCTTTTCTTAACATAATGTCTGATTGGTTTGGATTTTTATATCAGGTTCTCTTTCCTTTTTTTATTTTTTTAGTGACAGTACTGCAGACCTGTTGTCTTGGTATTGAATTTCTAAACTAATCTAAAGAAAGAGGAAGGGAAAATCTAAGCAAATGACCTATGAAGATTAGGGGCAGTTTATACAGAGTTTACAGACATTTCAAAGAAAGCACATTTTGCTCAAAATGGTATTTGGAAATTTTCCCATGTGACTTTTGCTTCAGAGATGAACTAAAAGATGTACTGGAAAATAAGTTTAAAAAAATTAAAATTGGTATAACTAAGTTTATGGCTGGCACAATGACAATCTTGCGTAAAAAGTAGCTCTGTGTGTGTGTGTGTGTGTGTGTGTGTGTGTGTGTGTGTGTGTATATATATATACACACACCGCTACCCCTATATAACGTGACCCGATATAATACGAATTCGGATATAACGCGGTAAAGCAGTGCTCCGGGGGGGCAGGGCTGCGCACTCCAGTGGATCAAAGCAAGTTCGATATAATGCGGTTTCACCTATAACGCGGTAAGATTTTTGGCTCCCGAGGACAGCGTTCTATCGAGGTAGAGGTGTATATCCATTCTGCTTTAATACTGGTTTCACATGTATCTATCAATCGATCAATAGATTGCTTTTGTGAAAAGATGGGCCTGAAGCTAAACCCTTGATTTGAAGATACTGAGATTCTGATAAAGTTTGGATCCAAATCCAGACTTGCAGTTGGGATCTATGTAACTCTACAATGGGCCAAAGCAAAAATGTGGACCACTTTCAACCTTTGCTCGTGCCCAAGGCTTATATCTAGTTGGTTTTTTTTAAATAGAGTAGGGACCTGCTGTTATATCATTATTCGAGCAGGTGATTTACAGAGTGTTACAATGAGCTTTCAAGCTGCTGTGTTCTAAAAACTGTGTGTGAAATCCTGACCCCATTTAGGTCAATGGGAGTTGTGCCATTGACTTCCACAGGGCTAGGGTTTCGCCCTGTGATTTTCTCTCACTTGCTTGCAGACTTAGGGTATGTCTACACTACAGGATTAATCCGAATTTAGATAATTCGAATTTGGGAAACAGGTTGTATAAATTCGATTGTGCGCGGCCACACTAAGCACCTTAATTCGGTTTTTAACCACATTAATTCGGTGGTGTGCGGCCACACTACCCCATTAACTTAAACACAGTAATTCGGTGGTGTGCGTCCACACTAACCCTAATTCGAATTAACAAAATCGATTTAGGCTCTACTCCGTTCGTCGAGGTGGAGTACAGAAATCGATTTAAAGGGCCCTTTAATTCGAATTAACTGGCTCTGTAGTGTGGACGGGTGAAGGGTTAATTCGGATTAACGCTGCTAAATCCGAATTAAAGTCCTAGTGTAGACCAGGCCATAGATTTGGTGAAGTGGTCTGAGCATAAACCTGAGGACTGGGACTTATTGGGTTGTAGTTCTAGCTCGGAGAGTGAGGCCCTTTGTGGCCTTGAGCAAGTCAATTAAATTGTCTCCCTCAATTTTCCCCTGTCAAATAAGATAAAAATACTCACCTTTCTCACAGGGACTTTAAGAAGATTAGCTAGTTAATGGTTGTAAAATGGTTTGAGGAGGGGAAAAAACTACTCCATAGAAAAACACTGTGTGAAGTATTATTACTTTTCATCAAGATGGCCACCACCAGCTGCAGTCTCCGAGATGCCAGTTTTAATAATTAAAAGGTTTATTCCCTGACACAACTCCCAGTTTTATATCCTCTGCCCACAGAAACTTTAGGATTTCTCTGCTGCTGAGTAAATGGCTGCATCTTTGTTTTAATGCAATAGCTTGCAGCCCATCCGGCAGTACTGTGGAATGCGATGCTGGCAGGTGGGAATGCGAACTTCACTGAAAGGCCTAGAGAGCGTAGGGGACAAGCAAATACTGCTCTGCCTGCTGAGGCCTGTCCTTTCTTGGCAAGTGGGCAAATCTGCTGTGATGTGTTCAAACAGCCTGGCAGAATGTTGCCCAGAGTCGATGGAAACAGGAGTTCCTGCAGGGCCAAGCACAAAGCCCCAGCCGCAAAACCAGCACTGACAGTTACGCTGGCTTTTGTGCTGTAGAAATAGATTGTGCAGGATTGAGCATAAATGGGGGTGGGGGAGATAAATAAATAGCTTCTTTGAACTGAAACTTCATAGTCACAGTGGGGGGACACATATGCGGCCGCTGCTTTCAACTTTGTTGCACTCCACAGCACTGGAGTTTGAAACCACCAAGTGGGAGTCACTTTGACATCTCAGTACAACTAACTCACCCGCCATGTAAGGAAACACTTCCCATGACATGGTGGGAAAGTGAAAGGCAGGAGGTGGAGGGGGTAGGGAAATAAGGTTTGGATTCTGGAATGAAGGAGACGCTATGGCTTCAGAGTAGTATTGTTGACAAAGCAATCGTAATTCTTCTTCACCGCTTTCATATTGCCAGTTGCACCTTTCTGATTTATTTGATTTCTTTTAAAGATTTATAGAGCGCCTCCTGCCTAGTGCCTCGGTGCTTACTTACAAAGTTAAACAAAACAATAAATTACGTAAGCCCACCCACAATGGACAGTATTAAAGAAACACTCCCATGTTGTCAGGAAATAAAAACAGATCATCAGACTGAAGCTAAGCGAAAGATAAATGCCTTATACTGTGGTACCTGATTTGAGCTCTGATGGACCACCAGGAGGAGAGAGTTCTAAAGGAAGGAGCCCTCATCCGAGAGAACCACGCTGCCCATCCCAGAGTGTTTAATCCTAGGAGCCGACAGCCAGAGCCTCCAGGCTGATAAATAGTAACAATGTTGTCGCTGATTTTCTTATTACTGGAAATCAGGGGCATGGTTGGTATCTGCGAATACTTGTGGTGTTAGCATCGCATTGTAGGTTCTTCCTGTCTGCATCTGACCCCTATCAAAGATTGGCCCAGTGGGATTCTGAGGATTCTCTCCCCTCTTCCCTCTCCCCCCCCCTTCATTCTGGGGTCCACTGTTTCCTCCATTTGTCTATTAGTTGACTGTGAAAATGCAGCATATTCTCTGAACAGTGTCATTGGTAAACACCTTACCCCAGAAATAGAGTTGAAGAGCAGTCTCATCCGCAATGTAATGCTACAGTAGACAAAGGAGTTACAATGGGGATTAATTTTCCCATTTGAATCTGCGTCATGACTCAGACCGGATGATTGCACAATTAGCCCTTCTCCACTGAGCCCATTACTGCTGATTAAGCTGCCATGCTCCAGGAGATTATTTTATTCTATCCATGTTATTTCCCTTAAAGCATCGTGGCTAGTGTGGGATTAAATTATAGAAATTAAGGTGGCTTTACTGGGAGCCTGTTAAATGGTCATGTGAGTGCTGGTCCATTTCATAGCTTAGCTTTTAAAGTGCCTCTGCTAACATTTGAGTAACGCATGTTGATTGTTACAGAAGAGGCTGAGATTGTTTGTTCCTTGGATAAGTTGCTTTCTACCAGGAGCAACACAGTAATGCGTTTAGATGAGTGTCGCATAATCATGCTAGGATGGAGGCATTTGGTTATTTACAATCCCCATACATTTTCAGTGGAAATATTTTCCCTTTTCTCTTTGTTCTTCCTGACCCTCTCCCATCAGGAAGACATGGTTCCTATATTAATCTGTAAATCAGGAGTGGTTAGCTGGCTCCTGCCACAGGATTTGGTTGCGTTCCAATTGAAATATGCAGTTTTGACCAACCACTGTGGGGTCTGCTTTTCCAAGTGTCTGACACAGAAGAAAAATACAGATAGGATAGTCCCAAGCAGAAAGAAGCCCTTTGTAATTTCAAAATGCATTCTCTTCTGGTGTTGGCAAAAGGCCAGATTCAATGTGCGAGAAATAACAATATATGTAGGATATAATAATATGTATGTAACGTTAGAGAAACAATGGGCACTTGAAGTGTCCCAATTAGAGAGAGAGAGAGGGCACAGAGTTTTAAAATAAAACATAAATTAGATTTTTAAAAGGGAGATGGGGAAAAAAGTCTCTCTCCCTGCCCCCCTTAAATTAAATTTAAACTCAGAAGGAAGTTAGATTACTGTTTACGTTTATAAGTATGCTCCGTCCGATCAATGATACTTCAAGACTGATGAAGGCAGGCGCCTGCAATAATATTAAATGGCCTGATGTCTATCAGAAATTGCTGAGAACCTTCCTAGGGTGCACTGCTGCTAATTAAAAACAAGGAATCAACAGAACAATTGTGCAGGAAGTGCAAGTACAGATTGCAGCAGTAACCTAAAGGGTCATTCCAATTTCTAAACTGTCTTCAGTGGCATCAAATTTTTAAAAAGTCTCCGTAGCTGCACAATTTCATTCATTTTCATTCGCTTGGACATTTCTTTCACTTATGCAATGCTGGTTTCTCAAGCTCTGTGTGCTTGGCATTCCGAGGGCCTGGCACCGAGGCTTGAGAGCTGATACGTGAGAGCCCAGTAATTCCACAGTGTTGTGTATTCCATTCCTTCTCCTCCAGCACCAGCTCCTGGCTGGGCCTTTGAACCCCCTCAATGCTTGTGAATCTGGGTTTTCTTTTCTTCTTTGCTTGTAAGCAACTCTTCCATATTGTTCTTGCCAGTCTCCATTCTCCTTCCAGAAGCTTCCTGACAGGCTGGACAAAGTATTCAAAGTCAGACACCTACATCTATATTTAGGCAGCTACACTAAGTGGCTGGTTTTCCATGGCACAAAGCATGAACCCTCTCTGAGCTTTCCAATATGCAGAGGGACTCGGACTCAGCAGACTACACCAGACTTTAGCACAGAACAGCCTGCTCTCAAAAATGTGCTGAGCCCACTCTGCAGGCTGGTGCGGAGTATGGGCCCACCTTTTCCCAGTCTCCTTCGGGACAGTGCATGGCTCTGTGAGTTCATGGAGGGAGCACAGTCCCAGGCACAAAGACTACCGTTGTGACAGGTCCCTGTGCAAGGTACGCAAGATGGGAGACTCCCTTGGCACCTGTCACAATCTGTATTTAACCTCTGTTAGGTGCCATTTTTTGCAACAAGCTTGGAGAGGGAAGAGCCTTGAGACCTCCCACTAGATTTCTGGGTCCCTCATGGAACAAGGCCACATGCCACCAGTACCATGTCCCAGTACTCGAGAGAGACTGATTTTCCTCATAAGACTTCCTTAGCATAAAAAAACAACAGCAGAATGAGGCATGTAATATGGAAAATTTGGGGAACCTGCTGCACTAGTGTCTGACTGCTTCTTAACAATTCCCCACTTCATTAGTGATTGAGTGTTCATTAGAAAAGCCAAAGAGAGGACGAGAGCTCATTTGGAGAAATGGCAGTGAGAGACAAATAAAATTAAAACGTCAGAAACAAACCCCAATGCCCCTAGACCCACACACAGCCCGAGTGCAGCTTGCATTCCCTGGATGAAGTCTTTATCCATTTCAGGTGCATATTAAAACAGAAGTTTGCTTTCACCATCCATAACACACCTCTTCAAAGAGAACAGACAGAATGAACAAACCAGGGTGTATGTTAACCTTCAGGTCAAAGAACTGACAATATGGTATTGCATGTAGGGTGACCAGACAGCAAATGTGAAAAATCGGGACAGAGGGTGGAGGGTAATAGGAGCCTATATAAGAAAAAGACCCAAAAATCGGGACTATCCCTATAAAATCGGGACATCTGGTCACTCTAATTGCATGTCTTGTTCAAGAGTTCCCCACTTTTAGTCAGCATTTCAGTCTTCCTGTTGGCTTGTGTGTGTCTGCGCTAATGGCAGGCCAAACATACACCAGAAGCCTATAAATGCAGCTAACCTGAGTTTTTATATGAGGAATATACTGACTCTACTACAGAAAGCTGAGTGCTGGGCCTTGCTCTGATTCATATCCGTATACAAACAACCACCTAGTCATTAAGCACAGAACCTGTCAGAAGTGGAGTGGGAGGGATGGAATCTTAATTTTTTTTAATTTTGAAAGTGGGTGGGTTTGATGTTGATCAGCACTAAAGAGCTATCACCTGAATGAGCAACTGGATTTCATTTCTTTTTTGTTTGACTTCTCGATCTGGATTAACTCGCAAACAAGGGAATCACTGCCACTCAAAGCAGGTAATGGACAGGAAATGGCTTTTCACTGTTCAAGTACTTGATATAATCCAGACAGTCCACACAAAATGATTAAACAATAAACCCCACTTCGTTGTTAAGGAATCAGTAACATTTGTTATCTGAATGGAAAGATAAAACCAGGCTGCTTCAAGAAGAAAAAGGCTTATTTGAGACTCTTCAAAGGAAAAATTTTGAGAAATGTTAATGAAAAGCTATCAGTAATATAGCACCTAATGAACTATGAGAAGATAACTTAGCTGGCAAATTTGCTTTCAGTGTGTTTCTGCCTCCAGTTTGAAAGGCTTGCTTGGGGCCCCCTGACCATCCCTGCTTAAATAAACAGAGCAAGGGAAAAAGCTTTTAGATCTTTTACAAGAAGCCATTACAAGAGGCTGAAAGTACAGCCCATGAAAGAAAGGAACTGTTATGGTGTGGTTTAGGGCTAAGGCTCAGGGTGGTGCTGACACCGAATGGTGGATAATAGACTTCTAGTGGTCAGGCTTTACAGGAGACTGCGGCAAACTGTAGCAGCTTTGTCAGAAAATAGAATTGCTGGGTTTACCCACTTGACCTTTAGTCCGAATAGATGGGCTTAAGGAGATCACAAAAAGCTTTGCAGAAAAGTGGTCTGCTCGGTTCCATTGGTGCCTGAAGCACTTTTGTGAGACTAGGAAGCCGTGGGTTTCTGCTCTTGTAGACCTTTAGTGTTTGTTTGCCTTTTTGGATTCTTAGAAATCTTTATATCAAAATGTAAAAGTAAATATAAAGAAATAAACATCTTGATGGAAGAATCAGGAAATGTCTGTGTGCCTGTAACTGCTGTGTTTGTTTCCCTTCAAGGAATATGTTACTTTAAGTAATAAATAAAATGGATTTAAAGAAGATTCAAGTGCAGGACAATACAGTATGTATTGAATACAAAAGACCCCTGGCTTCATCCTGCAGATTTGTATCCAGACAAATTTCCATTACAGCCAATGGGAGCTTTGGCTGAGTATAAGGATTGCAGGATCAGGTCCCCTCAGATGTTGAAGCAGCATAGAGGGTGTTTCGCAAACCAACAAAAAGATTGTAATGACACACTGGGGCAGATTCTGCCCTCAGTAACGCTTGTACAAACCCTTTTAATTAAGATCAGAAGTTGGCTCTCCGAGTAAACTCACAAGGCCATTAAGTTTAAAAACAACAACCACCACCACACACACACACAAACAGTAGTGATACAGCTAGTTCAAGCTTTGTCTGAAACATTTTTTCAGTGAAAATGGCATTTTTTTTTCAAAACTGAAAACTTGAGTGGAAAGCTTTCATTTTTAAAAAATCTTCAGTTTTTTAAAATAGAAGTATCACACTATCTTTTAAAAATAATTTAAATTGTTCTGTTTTGAGCCCTCTGAAATGGAAATGAATTCAACATTTTTAGGATTTTTTTTTCCAATTTTTCAACCAGCTCTAACTCATGAGCCAAGCTGGATCTTTCATTTGCTCTTTTTCTTGAGTCTGTAGTATCTTATTTTTTTCTCTTTAATTCACAGCATGCTTCCAAACATGCAAGGATTCTGTTCTCCCCCTACTTGTGTCAATACACTTCTCACTAACACTAATGAGAGTCATGAACACATAGGAAAGACAGAAGAGACCCATCTATTATTTTCCCTCTTGAAAGAGGACTTATTTTTATTTCTAATAGTAACATGGGTCCTGGAAAGGAGCGCATATGGGGTATGTCCCCCATTATTGGCAGGTTGAGTTTCTCCCTAAAATGTCACCTTTCCTTAAAAAGTTGTAAATTTCTAGCTCTTTTTGTTGTGGAGGAAATGTCAGTTTTGTGATGTCACAGGTAATGCATAGTCACAACCACAGCCATCCCAAGACTGGCCTTTGAAGCACATGAACCCCACAGCTGTGGCTAAGCTGATGTATTTTGAAAAGCGCCCCAACTAACTTGCAGATGAGGAACTGCTGTCCCTGGCACTAAAGCTTTTGTGAGCTTCTTCTGGCCAGAAACCAGTTACTTGCAGCTCATTAGCTGCTCCACTGAGCTACTAGTTTGGTCTCTTGCCACAAGGAGATGGGGGGCGGGCAACTCCTTTTTTCCATTGGGAGCCGTTTGTGTGTGTGGAGGGGAAGACAACAGAGTACAGTTCAGTGAGTAAAAGAGAGTGTTGTGAACTCTCACAATTTTATCATGAGTCTTGAGATATTTGGTGGTTTTGCTAGAGCCCACACTGCTGGAATCGGGTTGTTATCTGAGAACCTCGGCATTCATTTTAAAAAGAAAAAGTCAGTTATTAGCCCTCGTGGTGTCCCAGAAAAATATTAAAAATGTGATCCCTAAGCATTCCCAAAGCAGGCAGCAAATAAAACAAACCCCAAATTTATTATTTTTAAATCTCCTGATTTTTAATCGTCTGATTTTTTTTAGGACAATGACTCATGTTGTTTGAACACTGGGGTTGGCAGAGCAAGGCTTGATCCATGAGGAGCTAGCAGGGGCAGGGGCAAGTAGGTCCATGATAAACAAGAGAAGACATTGGACTCAGTATTTCAAAATTTCCCCATATTTTAATGTTGTGTCTCCTCCCCATTGTTGACTGGCTGGTGATGGGCCCAGTGAGTTGTGGAAGGGGAGTGCAGCCACAAGTTCTGCTTAGTTTTGTTGCCTCCTAGGGGGCACTTGCCCTTCAGACTTTCTGCTGGGGTGACTCCACCTTCGTGGACCCCAATGTTGTCCTGATAACCTATGGACTACTTTTCTCCCTTCTTAATAATCTTGGTGTTCCTGTGTTTGGTGCTTTTGAATTTCACTGGGAGCGTGTGTGTATGTAAGAGGGAGAGATTTTTGCTGCAGATTGGTAGTACCAAGGTTGAACTCTGCAGTCCATGGACATTTATTTCTTCTAGTTCTATTTGTCTTCTAAGAAAAATAAATAAGACACTCATTGTGCTACTCTGTAGTGCTTTTGTTTTGTACAGATTATGGTGAATTCTCACTTAGGGTTATTAGAGCTTGGTTCTTAATCCCATGAAACCCCATTATGAATACCCTTATTATAACGAGTATCTCACTGTCATGTATGCAAATATCTTATCTCCTGAGAACAGCCGGGCATCGAGGGTGCCTTTATTGAACACTTACAGGTATGTGCTGAGATCACTTGTTTCTTTTAGCGCCAGTCCATCACTAGAAAAATCAATAACACTTCTATATTTGTCTGTGACTTTTCTGTTTTGTTAGTTTCGTCTCAGCGTCAAAAAATCTAAATAGTTAAGTTACTGAAAAAGGAAGATACATTTCTACTTCCTGCTACAAAGAAGCATCTGATTACTCAACATTTTGAAGATCCACAAAGGGAACAGAGGGAATTGTCCCTCTCTTTCAATCTGCCTTGTTTGCGATTATCAGCAATGATAGTCTATGTCCTTGTTTTAAAAATTACTAATTCCCCATGTTGTTGTTGTTTTTAAATTACTCAAATGCTTCATATTACTATCATACATTTAGCTTGTCAGGAGCATGCAGTAAGCATGCGGGACTCAGGCGTGTGTTCTGCTAAAGAGAATCTTTGTTCCTTTCCAGCAGTGGCAACTTAAACATCTGAATTTTTATAATGTGCCTCTCAGTCCCATGTTGGGCTTGATTTGCTAGATCCTGCTCCTAGGTATCCTTTTATTCATCTGTTGGTAGCCTTTTATTTTCTTTCTCAAACTGGTGAGAAAAGCAGTGAACCCAATAAACCATCAGAGGCCCTCACTATAAAACTAAACGAGGAGACTAATGTACTAACATGTGCAATGTGAAGCCAGTCTGTGTCCTCTCCTGAGGTCTCTTTGAGAGAGATACTAGGACTTCATTAGGCACACTGTGTCTGACTCTGGACTAATTGAGCTGTCATAAAGAGTAAATCCATTAAGAAGGTCAGATCTGTCTCTGTTGTCACAAAATCCACAATTTGCAAAGCAGCGGTCTTCAGAGAAAATTTTGTCCTCAGTTGCTAGACCTTTGGCTGATGGGGTGAGGGGAGAAGGGAAAAGGTTAAGAAGAACAAAAGAAAAGGGGGGAAAAGAGCAAGAAAATCTCAGGTCTAATTGGCATTAATAGGGCACTCATCTTAGAAAATGTTTTCTTAACAGATTGCTGCAGCCCTGTGCCTCAAGGTTTTTGATTAAATTAATGATGGTAGAGATAAGCTCCATTAGTGTTGCTGTTTCTGGAGGGAAATTTTCCATAGCCTCTCCCCTCCTCTTCTCCCCTAAATCTCAGGTACAATGATAGAATCATTAATTGGGGCCAGAGTATGCCAAGAGGATGAACTTTTTGTATTACTATGCAAATGTAGACAATCTAGGAAATTAATATTTCATGTGTTCCTATTTTAACAAGGAGTGTTTCGATTACAGGCTGCTTGTCACTCAGCTGGGAGGCTGGTTGAGAAGGTTGTTGTCATAAGCAAGGCCTTGAACTTATTTTTGTTGCATGCTGGCTGCTATCTCGGGACCAGTTAGTGAGTCCAACATGTTGTGTTATGTTGACTGCTGCCGGAGCCCTATGAACAGTGCAATGAGGAAAGTGTCGGGAGGTACGCAGTGCCTTTATGAATACCATCCTCTCTTCCAGTAGTAGAGTATGGTACAGAGCAGCAGCACCTCTTATCAAAGTTGTCAGTCAAGGAAAGGAAAAAAAAAAGGAAGGGAAAGGCCTCCAATAATTGAGAGAGCTGTCAAAATATTTTCTCCACATCCCTCCTAAGAGGTATATAGGCAATGATACATATGGACATAGCTGTTAATTTGTCTGATCCATATTCTGGATTATCATCTAGCATGATAAAACATGATTACAAGTACTTTGTATTTATGTTGCAACTGGCATTGAAGGATCACAAGTCAGTACATGAATATAGGGACAAGTAGTTGCTTTACTCTGAAGTGGTGGGGTGGTAGTTGGGGGCGTCTGGAGCTGTTGTTGTGTTCTGAGTTAAGGTCCTCCAGACATTCTGTCTGCAGCAGTCGAGGGCAGAGGAAGAACCAGATTGCCTCAGGGATAGTGTGCTGTACAGGGTTCCTTACAAGTGCCTTTGAAAGGAGGACCATGCATTCCACAGGCATCTGCTGCCCGATGCTAGTTGGTGCACAAAGGGAAGGAGAACCTAGGGTGACCAGAGAGCAAATGTGAAAAATCAGGACAGGGGGTTGGGGGTACTAGGAGCCTATATAAGAAAAAAGACCCAAAAATCGGGACTGTCCCTATAAAATCGGGACATCTGGTCACCCTAGGGGACTCTGGCCACACCCACAGTGTGGCTTGACATGGTCCCTTAGGACCATGGATTGCCAATAGCCATGGTAGGCTGGCCCCACAGCCTAGTGTTCTAGGAAATAGTAAATCTATTATGGCTGGGTCCTGTGCATTTTCCCTTCAACCTTGAACAAGACAGCTGTAATTTTGCCCTAATTAACTAAGCCTCATAACCTATCTGTGAGGTAGGTAAACACTGTTTTACCAGTTGTTCAGAAGGCAGAGTTGTTAAATAACTTGTCCAAGGTCACACAAGAGCCAATAGCACTCAGGGACAGAACGGAGGAATCAAGTGTTAAGTTGTTACTTTTTTGGCAATATTTTTTAATGAATATGCATTATATAACATCAGACAATAGGAATCAATACATAACGCATCCTAAGAACACATTGGCCAGATTCTGCCAAAGACACATCACACACGAGTGGGGAGACGCTTTTTAATGCGTTCAGAGCATTATTCAGCTTTGGGGTGATTTGAAGGAAAGACAAGAGGACAGTTAGTTAGATATCGATCCTGGTATTTCATTGTTAAATCACAGACATTAAATTGCTCATGGATTATTCTATCCTAGAACTATAGCAGTTAGAGATGGAAAAGCCGTTCAGTTATCCCATTCATCTTCTTACCAATGGAAGAGTATTCCCAATGGCACATTCTCTTAGTGGTTGATGTTGATTACTTCATACCAATTACTGACTACTAATTTCTTAGGCCTAATTCCAATTTCCGTCATCCCTCCCTATCAAGAGGTCTGTCCTGCCTCCTATAGGTGAATAATTTGAGTGTTCTTGAGTAGAAAAACTAAAAATAAACCTAAGACTTTTAAAAAATATTATTTCCTCTGTTTAAGTCTTGGATAGTCATTGTTCCTTTTGTCTCTTAGCTTTTCTCTTATTGTTTGAGTCTGTGTTCTATTTTTTTATTCACTTTCGCTTTTTAACAAATGCCTGACTCAATCAATGCAATAAAACAGATGTGTGTGAAAATCCCCAGCTATGATTATTTCCATCCCATTTGCCCAGCTCATGTCCCCTTGACAAACAGATTTTTCAGTTTTCTAAATAAATTAACCCAAAATCTCTACCAAAATCTCTAGCATCTGTCCCCAGAGCCCAACTCATTTGTTTTTCACACCAGTCAGTTAATTCCACACCAATCTTTGGTTTTTTAGAACTTAGTCTTGATTAAAATAAAACAATAATAATTTTCTCTTACTCATTGGCAAACCTGCTCCCTAGTACCCACCCTCCTCTCTCTCTTTAGAACTCACTTAACCGAATCTCTGTTTTAATATCAGTGTGAAAGCTTAGACGTGCATTGGCAAGCGATCCAGGGCAATTGCTGTTTTCTGCCTTCCCTAAATCCTTTTTATCATGTATTTATTCACTCATGTATTTGGCTAAAGAGTGCATGAAACAAGGGTTCCTGATGGGATTGGGCAACTAGATACGTAACAGATGGAAAGGACAGTGGCTGGCGGAGACATAGATCACAGAATAGTAAGAACCAGTCTGAACTTTATTTAAAAAGGAAGAGCTAGTAGTGGGGCCTATGGGGAAAGACTGGCATGGATCCATGCAGAAGATAAAATGGTTGATGATATAAAAGGACTATCCTTTCTAGGGTAGTTTGATAGTTACTGAGGTTTGCAACCAAAGGAAAATAAGATAGACAACTTTTTAAGAAGTTTATAGATGGCCAACAGCCACATGAAAACAAATCTGTTGGACCTCCCAGCACAAAAAACTAAAGAATTCTGCTCAGTCACTAGATGACACAGAGAGATGTCAAGCTTTTCGTTGAAGAGTTTATAAAATAGCCTGAACTCTTGGCTTGAGTTTGACTTTAAACATCCTAACTGAGTGCTAAAAGAAAGAACAGCTATGGAGAAAACAGGCTAAAAATAAACAAACTTGGCAGAACCTTTGCATGGGGGTCCATGTCCTTTCACCAATCTTCAGCTTTATCAGCTAACACCTTCTCAACTGGAACGTTTATCTTATAAGATAAACTGTACGCAAGAAAAAATGTGTGATAGGCTGAGGGGACAATATTCAGGTAAGTGAAGCACAGAGTTTAGAGAATGAATCAAGGATAGGGCTCAGGATCTTATTATTGATTTATATTTATATTATGGTAGTCCTCAGATGCTCCAATCAAGACTGGGGCCCCATTATGCTAGACACTGTACAAACCCACTGACTTGAACAGTTTACAATCTAGACTACAGAATAAAATGGATCTAGCATGAAATCTTGTTATGGAAAAAATTGGCTGTTACCTCAGTTATACCATGTAAATCTCAACTCGAGGTTTTTTTTTTTTTTTTCATAGCATGTTGATTTTTTCCCCCTGCCTGCAACACACTCAGAACGTGAATTCAGTTCTGAGATAGCCATCCCTTATGGGAGCAGGACACCTTCTCTTCATAGAATCTCAATCCATGATTTTACATGTTTCAGCCTTAATTTACTGGTATATCACACTATTGCTACACCTTGGACCATGACATCCCTTAATTAAGAACTTCATATTAGGGAAACATTCAAACCTATTTATCATTTATTTTTCATGAATTTTCCTGCCACGTTTTTTATTGAGATATTTGTGTTTAAACAGGAGTTTACTGCATCCACCGTGCTTAATCATTAAGGACTCAATCACGAGCCCTGCTGTGTGCCTGAGCATGGGAGTAAAGGGTGTCAGAGCACCTGCCACCATGCAGGTGGGAAGGGTGGGGAATGGTAGAGCTTTGGCTTGTCCCCCACTCACTACAATGCATTGGCCCATGCACCAGAGCAGGCAGAGAAGGGGAAATAATCTGCACCAGCAAAAGGTCTGGCACAGGTTACTTCCACCATACTGCAAGGAGGAAGCAAGAACCAGATTGTGACTGAGTCATAAGCTGGTTCCTGCCCTGCTTCTGAAGGAGTGTGCTGCCTCTCACACAGCTGGATTGTAGGGTTACAATCTAACCCGTAGTGATAATGCTACATTTGTGGCATCCCATTAATTCTGAGAACATATTAAGTAGTCACAAAGAAAAGATTAGGAGTTCAGTACAGGATTAAGCAGAAAGAAAAGATGGCAGGGGGTTGTGGTGGCAGAGGGAATTCAGGTAAATGTGGATTTTTAAAACACTCTCTTCTTTCAAGTGCGCTCCAATTGACCTTTAAGCAACTGTGAGCAGGAGTTACAGAACGTTGCTACCAATTAAACAATGTATCTGAAGTGTCTTTAAAAATAGTAATAATAAAAACCCTATACTGGCTTGCACATTGTAATGGAGGGTTTGTGGTGAAGAATGGGGGCTCGATCCCTGAATCTCTTTTTCACACAAGCAGTGCCATTGAAGCTGCTACAACTACTAGCATGCAGATGGGTTGTAGGTTTGGACTCTAAATTATTTGTTTGATTCACAAACTCAGAGCCTGGTCCCTCAGCCCTTTCTGTGGGAAGTAGTTCTACTGGAGACAAAGAGCGATTAATTTCTAGGCTTTTTGGCTGGCAGTGTTTAGTTACTTTGTTGTGAAATATTTGGTGACAAGTTGGCTCTCTATTCATGCTGCCTTTGATAAGAGCTAGTTTAGCTGCAGCCAAATTGTCTGATGGGAAGGGCTATTGGTAGTCTCAGTTGCCCCAGATGCAGTAATACCATTGCTTCTGCTTGCTGGAACATTGACTTTTGAACTACTCTGAGAGCGTATCCACTTTAATGCATGCCCCAGACGAACCTGGTACACAAAATGAATATCTTCAGGTGGAAATGGAAAATCCAAGCAGGCAGCAGTGTCTTTTCAAATTAACTGAACATTTTTTCTCAGACTTTGACTTAGAAGCAAAGCTCTTCAGGAGGCAGGGAGAGACGGTTGGAATGCTGAGTAAGATGTGTGTGCATGTATTTATTCTAGAAATGACTGTACTGGTTCTAGTGTTGTTTCATAGGTGAAACAGGAGAAGTCTTCCAATCCCTGCTGCACACCAGCTCTGATGGATTGATGTACTGTGCACAGGAAAGGGGGGAAGGGGAAGGCATGTCTAAAAATTATTTCCCATAGCCCCGAGAAGAACAGAACATATTATTTCCCCCCTTTTTATTAACACGAAAGCTTTACTTTTACTCCTAATACATGGCTGTGTTTGATTAAGCTTTTTGAACTGCCTAAACTGTCAGGTGTCAGAGATATATGGGTAGCTGGTGTTTGTTTAGTAAATGATGTTCATGTTATTGTAGTAAAAGACAGGCCTCAGTAGGTTATAAATACACTCTGTCCCCATGCATCATACTGCTGTCTGAAGGTTCATTTCAGACCTTTGGTTGTTTGCTTTTTTATGTGTTTCCTTTTCATTTTAGTTCTTCCCTCTCTCCCCCTCCCAATTATTTTGCTGATATGGGACCAAAATCAAACACACTGGAGACAATACTACTTGCAGAATTTAGTAGACATGAACATACATAGTGATTTCCATTAAAACTTTTACAGTTGTCATTTGCAAGTAATTGATATTTCTGTGTTATTTGAATATCATGAATACCAGGGCTATGTTAATTAGGCAAAAGGTAAAACTGTACAAATTATAATGGGGATCTCTATTCCATGCACACTCTCCAGCCTAAAATGATGTTAAATAGCAATGTCAGGTTTTTAATCCACTTTCCAATGTTGCTTAAATGTCTATATTTTGAGGATGGGAAGGGAAATCCATCTGTTCAGGGAGTTGTGGGGTTTCATCGGATAGGCAATTGAAGCTGAAGCAGCATGATGTGGATTATTTATCTGTCTACCCATCTAGAGTTTTATACCATGCTGGTCACAATGACACCGAAGGACCTCTTTATGAAATTCAAATAATTCATTCAGGTTCAGTTCAGAGAAGCTCCCAAGAAATTTGTATGCTTATTTAAGCCTCCTCTGAAATATCCAAACCTCTAAAGTCTAAAAAATTGTGTTGGAAATCAAAGAACACTCTCTCTTACATGAGATTCTCCATTCTTCCTGTTTATAGGTAGACCAGAAATCCTCTAAGAACAGCTTTTCTTATGGTGGCTTGGCACTATTCTCTCTGGGACTCGGAAGTGTGTGAAAATAGGCAGATACACAGATGAGATTTTTGAGGACACAGTCTTTTGTTCTGTATTTGTACCATGTTTACCATAGTGGGGTCCTGGTCCACAACTAGGACTCCTAGGTGCTACAGTGATTCAAATAATAATAATTAATAATAATAAAAAATGTGATTGGCTGTAGGTGGGTGTGAAGGATAAAATTTGGGATAAAGATGTGGAGTCAAGGTGCGTGTTTGTGTTTGGGGGGTTATTTTATCCAAACCCTTGGAAGTTCCTCACAGTAGACAGTGAAGGTTCTGTCTCCCTTCTTTTGATTCAGATACCACATGATTTTTACCCACTGCTGTTAATTGTCTCTGAGCCCATTTTTTGTCTTATCACTCATGCCTACCCACTTTCGGATGTCAATAACCTGTGCTGATTTGAACCAGTTTGCCCATCGCTTGTGTGCATGTTGGAAATGTGAGAATGAGTCCAGCGGGGGAAACATTTTTACCTGAGATGGTCCTGAACTGGAACCCCAGATCTGAATCTCTCCTGAAATTTTGGGAAATTTGAATCCAAAACAAGATTTCGATTTGAATTTTTACTACTTAGGTCGGTCCGTGTAATGGGTAAAAGAGGAGCCCAAAATCTGGAAAACCCTGAACCTGGATCTGAACTTTATTACTTGGAACGATCTCTGCTTTCAACTCTAGTGACGGTAGCTCTGAGAGAGTGACATTTCACCGTGGGCCACCACACAGCCCGTGGAGCATGTAAATTCCACTTAAGCCATTTCCCACGGAAGCATGGAAATTCAATGCTCCTGTACAGACCCTGTGCACAGAGGTGAATTTCACTAGGAATTAACAACGTGTAAACTTTAGTTTTAGAATATTTTAAAAGATATTGAAGATTTGAAAGTCAGAAACAATTTTGACTTTAGGGGGATGGAGAACTGAGTCTTGCAAGAGCTGAAGATGTGAGGACCAAGAAGAACCATGGATCCCCATGGTTTGAAAAAAGAAGGTGATCTTAAGCAGGGATTTTTGGATACTATTTTGAGTACATGACAATAGAAAAAACTGACAGGGTAAAAAGGGAAGGGGATATCCATTTTTAAAAAAAAGTTATAAATGTTTTCCCTTCAAATGTCCATGCCAGTTTTAGATCTGTAATAAAATTATCCCAAGATATGTGCAAATCTGCTGTGATTGCAGGTCTCTTCCAACAGCTTTTTGCATTTCTTTGTTTTGCTTCTTTTTCAGTTTTCATTTCTTAAAGCTGCTGTGCTCAAACCCCCAAAAGCAGCATTTCAAGTTTGCTCTTTTTTTTTTCTCGGTTAGGTTTGCAGCCTCCTCACTGATGTTGCAAATTAAAATCTTTGAGGTAACCAAATAATTTGGATCTTCAGGAGTACTGATTGCTCGTTTTCCACAAAATATGGACGTCATCGTGCCGAACCATGAATACAGCAGGACTCATTTAAAGGGTGTATAAAAATGGAAATAAAAGGGCACTTATTTTTTTTAAAGGCAAACATCATGAAAGTGACATTTCCCCACCTTATCCTAAAAATATAAAACTATTTTAACAGCTTTCATAACAGATACCACGCAAAGAGACCCAATTAATTTTATCTTCATGCAACTATGCTATCGGTATAATTCTTTTGGTTACTAAAATGTCTTTTACTATATTGTTATTCATACAGATTTCACGCCTTAGAAAAGAAATCATATTTAATCTCTCTCTATCTGTGGACTGATCTATGAACAACACCAAATCTTAGCCATAGAAAAGTTCAGGTGGTAATAACCTGATAAGTTCTGGAATAAAATCATAAAGAGACAGCAAGTTCATGTCAGACACAGACTGACATATAAATAGAGAAGCACATACAGTATGAAGATAACCGTGTTATAAAGAGAATGTGCCCTAACTATTACTACATTGACAAGATGAAATTTATCAGCATGGAATTGCAGTGACCTTACAATTCACATGTGGGTAATAAAGGCAACACTAATAATAGAGATAACGTTCACATTCTGTGCATATTTATGACATATTCAGCATAATCAAACTCTACAGGCTAGATTCACTCTCCGATTCCATTGGTGGAAAGCAGCGCACCTGCTAGCATAGTGTTCCCAGAGGGGATGGGTACAGAGCGCTCTAACAGAGGACCTAGAGCTGATCGGCAACCCCAAAAATGTATGTAGTGTTGATCAGGGAGAGCATATGGCCAGAGCCCCCAAGGGATGTGCAGTTCAGCTCATCACCTGAGCAGCCTGCATTAGCAGAGCTTGTCTGGAACCTTTTCTAGTAGAAAGCTTGGGACAATGGTGGTAAATTGCCCTTAGGGTTCAGGGATATGCAGCCTGTCTTCTCTTTGCCACTCGGGGTGAGTCAAGCATCTCATCTTCAGAACTGTTTCTTGGTCTTAGGCCCATTTGCTGCAGTTATCTACTCAAGTCCTGAGTAGAATTCTGTGCACATTATATACTTACCATGCTCATAAAGAATGACAAGCAAGCAGAGCTTCCAAGAATGAGAATCCACTAGGGAGTCTGCTATGGACAACACATGTGAATCTAATTTAATGTGTTTAGCAGTTAGTCTGTGATTGGTGCTCTGAAAATGCTTATGAGGGTGGAAGGATGGATAGATTTAATAACTAAATCTGAAACTGCCTAATTTTAGGATTTCATTACCAACCCAGAACTCGGCCCCAGTTTGGCAAAGAGTTTGCTCAGGTTGGAAACCTTTCAGCAAACTTAGGTTGAGTTTCAAGCAAGGCTGGGCTGAAGGTCAAGTGGATATGGGCTGGGTTTTGAGCAAATTTGTGTCAATGTACGATTTCAGGTATTAAAGTCTTATAGAGTGTCAACTAGAGATGCATCTAAACCAGAACACTAGTTCTGAGCATTCCTGAACTTCTGGCTGGACGCTGAACCCAGATCGTGATACAAATGTCATAGCTGGCCCCTTTTTCTGTATTGGGTCTAACTAAAACCCTAGATCCAAACATACCCAAACTTTGGGAAAATCAGAATTTGGATCCAAATTTTGGTAATTGGGCCCATATTAGCTTTTAATCCCAAATCAGGCAAAGCAGATTCGCTTTGTTTCAGTCATTTGAACACAAATACCAGGGTGAAATTCTGTGGTGTTCAACCCACACAAACAGAAGCCATTAAAACGTTCATACAACACACTGTGAATTGAACCCGAGGACTTTCTCTATCTGGTGCCAAGCTGCGATGAACTGACTCTTTAGGGGCCCTTTAGTGTATCCCTGGCCATTGGGCCCTAGAAGCACACTATAGAAGAGGAGGGTGAGGCTGGGACATAATTAGACAAAAGCTGATAACAGAAGAAAGATTGTTTCTTTATTTAAACTTTCAGAGACTGCAAGTTTCTAAGGGCCTCATGATATTCAGGTATCTGAATGTTTTCCATATTAATATGCAGTGCCAACCTGTTTAGAAATCGTGAACTTGGTGGGTCACATATGCCCCACACTACAGGAAACGCAGGACTGGGGCACCCAGAATAAGATTGTCATAGTCTTACTTGGCTATGCAGATAAGTAAGGAGGAGTAATCCCCACCCCCTTTGTCCCCTGCTCAAATTATGATTCCAGCTATGGTGAAGAGCCAGAGCAACTCTCTCACTGCTCCTAGCCATTGCAAGTAAGTGGTTGGGAGGGCAAGAAGTGGGAGGAACCCTACCTCTGCTCCCCTTACTCATTGGCCAGGTGCCGAAGAAGGAGTAACCTGCTCCCCCCATAGAAGAGAAGTAATTTATTCCGCATGCAGGATAAGGAGGGAGCAAAAGAGGAATTGTGACTTTCTAAGTTCTAGTTCTTTCTCTGGTCTGCTGCTGGCACAGTGCAGCCCCTTTCTCAGATTATGAAGTTACGATCCAGTCCACTGTTTGTTTGTTTTTTTGTTTGTTTAAAGCCATGTCTCCAATCAGCCCTATTGTCAAGGTGGGTGGGGAAGCATGTTGGAATATAGGTCAGAGACTCTGTCCTATATTCTGATTTGTTCCTCTTCTTTTTAACAAACACTTCTATACCATGCTGCTGATAGAAAGAAGGGCTATCTTGAACAATGCTCCATTTCTGAATGTGCATCTGCTAGCATTTAAAAAATATTTGTAAAGAAAACAAACAAGCAAAAATCAGTGGATTTAAACATGTGTACAAGTCACACACAGGTTTTCATAAATGTAAGTAATACTTGGCTCTTTCCTCACTGAAATTTAATTCTCTTTAAAATGCAGTTTTAAAATGTTTTACTCTAACAGTTTGGTCAGTACAGCTGAGGCCAACCAATTTTTTGGTTATTACTTTTCTTTTTTTCCTTTGTAAGTCCCAGATTAGTAGAACTCAAGTTAGCAGACCCTAGGTTTGTTAACCTAGGGATTGTGCATCTAAACTCATTTGTAGCTATAGGTTAGGAATTATTGAACCCTGGGTTCCAATCTCCAGCATCTACACTGCATTAAGTGGGCCTGAGTCCAGTCATTCATATCCCAGACTTCCTAGCGCCCTCCCAAAATGTGGCTGCTCTAGCCCTGTGTTCGTGGTGCAGTGTGGGAAAACTTGACTTTCCACCAAACTTGACTGTCCAGAGTGAAAAGAAAGTCAGCCCATGGGATTGTGAAACACGTTTGGTGGATTCCTAGAGCACAAGTCCAGTGGGGCTGTGTCTACACTGTAAAACTTGAACCCTGGGTCCTGGCTTGACTCAGGCTTGGACCCTCCATGCCCATGGGGTCCTGGGACCCTTGGTCCAAGCCCTGGGTTAGCACGATTTGTGCATAGACTGAAGGGGGGTTAGGCTTGAGCCTGAATTTGAACCCTGGGCATACATTGGAGTGTAGACATATCCTTTGATTCTCTCTTTTGTGCACATGCAAAGAACTACCCTTCATAATAACATGTACTCTACATATCTGCTGCATGCACACGATATAAATCTAAAAAAGGCAACTATGGTTACTCCTTGAGGATGCATCTTACGTCATGCGAAATTGAATCATGTTTTGTATTGCTTTAGAGGTTCTGAAGAGAACTAAACTCACGTAAACTGCAAACAGCTGAGAAGTTCTTGCTACCCGAAGGTAGAGTACTTTATCTGTAATAGCCTTGCCCTCTTGGCACCTGATTCGAAAGCTGGGTGTAATAGACACAGACGCCCACACACACATACAAACACTTGTACAGTTCAAGGTTTTTCTTGCCCCCCCTCCCCAGAACCTGAAACATAAATCTTGTTTCTCTAATAAAGACATTTAAAGCAGAAAGTTATGATAATATTCCCTATATTTCTAAGTTAGGTCTGTCACTGGCAGTAGGAGGCATTTGTCTTTCCTGTCACTCGGCCTCCTTGCTTGGGCCCATGGGGACAGGAACATTTGGTTTTCCTGAAATTTTCAATAAAGGACAGGCAAATAATGTCTTTCTCTACTCTACTTTCCCAAGCTTAACTCCTGCAAGGGTGTCTTGCTGGGACAATTAAACCGAGCTGTTGCCTCAGTTTAGGTGGACATTGTTATTGCAGCATTTGTCCCCTTCCTGACAAATCACATTATTCCTGTGCCCTCAGACCATTAGTGGGCCCACAGGGAGCCAGGTGGTGATCATGAGTGGCTGATCTTGCATTCCTCAGCCCTGAGGCAGACGAAGTCTGACTTAGAGAGATCCTTTGATTCTGTGTATTAGTTAAATGGGGGGGATGGAAGAAGGACAAAAAGAAACTCTGTTGAGTGTTGTCCTATGCCTCTGAGCAGATGGCTGTCATCTACTTAATGCTTGGAGTGTATCTGGTGCTGTCAGACACGTTCAATAAGTGCCCCACTTTTGTGCCTCAGGCTTGACTTTTTTCTAGCAAAGGTTGCCATGACCCCTCCTCCTTCCATCAGCGAAGTATCCTTTTTCATTCGCTCTTCATTCTCCACAGTAGCAGTTTGCGCTACAGGGTTGTTTCAACATGAACAACACCTTACGAACCTCTCCGTTTGTGCTGAAAGGTCTTTTTTTTTTTTAACTTAGCAAATGTATTGCTTGTGAATTAACAGCCCTGGGAGACAGATGTGCTCTAGATTAACAGAGAATAGCACAGGCGGCAGCAGCACGAACTTCCTTACATTGCCCCACCCACTATGTCTCAACATTTTTCTGAAGTTGCCACGTTTTAGAGAGAGGATGGATAAGTCTCCATTTAGTCCTTGGCCTCTGCAGCAAGACTGCCAGAAAGGGTGCCAAGTATAGTGGTGTGTTTGCTGGGTGGGCACTTGTCCAAGAAGAACTGGACTAAGACGATCAAGCTCAGTTCAAAGACTACAAAAGCAGCCATCAGATAGCAAATTGTCTGGGACGCTATTGAGCTTAGTCACCGAGGGAAATGCATTCTTCGTGCAACTGTATTAAACTGAATGGAGTTACCCTAGAGATTTATTTCACTTGCAGAGACTCCAGTGATAGGGGCCATAAAAATATCGATACAGGTCTGTCTCATCTTACGCGGGGGTTCCGTTCCGCGGTTAGCGCGTAAAGCGAAAACCGCGTATAGTCAAAATTACATTGAGTTCAATGGCGGGCGGAATCGCCCGCACTACAGGTACAGTATTAAAATTGTTATTTTTCTCTTTTTTTTTTTTTTGTTTTTTGTTTTTTTGTTTTTGTTTTTGCCGACCGCGTAAAGCTGAAATCGCGCATGTTAAATGCGCGTAAGATGTGACAGACCTGTAGATAGATAGCAAACCACTGATCTCAAGGTGAAATTCTCTCTATCTAATTACTAACCCCGAGATAACTTTTAACTCTAATCCTGCAATACTCCACTAGTACATGTATAACCCACTGGTCAATGTGTGTTATCTGTCCCCCTCTGAGCTCAGTCCACAGAGCATGTAAGCCTGTGGCAGACCAGGGCTGCAGAGTCTGGGTCTTTTGCTCAAGCTACTAGAGACTCTTGCTTTTAGCTCTGCAAGCCCCTGGTTCACTCCCTGGTGTATTGGCCAAAGTGGCAGATATCATAGGTGCTTTTCTTTTATTTATCTAAAATAGCTAAATAGGGAGTGAACCATCATAGAATCGTAGAAATGTAGGGCTGGAAAGGACCTTGAAAAATCATCAAGTCCAGCCCTCTGTGCAGTGGCAGGACCAAGTAAACCTAAAAGACCATCCCTGACAAAAACAACAAAGAGTCCGGTGGCACCTTAAAGACCAACAGATTTATTTGGGCATAAGCTTTCATGGATAAAAACCCACTTCTTCAGATGCATGTTTGTCCAGCTTGTTTTAAAAAGCTTCCAATGATGGGGATTTCACAACCTCCCTTGGAAGCCTATTCCAGAGCTTAACTACCCTTATAGTTAGAAAGTTTTTCCCAATAGCTCCCTTGCTGCCGATTAAGCCCATTACTTCTTATCCTACCTTCAGTGGACATGGAGAACAATTGATCACCATCCTCTTTCTAACCGCCCTTAACATATTGGAAGATTGTCATCAGGTCCCCCCTCAGTCTTCTTTTCTCAAGACTAAACATGTCCAGTTTTTTTAACCTTTCGTCATAGGTCAGGTTATCTAAACCTTTTGTCATTTTTGCTGCTTTCTTCTGGACTCTCTCCACTTTGTCTGCATATTTCCTAAATTGTGGTGCTCAGTACACAGTACTCTAGCTGGGGCCTCACCAGTGCTAAATAGAGCAGGTCAATTACCTCCTGTGTCTTACATAGAATGCTTCTGTTAATACACTGCAGAATCATATTAGCCTTTTTTGCAGCTGCATCACATTGACAACTTATATTCAGTTGTGATCCATTATAACCACCAGATCCTTTTCAGCAGTACTACCACCTAGACAGTTATTCCCCATTTTGTAGCTATGCATTTGATTTTTCCTTCCTAAGTGAAGTATTTTGTATTTGTCTTTATTGACTTTCATCTTCTTGAATCCAGACCAATTCTCCGATTTCTCAAGGTTATTTTGAATTTTAAGCCTATCCTCCAAAGTGCTTGCAACCCCTCCCAGCTTGATGTCATCTACAAATTTTATAAGCACACTCTCTACTCCATTATCCAAGTCATTGATGAAAATATTGAATAGTACCGGGCCTACGACTGACCTCTGGGGGATCTCACTAGATATGACCTCCCAATGTAACAGCCGGCCATTGATAACTACTCTTTGAGTATGGTTTCAACCAATTGTGCACCCACCTTATACTAATTTCATCTAGACAATATTTTCTGAGTTTGCTTATGAGAATGTCATGTGAGACTATGTCAAAAGCCCTACTAAAATCAAGGTATACTGTGTCTATTGTTTCCTCTCTATCCACTAGGTCAGTAATGCTATCAGAGAAGGAAAATAAGTTGGTTTGGCATGATCTGTTCTTGACAAATCCATGCTGACTCTTCCTTATAACCCTATTATCCTCCAGGTATTTCCAAACTGATTGTTTAATAAAATGGGTCTAGTATCTTTCCAAGCATTGAAGTTAGACTGACTGGTCTTTTCTCTACTCCACTTTCCCAAGCTTAACTCCAGCAAGCATGTCACGGGGGAAACAACATACAGCAACCTATGGCTTGTTTTGTGGCTTCATCATTTTGAATGCTTAGGAAATATTTGAGAAGCGCAGCGTTTTGTCACGTGTAAGGATTCTGTCTTCTTTTCTGTTTGTTCTACTTGCCCATGACACACCATGTACCTTCAGACAGAGATCTCTTCACCCATATCATGTCAGTAAGTGTCAGTGATATAATTCTACCATTCTGTTGGGTTAAACAGGCAGATGGATCTCTGTCTGTCTATATAATAAATTTTCTTACTAAGCACTCCAGTCTAATGTCTAGACTTCCAAATGCAATGACGCTATTGATTTTTGCATTTGGTAAACATCGTACTTGTCACAAAGAGGTAGGCTCTCTTCTTTAATAACTTTCTAGGGATAACCAATCAGGTGGAGTGTTTACCGTTCATTAGTATTTTTCGTATTTGCATTCATAGATGAGAGACATTGTGGAGAAGATTTGTATGTTAATTGAGCTATGTTGGATGAATTTGTGTTCTAAAGGAGAATTACTGCAGTGCCTGTGTGGAAACATGAGTCAGAGTGGTCAGAGATCTCCTAGATTTCCACCACCTATAGCTCTTTATGCTAAGCACCCAATCCTGCCCACCTGTATGTATATGTGTAAGTGAATTCACGTGAGTACATCATTGAACAGGAATGACTGCAATGAGGCAAGTTAGACATGTCCAAAAGCCTGGGCATGTTCTGACCCTAAATAAATAGTAAAAATGCTTAATTATTTCAAGGAGAATTGTGATAGATAGATTAATTAGTTATTAAATTAGAACGTGAGAAATGCTATGTTAGAGCTAAGTATTATTATTGGAATGAACGTCTGATCCAAGCCTCAAATGCTTGATGTTCTGAGGACCTGACCCTGAAAGTGACTCCCTGTGGGGCGACCTCTGAGCCTGTGTGGAGCTCCATTGATTTCTGCCCATGCGGAGTCACCTGCAGGATATAATTCTCCCCCAGGCAAAACTCTTTTTGATTGGCAGAGTGAGGGCCTCAAAAATCCATCTAGCAGTTAGTACTTTTAGTAGAGGTTCTTTTCAGTGTCTATTCTAGGGTTATTATAGTTTGTGGCCATAGAAAAAATAAAAGGGAATTTAAAAAAAATGCAGCTTTCCCCCCCATGTTGGACCCAATAGACTGAAATAATGCAGCTTTTCAGTGGATTAAACATTCTCTTTAGCTTAATCCTGTTTACTGGACACATTGGTAACAGGAAACAGTAATTTTCTGCTTCTGTTCGTAGTGGCTAGAAAATGATCTCTCTGTTCATCTCCCAGCTCCATGGGTGTGTCCTGCTACTTAAAATAAAGGCATTTTATATATATACTGCAGAAGCTGATGAACATTTTCCCTGCTTTACTTAAAAAATATTTTAAACCATAGGGAAAAAACTTGGTAATTTTAAGAGAGATTTTGGTGGATTGAGGCATTGTTGACAATGAGCTAAACAGATAGATAGACCCCAATTTAAGAAAAACTTAAGCATATGTTTAAGTCCATTCATATTCAGTAGAGGGGTAAGCACATGCTTTCATGGAACGTAGGCTCCTAAATCACATAGCTGCTTCTGAAAAATGTTCCCTGAGCCACTAAGTGATAGTGACCATACCATAATTAAGTCTGACATTCTCATAAAGAAGATCTTACAAAGATTTAGTACTGTGACATCAAACTTCAAGAAGGTTGTTTTTTTAAATATGGAAGTGAAGATGGAAGATGCTGCGGAATACCTTACTCTTCTTAGAGTCACCAAGCATAAGTAAGCACGTCCCAGAAAAAAACAAAGCAAAGTTGAGAATCAAATTACAGAATGTACTTGGGCCCCAAAAGGATATTTTAAAAATGGAAATCCAGCGCAAGTGATAATTATAGAACAGAATAAAAAGTATTGGGAGGCAAGATGCAACACAGAGATTGAGGGCTATGAGGAAACATGAAGACCCAAATAGCCAAAAGTATAAAGAGAAACATCAGGAAAATATGTAAGTATGTCAGGAGTTGGAAGTTCTCAGAAATCAGCAGGTCCGCCAACATATTAAGGGATAATCAAAGGGGATAAGGAGATTAGAGTCATCGGTGCATGATTTCTTTTCATTGGTCTTCACCACAGAGAACGATGAGAACATACTCAGCATGAGTTCACGCTTTACAGATAGTGACAGTGAGAGAGTTTGATTGACAGAGGCATCAAAAAAGATGGAATAGATCAACTTGGGACATTTAATCTCAATAAATCAGTAGGACCAGATGGCATTCAACTGAGAGTTCAGAAAGAATTGAAGACCAAAGTAGCAGAACTACAAACAAAAAATATGTAACATATAATTGACAACAACTTTGTATGCTGCATATCAACACGGTAGCCATTTTTTAAAGACAGGTGTGGTCTAAGGAATTGTATGTAGACCAATAAGTTTTGATTCAATTCCTGGAAAAATGTTGAAAAAGGGTAGATTTATAAAGTGTTTAGATGACTAAATTTAAGCTAGTGTGGCTTGTATAATCTACTAGAATTGTTGGACAGAATTAATTTTAAAAAAGTAGCTAGGAGAACAGGGAATATAATTTATTTATTCCTTCAAAATACTTTATAAAAAGTTTTTCACCAAAGTCTATTAAGGAAATTTGTAACTAGAAGGTAAGAGGTAAAATCAATTCCTGTCATAGATCCACAGCTGGTTGAGAGAGAGGAATAAATACCCAAGTGTCAGAATGGAAGGAGGTTGTTAATAATATGTTGCTGCAGGGATCAGTACTAGAACAGGTGTTGTTAAATACAAATAATGTCTTTAGTAATGATTTAGAAGAGAGGGAGAGTAGGGAGGTGGCTCGTGACACTATATTAGTCTGCTTAGTTAATAGTGGGAGTTGTGAGGTGCATTTAAATACCTAACAAAACTAGGTAATTGGGCAATATAATTCAGTACAGATAGGTGCAAAGTAACACACAGTGGAAGGAATGATTTAACACTGTTATTACATACAGATAGGTTCCAAATTAACTATAGGGATAGATAAAGGGACAGATTATAGCTGCTGTATTGCAGGTGCACAAGGGAGTGTCCCTTTGAATATAATAGATGAGATCAGTGGTGCATAGAACCCTTTCTTCCAGAGCACACTCAGCATGGGCCAATCATAATGTGGCTGGAGGTCTGGACAGCACCTGGAGGGGAAGGGCAGCAAGCACTCCAGGCAGTGGCAGGGGCCCCAGTGGGGAGTATGCCTGGATGGGGGGTGAGGGTGAAGTCATAGCAGGATTGCGCCAGGGGATTATTGGCTTACCCTATTCTACAGAGGTAATAAGGGGCACATGAGGCTGTGTCCCGCAATGCTTTATTACCAGCGGTTCTCAAACTGTGGGTCGGGACCCCATTTTAATGGGGTCACCAAGGCTGGTGTTGGCCCTGGGCTCCAGCAAGTCTAAAGCTCAAGCCCCATCACCCAGGGCTAAGGTTACGTGCCCCCCCTCCAGGGCAGAAGCCATGGGCTTCAGCTTTGGCCTCCCCATCCCAGGCAGCAGGGCTCAGGCAGCAGGGCTCGCGGGTGGGGGTGGGGGTGGGGGGAAGCTCAGTCTTCGGTCTCCCTCCTCGGGTCATATAGTAATTTTTGTGTCAGAAGGGAGTCGCAGTGCAATGAAGTTTGAGAACCACTGCTTTATACAACACCTCATTTATCACTGTTCAAGCAGCCAGACTCCTAACCCTGCCTTTGCCTAGAAAGATCACTTCAGGCTTATAAGGGTACATCTATACTACCCGCCGGATTGGCAGGTAGTGTTCGATGTATCGGGGATCGATTTATTGCATCTCGTCTGGACGCGATAAATCGATCCGCGAATCGACGCCCGTACTCCACCTCAGCAGGAGGAGTAAGCGGAGTCGATGGGGGAGCCGCGGCAGTCGACTCGCTGCCGAGAGGACGGCCAGGTAAGTCGAACTAAGATACTTCGACTTCAGCTACGCGAATAGCATAGCTGAAGTTGTGTATCTTAGTTCGAACCCCCCCCCGCCCCCCCGCTAGTGTAGCCCAGGCCTAAGAAGTATAAATGAGCCCAAGATCTAAGCATCGATATAGATAGCTGATTGAAGATGTCTGCTCAGCATGAAGTGGTGGTTGTCAGAAAGCTGATGTTAGACTGAATTAAGAAGGAAATAGCATTATAATGCCATTGTATAAATCTATAGTATGTCCTCACCTTGAATATTTATTCATGTTTGCTCGTTTCATCCCAAAATGACACACACTCACACTTTTTAAGTAAAATGGGTCAGTTAAGTTTGTAGAGGATGCTGAAGTGTTGCCATACGAACCCTTCTTATATATATAACTTTACTAACCTTCCCTATATATAAAACCTTCTCTGGATCCTTTCTTTTTTCTAACATAGATCCAGAGAAGGTTAACCACAAATGAGAGGTATGGATTGAAGAGGGAAAGAGGCTCCATAATACAAAAATAAGGGGGCACTCTGTGAAATTGATTGCTATCTATTGTTATCGCACCCCTATGCATGGGTCTAGCCTAAGGATTTTGGGGAGGGTTAGTGAGACAACACTTCGGCATCCTCACCAAACTTAATTGACCTATTTTACTTAAAAAATGTGTGAGGGTGTGGTGGAAAGGAAGGTATATTTGCGTTCCCCACTCTAAGCAGAAATGGAGCCCAGCTGCGTATTCCTTTCACTCCTAACAATCAGTCTGCATCATTTATATTTTCACGGTTAGCTTCACAAAGAAAAGGACTAGAGACTATTTTTTTTACGTGAAAGCTGAGATTTCCCCCCCAGGGGATCAAAAGACTAGCCTTTTAACAAGGGGCTCATAGGAACCTCTTCCAAATCATCAGAGCTTGGTTGAATAGGAAAACTGCCTCCTTGGGAGGGTTGGTTTGGCAAATTATTGCAGTAGATAGGAAGCGTTGGCTTTGTTTTGTTGCTTTTTATGCTTTTTGTTGTTGTTGTTGCTACAGGAATATGAAAACAGCTTCCCTGCCTAGGTTTACAAAGCACATATCTAAAGTGAATGTTTTATGTTTTGGAATTTCATGGAGAGACAATATTTTCTTCTATATGGTTCAGGAAATTTGAGATGTCAGCAAAATGCTTTTTAAAAAAAATCTTCCATGTTATAGACTGGATCTTTTTCTACTGTGACTTCCTCTAATTAGATAAAAACCTACTTCCCATCAGAAGGGCTGTGCCTTCTGCAGCTCCCTCATTCCCACTTAGAATGTACTGTTGGCAGAAAGAGGACATTGCTGAAATTGTTGCTACCAATTATATAGTAAAAAATCATTCCACTGAGAAAGCATTGACCAAACTTTATCTCATTAAGACAAAGTCCAGATGTTTTGTTTATGTGTGGTTTAAAATCAATGCTGTAAATTTCCCCAGCTACATATAATTTGCAACAGAAACAGAGTGCAAATGGGTATGACTCCCCTCTTTTGTTTTAATTCATAAGTGAAATACTAGTTTCTCTTCCAAATACAAACTTTAAGAAGGAAATCAATTAGATGGCATGTCAAAGAGACTTCACAGAGAGAAGTTGCAGGAAAAATTGTGAAGTAGGTAGGAGGAATTATGAAGAATGTGTTTCGGACTAGATAATGTTGGATAAGAGGCCAGATAGCAAAAAATTAAGGAATTATGTTAAATTCTAGACTTGATTGTTTCCTGTTTTAGGGTTATCGGAGGGGGGAGGAACCAAATACTTTCAGGTCTTCAACAGGGGAATATTTCTCCCTGTGCGTTGGGATGGAAAATAGCTTCTTCTGATTAGCCAAACTGTCTGAGCGAGCCAAGTAGAGGGTTTGATTATAGACACAGAATCCTTTGTCTCAATTTACACAGGAAGTGAAAAAAAAACTGCATTTAGACAATTCTTGTTGGAAAATTGTAGCTCAAGGGTATAATAAAGATGCCAATTCTATGAAACTGAAACTGGCCTTGGACACATTGAATTATGAAGTATGAGAAGAACGTAGACAATTAATAGCAAAACTGCTCTTAAATATAAATGAGAATTTAGGATAATGTTTTTGATGATAATCTTCGTAATAGTACAATAAAGTGATCTGTACTCCTTGCCTTGCACATAAGAGCTTATTTAAATGTCCTCTATTCCCTCAAGACTAGGCTTAGCTATTTGAAGTACACCATTATGTCAGTCATTATTTCCTGAGCACATTGACAAAGTTTAACTCCATTTCACCTAAGTGCTGAATTTAGCTGGGGGCTTTATCGGCACCATATTGTACCAGCATGCCTAGGAATGTAATGTAAAATGATGTGAGATATCTAAATGCTGTTGCTGCAGAAGCCTCTGCTTCCACTGGCAGTGGATGTCATATGCTCTGTTTTGGCCTGGAAGACACCCTTAGTGTATATTAATCAAAAGCACACCTCATCTCTCCATAGAATATATGAGAGAGCTCTCAGCGAAAGTAGTTGTTCAAAAGGGATGTGTTTGCAAGGCAAGCTATGGACAAAATCCTCTAGGTCTCTTTGTCCTGAGTAAATCACGTAAGCTCTCTAAAGTTGTTACCATTTTGGGGGCTTGAAGTCATAGACTGCAAAACTGTGTGTAACATAGTGTGACTAGATAGCAACTGTGAAAAATCAGGACTCTTTTTTGGGGGGCGGGAGGAGAGAAGGGGTATTGTCGTGTATATAAGACAGAGCCCCTAATATCGGGATGTCTGGTCACCCTAGTGAAACAACAGTGCTGGAGAACACCCAATATTACTCCTGTTCCTGTAAATATTGGATTCAGAAGACACTACAGCAAAAACTAAGGTCCCAGTCCTTCTCTCATTGGAATAGTGCCATTGACTTCCAGGAGCATGATCCTACTCCCACTGTGTTTATAATCACTGTTTTCTTCCCATGCAACGAGATTTGCCACTTAAATCAATGGCAAAACTCCCATTGATATCAGTGGAACTATTATGATTTAAGTGATGTAGCAGGATGAGCTTTCTCCTTGAAAAAGAGAGCCTATATCTTTTGTAAATCTCTCTGAATTCATCTTTAATGTAATCCAGTATAGACATGATATGCATCTAGTCTCCATAAGTGTCCAACTTCATGTATTTCTTCTGCCTGCTTACATATGTTTCCTATGGTGTTGAAAATAATTGGTTGTGTTTTCAGTTCAATTTCTGCATTGTGAGTCTACCCATTGGGAATCTGGGCAGAACTGAGACGCTCGTCTCCACTCTGCGTATTCCATAATTGGCAGTGTAGAGAAAATGGCACATCTTTATTATACCAGCAGGATGTACTTTTTCTAAGGATAGGGTTAATTAGCTTTGTTAGGACAGTGGGAGAGAAAAGACTTAAACTACAACAGCTGTTACATTGGACAGGGCTTGGAAGAAAGCTGTTGAGACAGTGCACCCTCCAGAGTTAACCTCTCCTGCTTGAATTTCACAAGCTCACTTTAAAACTTATGTTTGAAAAGGTAGTTTTTTATTTTTAATAACGTTTTATTAGCGTCTGTGCAGAAAAAAAAATACAAATAACTTTACTTTGATGGTGACCTGCATTTTCTCCCTTCATATAAATGAGAGAATGGCTCACCCGGGAAAAGAGAGAGAGGGGATTTAAAACAAAATAATAATTTATAAAACACATTACTGCAAGATAAATACGTTTCTAAGCACATCTAGTAATCTGCCAGCCTTGCAGTGTATAAAAAGCTTATAGCTGAAAGCCATTAAGGGAATTAGGACTATACAATACCTCAGCGCTACTTCATATTGACAGAAGGACTGACCAATGCGAATGACCTCCCAAGCAGACTGATTTACTCTGTCTGAGAGACCACCGTCGTCCTAATACACTGCTACAGCAACTGAAGTCAGCTGGGTGTGCTCTTGCTGGGCACTGCTGGATGGGCTTTCTTGTTTGAAATCTATCTACTGGAATTTCCTTTCCTCATTGATCTGACAGAGTTCACTTTTTTTAGCCTTCGGGCCTGGTGCCAAGGTTTTTTGCTTTGTGAATGGGGTAGGGTGCATTTAAGCCCTAGTTTATTAGATGGGGATTCTAATTTGTTTTAGTTACATTATAGTTGGTCCTGTTTGAATGTGTACCTGTTTGAGAGACATATCTCAAGATTCTGATCCAGGTTTCACTGGTGTAAGTCCAGAGTAACTCCCTTGACTGAATTTATATTTGAGAACAGAAAGTAGCCCATTTTGACGAGTGCATTGTTCAAAATTAGGTAGTCAGTCCCGCTCTCTCCACTTGGGCTTATCAAAGGGTGGGGAGAGGGACATGCAAAGGGGTGGCTGCAGTGAGGGGTGGGGGTGGGGGACGGCAGGCTCAGTTTGAATGTTTGCCCTTTGAATTAATTCTAGCTGACCTACTTGAGCAATGATTGAAGAATTTTTTATTCGGTTTGCCCCGATCTATCCCCTGGTGAGGATGTGCTTGTTATTTTTTAATGAAACCATTTTCACAGCCTGTTGTTTTAGGTGTTGAGAATGTAGGAGAGTGAGGTTATTTTTTTGGTTCAGATTCTATTTTCTATTTCTTCAAGGTTGCCAGCACCACTAAGTTGCTTTTAACTGTATCCTCACAGCAAACTTCACCTTCCTTTCTATCAAAACAGCAGGATTGTTTTCACAGCAAATAAAAATAGTGTTGTTTTTTTTTAAACAATTGATTTTTTTTAACTCTTTCTCAGATAGGAAAAACAACTGTATGCTTCTATCTTTTCCTGTAATTCGTATAAAAGTTTATTTGAGGAACAGCATCTTCCAGCAGTAAACTTTGCTGGCCTAACTCAGTTTACGTCTCTAGATAAACTGTATGTTAAGCATTATATGCTGAGGTAACTGTGATAAATATTATTAATTTATGTCTTGCGTTCTAAGGTCAGACATAAAATAAAAGGAGTTGCCGTACTGGTTGAGAACATCTATCCAACTAGTCTTCTTTCCTGCCTGTGATCAAAATCCTGCCCCTCAACCCTTCCCCACATTCCAAATATATATGTAGGCCCCCAAACCCAGCAGGACTAGTCTGGTATAATTGTGTATGGAACTCAGAGAATTCAGAGAATCCATGATCCTTGTGTATCAGGAAGCTTTACTTCACAAGAGTGTATTGACTCCACTATGGTGGAGAGTTTGTGGGCAAGGTGGCATGAAGCAGAGTTGAGTACATGGCTAGTGACTCAATGATTATATGGATTCATAGGTTAAAACCCCTCATGGTATGTGCAGTGGCCATGAAGTAATAGATATTACCTCACCCCCCCCCAAAAAAAGTGTATTTGGCATTATGGCAGTAACCAGTACCCCCAGATGAAGGTGAAAACTTCCCAAAGCAAAGTAGCTCATTGGTAAAAAGCTCCATCAAGGATGAAATTCCTTTCTGACCCCTCACAGATGACCAATTTATGACCCCATTCTTAAGAAAATCTCAGCCTTCATTAAAAAAAAGAAACGTTTCTAGCCCTCATGGTTGCAGAGAAAAGCTGGAAAATGTGAACTCTAAAGGTTCCAAAAAAACCCCAGAAGGCAAATAAAAACGTCAGAGTATTATTTTTTTTAAAATTCATGTTCTTTAATTCAATCTGCATTGACCTCAGTTAGCAAAAGCCTATGATTAGAATCTGGAGGGGAAATTGATAAAATGCAGATAACATTTTTCTTACAAAAGAAAAGAAACCAAACACACTCTAGAAAAGATCAACATCATGCAGTGTTATTTATTCCATCATATTAGTATGGTCCACCAAAGCTGTTAAATGTGTGAATTAATGGCCATATTGTGTATTTAATGCAAGTTTAAAGATGCAAAAATAAGTCCTTATAACAAACAAATGACGATGTACTGCTTTATTCCAGCTTCTCAATATAACAAGCCTGGAACAGATTTCATAATGGGACACCATTATCATAACTTTAATCTTGTTTAAATTCAAAACTCTGTCTGCAAGCCTTGAGGCCTAGAGAAAAGACTTTTAGTAAGTTATCTTAAGAAAGCAGATTGCATGGGAATCACTTCATATAGTCTATAAAATCCTTTGTAATTTACAGAACAGCTGTCCATAATAAAACATCGGAAAAGCTCCTATTTGAGTCTTTAAATTGCAATAAATAAACAAGTGCTATAGAAAAAGTACCAGTGCACAACATACAGTTAGAAATATGCACGTGCCAGTTACCAGCTTTTCACCATGCCCCTGATGTACGTACCCACTTTGGGAAAGGGGATGTCAGATCAAATAACTGACAACAGAAATCAGGTCAGAGGTATGCCGCCCAAAACAATTACCCAAAGACAATGCACCAGGGTTGTCAGAAAGAAGCTCAGCAGTAATGCGTTGGTGGGGAAAATTATTGTTTCTAAATACAGGTTTTGTTGGGTCATGGAACCTCATAATTTTCTGTTATTCTTCCTGTTATTTAGACAAACAAGCATTTTCAAGATAATACAAGAGGTTGTAACATTCCAAAGTAATGGGTATTTACTTAGTATTTGTTGGCTGTGATGCATGATCAGAATAAGCAGAGTATTTGTTACATCATGGTGGTTTGTAGAACATACATAGTATATTTATCTCAGGCAAATATCTTCATTAATGTATAGTTAAGTTGCTCAAGTGAAATTTCCCATCAAAGCAATCATTAAAAATACCAGATAAGGCCCCAATCATATCCGCATCAAGCTCAGTTCACACACCGTCACAGCCAAACACACTCACGTACTCCTCATTTCTAAAACAAGCCTCCTTATACTTGCAACATACAGCTATCCATTATCCACTGATTGGGCTTAGGACTGAAGGGGCAGTGAGAGGAGATTGTCTGGCAAACCTTCGTGTGAAGCAGAGCTTGGACTTCCACTATTGAGGGAGATGATCCCTCTGTAGTTGGCCTGAGCAGAGCTCTGTTTTGATGAACGTTACTGGGTCCATTGGACTGGAGTTCCCTCTGCCCAATTAATGGAAGTGTGGGGGCTAGGAGGCTGTTTACATGACTTGTCTGAGCAGGGCCGGCTCTGGCTTTTTTGCCGCCCCAGGCAAAAAAGCCTCCGGCCGCCTTCCCCCCCCCCCCCAGGCGGGGGGGGGGGGGCCGGAGCCCCGCGGGGAGGGCGACGAGCCCCAGCGGGGGCTCCGCTCTCCCCCCGGCGGCCAGAGCACCGGGGGCAGGGCGGCGAGCCCCGGCCGGGGCTCTGCTCTCCCCCCGGCAGCCAGAGCGCAGGGGGCAGGGCGGCGAGAGGGCGGCGAGCCCCAGCCGGGGCTCGCCGCTCTCCCCCCGGCGGCCGGGGGGAGGGCGCCTGGGGGAAGGTAGCGAGCCCGGCCATGGCCCCGCTCTCCCCGGCGGCCGGAGCGCCGCGCCGCCCCCTCCAGGTGCCGCCCCAAGCACAAGCTTGGTGGGCTGGTGCCTGGAGCCGGCCCTGTGTCTGAGGGCAGATTTGCCAGCCCGCTGGAGAGAGAGGCTGAGCTGGGGTGGGATAGGGACAGAGGCTGGGAGTCAGAATGACAGAGGTATAGCAGCTGGGGAGCAGGGCACTCTTCTGCTTAGCCTACCTCCCTTCCTCCCCAGGGTCATGTTGGTCAGAGATCAGAGTTAGGAGGCAAGTTGAGCAGCATTGGGAATGGACGTATGGAGTGGATTCAGAGAGATCCATTGGCTTGTACAATAACAAAGATTATTATAACTTTGTTTAATTTTACAATTGCCAAGCTGGCCTACACCCAAGATGTGGTGGTGGTAGGCAGTGGTGTTTGAATGCATGTGCAAGCATACAGGCATGTGGAGTTTTGAACGTGTGATAATTTTGGTTGATAACGCATCAGAAGCCACCCAAAAAAAAAGGAGATTGTCAGGGCCAAATTTCCAAACTAGCAGTTTAATTGTTTTCTCTTGAAACAGTAGCAGCTCTAAAATCCAAATAATGTTGCTGAAAATTCAGTTGTCCTCTGAACAACTGAACTGTGGGGAATTTGAAGACTAAATTTTCTCATTGAACTGTGCAAAAAAGGAATTTGAATTTTTCTGTGAGAGAAATCTTGACACAACTATGGAGCCACTACCAATGCTTCCAAAATCTAGGACTCAGCTGGTAAACAGGCTGGGAGTGAGTGCCGGTAAATGTTACCTTCTCCACTGCACAAACAACAGGAGTCTAGATGGGGGGAGAATTCTAACAAAGCAACACACTCTCTATTCAACAAGCACAAAGATTATTTTCCCAAGTAAATGGGCTATAATAAATTTTAATTATTGAATTTTTTCCCTTCTGTTGCCATTTGTCACTCTCTTCTTCTCTCTTTTCCCTCCCCTCCCCACAACCTAGCTGAAATCCACACATATGTACTAACCGCAGTCTAGCTTCCTGGAAGGGCTGTAAGCTATTTAGAATGGTTGGACCAAGCATTTTCCGAAAAAATTACAGGTATTTCAAAAAAGCTGGGATATTTGGACTCTAGTGGATAGAGCTACAGTCACTGATATGGGTTGTTACATCATGTGTGAGAGTATCTCCCTAAAGATGGTTCTGCCAGGAAAGATTAAGCTATGCTTGAGATGATTGGCTCAGGTGTGGTGTATGCCTTTTATCATAGAGTACATCCCAGTGTCTCTCTTCTTTACTTTCATTACATTTCTCTCCACTTTGACAGTAATGAGGGTGTTTGCTGTTGGTAAGTACAGGCAAAAAAGAGAAGGTTGAATCAGGTGAATTGCAAGCAGCCCCCATACCAATAAGAGGTCCTGGGATTTGTCTAGGTATCAGAAACTGCTTTGATTGTATTGCCATTTTGTAAAAAACAATGGTTGCTGAATTCACTATTGATTTGGAAGAATTGCAATAAATACAGCACATACACACACTCACACTCACACTCACCCTCATCCTCTGATTCCCTCAGGATTGCTGTGATAATGAATCAATGTTGTGTTCATGACTCCAGCTGTCACTCTTCAGCATAGGTGGGGAATGAACTAAGCAGTTATTCTTACCTTCTAAACTAAAAGCTCTATAATTTGTTATTGTTTTAAAGATATGTCATTAGTCAAGCTGGATGAAATTTTTCGCATTTTTAAATTTTGATGAGATTTCAAGTTCAGAAGGGGGAAAGCTTATCTGCATTTTCCCCCTTTTTTCCTCCCTCCCCCACTGGATCAGCTTTATAATTAGAACCCTTTGTAGATGCACAAGTTCTATGTGACGTCTAATAGTGATAGGTGGGCATTTGTGAGTCTAGGATGGTAGAAGCCAGCAAAGACTGTGGAACAGGAAACTCAATGGCAGAAAGTCCACAAGAAGAAAGGCTGCAGCAAAGTCAGATAGCCATTACTTCTCCTATGCTGCGGACATACAGTTGGTCAGTGCACTTACAAGTGGGCAATGGTGGAGCAAATAAGGCATATGCTGATCCTGAAAGTCCCCTCAGCACTCTGCCCCCACCTCCCCAAACTCCCAAGGTAGTGTAAAGCAGTGGCAAATCTGGAGGGAGGAGATTAATGATGGAAATAACAACTGACTTCCACTCTACCATGGATAAAATCCCATGCAACACAGAGGACAGGCTAGCATGCTGGGGTGTGATTTACAATTCCCTGAACCAGCTAGGGTGAACCTGGCCTAATAATGTCAAGGTAACTGTGTATTTATTGTTCCCAGTTCCCTCTGAAATTCTGTAGTTTTAGCAGTCACATTTTGCTTGCTCTATAGAAAGCAAGCAAGCAAGCAAGCAACCCCTGCTTCTCCTTTAGCCCCAGCAACATCTGTTTCATTTTATCAAATTATTTCCTAATAAGGTTTTAGTATTCTTTAAATGAAGTTTCTTCAATGAACAGGTGAAAATAGAACAAGTTGTCTTGGTATGTCTCACACCTTTATGAACAAATTACTTGGTCTTTTTTTTATTCATCCTATCTGAATCTAGAGGCTGCACAGAACATATGGGACAAAAGCAAAATTCATGTCAAAAGTGATAGGAAGACAAAGCTTGAGAATTGTTTCAGCCACAGCTAAAGTTCTGATTTTCCCCAGGAGGACTTTGCCAAGTTTCAGCCTTCTAATATGCTCCTTATGCTTTCTTGGCTCATGCCATCAGCTCAGCCATGTATTGGAGCTTCCTCCATCTTTAACAACCTGCTCTTTCAAAGTGACTGCTCAAGCGTGGCAAAGTTGAAGTGTTTAGGTGTAATAGCATTACACTGGAAATGGATCAACTAACTGTTTATGAGGCCTCAAGAATCCACTCATGGTGATTTTTAGCAACTTTTGCTGGGGTTGGTAATGGACTGCTGAGAGAAAATAAAACTGCTGTGCTGCCCCAGGTATAGACTGAAGCTATCTGAGCTTAGAAAAATCCACTGGGTGTGAGCAGCATCTCTGTCTCGTATTTCTTTCTTTAAAAAAAAAAAAAAAAAAAAAAAGGGAAAAAACCTCCAAGCTCATGAGCTTGAGGAGGACAACATTAAATTTCTTTGCAGCTGTTATTTTAAAATATTTCCACTCGTGCTTTGATGCATTCTAAAGTGACAGGTTTAAAATATACTATTCTTCTTGTGTCCTCCCTTCCCAACTGCAAAATTTCATCTTATCCGTGTTTTGAACTCCAGTAAAAGTGTATATAGAATAAAATACTGGTCTCTCTTTGCCCTCCCATCTGCAGACTGCTGCCCATATGTTACAATTTGAGACATAATTTAATAACTAAAAGAAATTAATATGTTAAAATATTTTTGGAAGTGCATTTTAAGTACTTGTAGAAGGTGCCAGATGGACAAGTAGTGGAAAGTGAAGACCTCTTTTTATCTAAAAGAGGATCTAAAACATAGGTAGAAGCAGTTCAAATCTCCCCACATGGCTTGTTAATGTGTCTTAAGGTTGCCATCTCTGTACAAGATTGGAATTGCTGAGTGCTGCAAAGAGCAGCAAGAAATACCCCTAGCGAATGTATAATAATAATAATATTGGGAGGTTGGATGGGGCGGGGGTGCTAAGAAAACAGTCCCTTATTTTTAAATACATAGTTCGCAACCCTATGTTAACATTGACCCAAAAGGACCATCTTCTAGGAGTAAAAAGGTAGTGCTGTTTCAATGCCAATTATTTGTATGGCCCCTATGTTGAGACTTCCATCAAGGGTAGACTCAACAGTGCTGTGGAATGTGGAAATAAGATTTAACCCCCAATGAAATTAATATAGGGCCATATTGCATCCAGTCCTTATGCCCAAGGAAGATGGAAGGGAGGGTGCAAAATCCTTCTTCTCTGACCAGGCGATGGGCTGGGCACAGTCTAATTACTTCTTCTGAGGACTCCTCCTCCTGGTTAGTGCTGTTAGCCACCTCAGTAATGGCAGGGAGCAGTCAGGGCATTGGCCCTGTCATTGTTTCAAAGACTGGCTGGTAGAACTGGCCCACTGTGAACTGGAGTGTACAGTGTACCCTTCAAAGGGCATAGCTGTGGAAATGCTCTCCAGCTATGCTGGGAGTTCCTCATCAGACCAATATAAGCTAGTGTCTTCATCAGGGCCGGCTCTGGCTTTTTCGCCGCCCCAGGCGAAAAAGCCTCT
>NW_020665140.1:1640567-1654536 GCF_002925995.2 Terrapene triunguis
GGAGGGCGGCGAGCCCCGGCTGGGGCTCGGCTCTCCCTCTCTGGCGGCCAGAGCGCCGGGGGCAGGGCAGCGAGCCCCGGCTGGGACTCGGCTCTCCCCCCTGGCGGCCAGAGCGCAGGGCGGCGAGCCCTGCTGTGGCCCCGCTCTCCCTGGCGGCCGCAGCGCCGCGCCGCGCTGCCCCCCTCCAGGTGCCGCCCCAAGCACCAGCTTGGGTGCCTGGTGCCTGGAGCCGGCCCTGGTCTTCATGATACAGCTGAGCCCATAGTTCCCATGTAAAAGTACCTAACTTGATATCCTCCACTATCCCTGTTCTCCGCTGCAGATTCTTCTTCCTTAGAATCATTTTGACCTTCAAGCCATAAATTTATTTCACAGAAAATTTCAGCCTTTCTCTTCGTCCTTTCCAAACTGACCAGCACTCCTTTGAGCTTGTTCTCAGTCTTCGCTCCAGACCCAGATCCTCTCTGTCACTCTGTTGGAAGCAGTGAGGTCAGTTTTACAGCAGGTGCAAAAGAAATTCAGACTAACGGAGGAGCTGTACTACTACTTTGCTAAATAGTCTGAGAGTTTGTTAAAATGGGCGAAGGAGACTGGCAACCCCATTAATGTTTGCTTTTTTCCATGTGACTGTACAAGGGTAAATGTAAACACAATGGCAGAGTCGGTGTTCTAAGCAGTGTGCACTGACACTGGCTGTGGTTGTCACATTCACCAGAACGGTATATAGCAGTAGTGTGTTTCAACCCTCGGTTTATAAACGAATCCACTAAAACACTACAGGTTGGGCTTTTAATCAAGAAGTCATCTTGATGTCCAGTAAATTATTGCAAAAAAGTCAGTATTACATGAGCAAATTGTATGTTTAAAAATCAGCAGCTCAATCTGTTGTTTTAATTTTTTCTCTCTTACTGTTTTTTTCACCTTTTTAAATCTATATTATCCTCTGGTCCGCTTGGAATGATATTTCTCAGTACATTCAATTAAATAATGGCAGGCATGAGGTTTCTGGTGTTTGTTTAAAAATAGGTCACCGACAGTAGGTGGTTTCCATTGTAAAAGTAATTCTGCTTACTCACTGAATGATTTTTTTATTTGCACTAGGACAAATGTGTAACCTTGCTGTACTGAAGCTGAATTCTTCTGGGTTCTATTTATCTGCTTAACTGTCTTGTAAGCATTGCCTGCAGTAACTCATGTATTTTTGATAGCAGCCAACCACTTACCTTAAAAGGTCCTATGATCTACAAGATTCTTTGAGATAATCCAGCTGTTAAAAAACAAAATTATCTCCAGGAAGAGTGTATCATGTGAATGCATGTAAAATCCTGCCCACCTGGCTTTCAGGTGCCACAAGCATTGGACCCCCAGCTTCAGTCCCTGAAGTTCTGATAGTCGAAAACTGTGGCTGGAAGCATGTGTACTTCATGTGCAGGCTAGGGCTCACAGCCAGTTCAGCTATGGATGAACTATATGTCTGTGTCATGTTCTAGGCATTACTTGTAAATCTTCTGGACTGAGCTTTCAACCAATGCTTAATTTGTGCCAGGGCTTGCCAGGGCTGTCCCCCAGCAGCTCTGGGCTTCACAGTTCATAGCCCCAGCATCTCTGGGCTTGCTGCATCAGTTATGAATGTAAAAACAATTGCGTGAGTCCCGGCACCTAATTGTTTGAGCCCCGGCACCTCTTTCATTACAAATTAAGCACTGCTTTCAACAATTCCGTAGAAGGGAAAGGAGCATTGTAGCACTCTTTCTGATCTTGAGAATGGGCTAAGGTATTGTCAGAAGAGGACAGGAATGAATATGTAGGATTCAGGAGGGTTTTTTCTATCTTCATGTAGCACTTCTGCTTGATGATAAAAATCATAATTCATGTTGGTGAGATAGAGAGCAAGAGAGCACGTATGGAACACTTTATATAAACAATATGAAAATAAGAAATGAACAAAACAATCAATGGAAGTAGGAACAATTGCAACTGATGTAACGCAGCACGCTTTTTCATCTTGTATGTTTAAGAAAATAATCTTTTATCTTCAGGATTCAAATACATAGTTTGGATTGTGCTGCCTACCTCATGGGATCTCTGTGTTGCTGCCACGGTGTCCTAAGATTGTCAGAGGGCTACAAATGTGAAGCTCAAACAAGTCCATCCTTGCCCTTAACTTCTAAGTCTGGATGCATGCATCAGGTGTAACCTTGAAGCTTTTGGCCTAAGATTCTACTGTAATAGAAAAGGGGAAATAGTGCTCAGCTAAGTAATGATAACATTTTCTAAGGCTCTACATGTTTTATAAAAATTAATTAAGCCTCAGAACACTCCAGTGAAGTAGGCACATTTGTTATACCTATTTTGAAGATGGGCAAACGGACGTCCAGAGAGTTTAAGGCTGAGGTTTCCCATTGACTTCACTAGGAGTGGTTTAGGCCAACACTAAGCACTTTTGAAAATCCCACTCCTAATCATTTACCCAGAGTTATTCAGCAAGGCCTGATTCTGCAACTGGCTCTGCACAGATGGACCTCTGTGCTTGAACAGGGCCTCAGTGAAGTCAGTGGGAGATTCTAGATGTTCAGTGGAACCCACTGATCAATGTGTGTCTCTATGCTCTATCCACAGAGGATTCAAGTCTGTTACAGCTGTCAGCTAGAGAAACTGGCTGTTCAGCTCAAGCTGTAGAAACTCATCGTTTTACCTCTGGAGGTTCCTGGCTCAGTCCTCAGTGTCTTGGCCAAGAGAGACATTCACACATATGCATTTATAAAAATCAGAGCACTTATTTAGACACCTAAATAAGCTCCTAAGTCCATAACTTTAGGCAGCCATTTTTTCTAAATCTTGGCTACTATGTAGGCTGTTTTGAATCTTACCCCAATAAATAAATATATTGGCACGTTAAAGTGCTATTATTCTTAGAATCGCAGCACTGATGGTGTACCCTTTGTCTAGGGAAGAAACGCATGAGAGAAAGTTGTAGGTTTTCAATTCGCTTTTTCTAATTGTCATACTGTCTTCACTCCAGCTGTGAAGTTGTGTCGTATTTTAGATGTGTTGCTTACTGCATGCTAAGTTTGGTTCATATCATATGCTCCCATTATCCTATCCTGCTGACAACACAGTAAATGGAAATTTTGGCAAATATGTGACAGCAGCGTCGAGAAAGTGCTCGTATGTCTCCAGTAAGTTAATCAGCTTTTGATACCTGAAAACTAACTGTAACATGGCCCACAAGACTGATGGCACAATGCTGCAGTAAATTGTTTCTTAGCAGGAAATCTACAGTAGCAGTGTAATTTGGACAATGGAGCATTTGACAGCTCACCCATCAAGAGCTGTGCACCCGAGGGAAGAAGCTCACTTTCAGTTTTACATTCAGCCAAGCATTGATGAAGCAGTGGCTAAATAGGAGAATCATTTTCCAATCAAATAACAGAGTGGCTATTTATCCCATCGCCAAAAGGGTCTCTGTCAAATACTACTCTGTCAGAGGGCCATGCATTTGGCATGCTTATCCAAGAAAGCCCTGTGCTTGACTGGTTATTCTTTATGCATGAAGTACTGTAGACTTTTATTAAGGCCAAGGAATTAGTGAAGATGATAAAAAGCTTTTCTGTTATATGGTCCCATCAGATTCATTAATGCAAGATGGCATAATGACAGACACAGGGAAAACTGTCTATGGTCTGTGTGTCTATGAGAAGAAGATCTTGCCTGTATTTAATAGAGAAAGTGATCAGACAAAAACTATACATATTCAGACTGACCTGGTTAATCAGTGTTTGGTTCATCCAGATGTCTGAGTATCCAAATGGCTTAAATGATGATCTGTAAGCAGGGTAAACAATATTATGCATGTACTACTGACTAGTTAATCAGAATTTGTGGAGGGTTTTTAAATCCAAAATACAACTGTGGTTTAACAAGTGATCGGGATTATCCATGTTTTAATATAGATATTTCTTTTACATAAAATGCATGATCCCTACTCAGCTTCATCCTGCAGTACAGTTTGTGTATATGATGAATGTTGGGCATTTCTCTTACAGGTGGGATCCTGCAAGCCAATACAAATTTGTACCATTTTATTTTACACGGGGAGAAATGTTATGATTTTTAATACTATTTAAACTATGTGTAAAATGAAGGACTGTAGTTGAAATCCATGTGCACTTTACATCCCTTTGCATGAATCCCACAACCTTTCCCTCTATCTACATGTATTGTTCTTTTCATCACTACAACACCATATTGGACAGACCAGGAATTTTTTTTAAAAAAATCTGTTACTTACAAAATAAAGATAATATTCAGTTTCAGAGGTGGTAGTATAGGAACTCAATAGCATTCAGAGCAATTTATATTTCCAATGTTCAGTTACCCCTTTTGCAGGGTTTTGAGTCTTTCCTTGGAATCTGTAGTGGTAACATTCTGAAAGCAGCTACTTATTCTGTTATCTAATCTTACAATTTCTTCTCCAGATATAAATCTTTTAGATTAATTGGGTTAAAATTTTTCTCTTACTTACTGTGACATATATACAGAATATTTCTACTGATGATGGCACTAATTTGGATAAATATTAGTGCAAATAAGATGAAATTTAGTCTATTATGTACGTACATACACACATACACTGTTTTTGAAATCCTTAATTAGATGGACAGAAATTATTGACATCTCTGAAACCTGGTTCAGGCGTGATGAGGATACATACTTAGCAGTGAAATACCCATCCAAACCACAGTCCTTCAAACAGAATTTCCCTCTTTTTCCTGTTCATTACTATAGCTATGTCACCTTGCACTTAAACTCAGTTCTTGTCCATCATCATTAGGTGTTTCCTGTATGTCATTGGGAACACAGCCATAACAGCAAAAACCTTTTATGGGAAGTGAACAGGCTTAGGGTTTGCATAGTACATTCTCTAGCTTGGGTAGTCAGCCTGAATCCAGTTCACTGTCTGCATGTGAAAAATCAAGGCATGTCATTTTCTTATAACTCCCTCTTAAGTTTATTCCATTCCAGATTAGATATGAACTACTGACAGATTAATGTTGACATGTCACAAAATAATTGATTTTTTTTTTAAATTGTAAAATCAGGGGGATCTTTCCCAGCTAAAATTTGGAAATCTCTTATCAACTTCTTAATGAGCACTTTTCTAACCTGTACAACTACTTAGCAAGTCTATTGACATTTAGATGATAATACCAGATCTCCTGAGAGGTCCTGTATGCCAGGACCTGACTTCTTTGCTCGACAATGACATCACTCATCGCTTGGTCTTTGGAGACAAGTATTTTCTAGAGATGACGGCTCAAACCAAAATCTTTAGATCTGACATTTGCATCCAGATCTGGGTACAGATCTGAGATCATAGCTCAAATCTTTCTCTATAATGTGCCGAATCCAAACACCAATCCTGAAGATGCCAACATTTAAGGAAATTCAGATTTGGATACCAATTTTTAAACCCCAGTTTGGGAATGATTGGATCTGGGGGTGGGATTGGGTTGCTTTTGCCTATTGAGTTATTGCACCTTGTGTAAGCATTTATACATGTGCATTCTGATTTGGTAGAACTTTACATTGGTGTAAATCAGGGGTAGGCAACCTATGGCATGCGTGCCAAAGGCGGCAGGCAAGCTGATTTTCAGTGGCACTCACACTGCCCGGGTCCTGGCCGCCGGTCTGGGGGGGCTCTGCATTTTAATTTAATTTTAAATGAAGCTTCTTAAACAATTTAACAACCTTATTTACTTTACATACAACAATAGTTTAGTTGTATATTATAGACTTATAGAAAGAGACCTTCTAAAAATGTTAAAATGTATTACTGGCACGCAAAACCTTAAATTAGAGTGAATAAATGAAGACTCGGCACACTACTTCTGAAAGGTTGCCGACCCGTGATGTAAATGGTGACACAACGTGACAGCCAATGGAGAATCAAGACTATGAAATTCATTTCCAGGGTTTTGGTTCATGATCATCTCAAGTATTTTCTTTAACAAGTTTAATTAGTTTAATATGACTTAGTGCTATTAGCTGCAATGGAGTTCAAAAACTGCAAATTTCAGAATAGGTACTAGAGATGATAAATTCTCAATGATAAATACTGCTCCCTGTTCTCTTAAATCCCATGCAGCTTGCTGGTTGCTGTCTGCACAGTGATACTGACCTTGAAAAGCACAGTTATCTAACACGGGGCGGGGAAATCAAACTTGTAACCCGTATGGAAAACCAGGCTTTAGGGCTGTTCTGCACTATAAAACCATAGAATTAGGGGGACCCACTTAAAACATGCTAGGGAGACATATACTCTTTGTACATCACACCTCCATATTAGAGATGAGGGTGATTGCAAGTGGCACTGTGGAAACCTGGGCCAGATGTAGCATGGAGTCCACACTGGGATCCCTCTGTCATATGTCTCTATGATAGAAAAAAAGCAGCAGCAACAAAAGAGCATAGCATCAATAACATAGTTGACTACAATTTTCATATACACTGAGGAAGCCCAGTGTTATGATTGTGAATTACTCTAATATGAAAGTAAGGCATCCATTTGCTCCCTCTCCTTACCACTCCAGCTCAAGACTCTGTGCTTTGGGGACTTCTCATTGTAGCTAAGTGTATAGTATCGTAGAGTGACAGTATCTCTGGCTTATCTGCTATCTGCTTATCTGCTATTGAGTCAGCTTCACCTCTCATCGTGGGGAAAAAAACAAAATCTTGGTTTTCATAAGGAATCAGGAAGCTGACTTGAGACTGAGTGAAGTAACAATCTTTTACTGAAAATAATGATACATCTTAGTATTATTGTTTGACTTTGATTTGGGGGCTTACCAAAAGTCTGCTGGGACATACTGCATAAATCTCTCTGCAAGCTTGCATGTCTATGCAGTGATTTTAGAAAGCAAGCACACTGTGACGGGTTCGATCACAGAAACCCCCTTGGGAACTGCCAACTGATGTGCCAAGACTACTTCTGCCCCTGCTTTCATGCCCTGGCAGCTTAGGACTCCAGCACCCTGTCTTGTTGAGCCAGACATGCCCGTCTGCTCCAACACAGACCCGGGGTCTGAACCATGTGCCCCAAAGCTGCAGACTTAACTGAAAGCAACTCACAGAAGTGTTCCCGTCTTTAACACTGAGATGCCCAACTCCCAATGGGGTCTAAACCCCAAATAAATCCATTTTACCCTGTATAAAGCTTATACAGGGTAAACTCATAAATTGTTCGCCCTCTGTAACAGTGATAGAGAGATATGCACAGCTGTTTCCCCCCCCGCATATTAATATATACTCTGAGTTAATTAATAAGTAAAAAGTGATTTTATTAAATACAGAAAGTAGGATTTAAGTGGTTCCAAGTAGTAACAGACAGAACAAAGTGAATTACCAAGTAAAATAAAATAGAACACGCAACTCTATGTCTAAGAAAACTGAATACAGATAAAACCTCACTAGTTCCTCCAGTAAACTTCCTTTTACAGACTAGTCTCCTTCTAGACTGGGTCCAGCAATCACTCACACCCCCTGTAGTTACTGTCCTTTGTTCCAGTTTCTTTCAGGTATCTTTGGGGGAGAGGCTATCACTTTAGCCAGCTGAAGACAAAATGGAGGGGTCTCCCACAGACTTAAATAGACTTTCCCTTGTGGGGGGAGACCCTCTCCTCTCTCCTATGCAAAGTCCAGCTCCAAGATGGAGTTTTGGAGTCACATGGGCAAGTCACATATCCATGCATAACTGAGTTTCTTACCAGCCAAGCCACATTCCTGGGAAAGCTCCGATGTGGATTGGTGTCTCCAAGTTCATTGTTGGCTTAAGTGGTTCTTGATTGGGCACTTAATCTGCTGGCCAAATGCTTTACTAAGACTATCAAGCAAGTAGACAGCCAATATTCCTAACTTCAAGTACAAAAGTGATACTTGCATACAAATAGGAGGAATGTATTCAGTAGATCATAACCTTTACATAGATATGTTACATGGCATATGTAGCATAAAACATATTCCAATTATGTCATATATACATTCATAAGCATATTCCATAAAGTCCTATGGGGCGCACCATCACACACACCTAATCAGAATATCCAAGTTTTCTGGCAACAATGGCTAGTGCAGGTTTTCTAGCAACCTGTAAAAGAAAGGTCATCTATTTGAATAATCTTCACATTCTTTCACAGGCATTTGTGTTTTTCAGATGATGTGAAATTTGTTGGTTTTGTTTTTTTAAAGATATGGACTGGTTTATCTAAACTGTTGCTGCATGCTATTTACTATATGTCATAACCTTATCTTTTTAGTGGATTTTCCAATAGTGCACAGTGTGCATCTGTGACTGAGACAAAATCAATACTTATAGATTTGGCTGTGTAATCCTATCACTTGTCCTGTTAGATATGATTTGAAATGTAAAGTTCGTTAAGGTTTAAATGAACTTGAAGGCTCAAGTCTCTAGAGGAGTTTTTAGTTTCTTAGAGAATAATCCATTTCTTTCCTTATCTTTTTTCCCCTCTTGTCACTCTATCTGTCTCTGTCTCTGTCTCCCTCCTTAGTTAACATCCAGAAACACTTAGCCATGCTCAAAGTATTTATTAATACCCTTCTTAAATAAAAAGAGCATTTTTGTTGCTAATCGTGCTCCCAATAGTTGTAAAAGCAAGTGGAGCACTCTGGATCCCTCCACAGGGGTCCAGGTTAGTATTGTACAAGGGAAAGAAAACCCTTTGCTGCTTTTATCATAAAATCAGTTACAAATCAATTGTAAGCTTCCTGAAGGATCGCATGTTATATCCTTCAATCATTTCCCTCCCCAAAAATAACCCAACCCATCTCCAAATTTGTGCTGTCCTAAAGTACCTTACATGACATGTCTTGGCACTAAGTCTTTTTAATGCAGGCTTTTTTAAAGAAGCATTTAGAAATTTTATTTTTATTAGATGTTTATATTAATATTAATATTTCTTTTGATTCATTTCTGGTAGAACATGCACATCATACAATTTTAAATGATGGTGTTAATAAAGCCAGAATTATTGTATAACTCCTTAGAGGAAGCAACATAAACCTGATATGTTTGCAAACGTTGCTAGTCCCCCATTTGTAACCAGCTGTTACTTACTGGGATTGCATTGGCAAGAAGCCACTCATATTTGCATAAGTAGCGAAATCGAATACTATGCTTTGGGTCTTTTAAAAAAGGTCACCTGTTTTTGGCCTTTAGATATTAAGAGCAATAAATAATTATTCTTTCATGTTTCGGTCCCTTAACGTTGAGCCTAATACTGAGATGAAGTGCTGTCTCATTTTACTAATACTTTATCCTTTTATGGATAAAGATCTGGATTGGGCCCTGAATTCTCATGTCTGTCCTGCAAACTAAATCTCACCTTGCACTTATCGTATATTTGCTGCAGCCAGAGAGTGATTCTTTTTGTAGTGAGAGATTCTTCACTGTCCAACAAGCACTGTGCCTAAGATTCACATCAATCTGCAACCCCATTCACACTGAACCTAGGTTTTGCATTTTATGTATTTGTGAACTTCAGCTGTGCTTGGGAAAGTTTGGTGAATGTGGACCAAGTTAGTTCCCATCACTTTCTTCCCTTGCTCTCCTCCAACAGCTGACCCTGCCCACAACTAGGTCACCTTTGAAGATGTCTAAAGAAGAGAGGATTTAATGGCTTGTTGAGGAATGGGCAGCTGCAGGTCTGCATGATGGTGGTGAGGAAACTGTGAAGGGGCCAGCTGTGGAAGAATCCCTTTTGGGTTTCTTAAACTTGAATCTCCAAATGAACCTACAAAGGTCAATACACTTCAGTCTCTGGGGAATTAACAGGTGTCAGTCCCCAAATTCCTTTGTGAACTCAACCTTCAGAGGTTGCACATCCTTAATTCCCACAGCCCACAAAAAGTCTGAGCCATGAAAAACATAATCCTTATTTCCCCACAGGGTCAGCGTACAAGGCAGACTTGTCATGGAATCCCAAACTAAAGTTTAAACTAGGAAACTGAGAGTGATTAGAAATTTAACTTTAATTTCCTTGAGAATCCAAATCCCTTGCCATAAATCAGGGCTAATTCTAATGTTGTTTGGGGTATTTCTGTTTACTTGACAGGAAGGAAGGCTTAACAAGTAACTTTAGAGGAGATGACTTGACCTTGTTGAGGGGTGCCCTGTTCAGGAGATGTCCAACAAGTAGGGCTAATATAATCTGTATTTACAGAGGGTCTCAGAATTCTTCCAGCTAGCTTGGTTTTATAATCCAACTAGACAAGAGTAGTGGAGGAAGAGATAAGTAAGTGTCTCAGATCATTTATATAACACTCCCATTCGGTTCCCAGATACGATGGCAATTGCAAGATTATTAATACGGTAATTTTTATGTCTCAGAGTGTACAGTTAGCTAAGTAGAAAATCTTACTTTGAAAATCATTATCGGTGTGGGCAGATGCCTGTTTACATATATACAGCCGATGGGCTGAGCTTTGATATAAACCTTTTCACAGTGGCAAGAATAATCCCCTGAATGACCTTCCCATAGTTCACCAGTTTAAACACACAGCCTGTGTATCAAACACATCTGCCACCATGTAGTAAAGGTTCCCCTCTGCATGAAATCGTGATGTGTGGGGAGATCAGCATGTGTGGGGAGAGGGCTTTCTCTGCTGCTGGGAGAGGTAATTCTCTCCAACAAATCATTAAGACCCATGTGGTGTGCATATTTGTAGGAAGGCAGTGAGTTCTGCTGCTGATTTATTAATAGGGATACATCCAAGCTATACATTCAGATTGTAGATCTTGATATTGAAGCCATCAGAGTTCAGAAGGGGGAGTTTCTAATTCAGGACATTAGTTTGATGCATTTGTGGCCAGCTAAACAATATGGAACTGGGTGTGAATTTCAAATTCCAAAGCTTAGGAGTTTTCAGAAATGGATTTCTGACTTGGATCCACATGCAGTTAATAACAACAATTAGCACCTACACAGAGCTTTATAACTTAACTTAATCATCTTTACAACATACTTGTGAGGCAGGTGAATATTATCATTCCCATTTTACAGATGGGGAAACTGAGGCTTAGTGGGGTTACGTTATTTGCCGAAGGCTGATCAGCATGTCAGTGGCAGAGCCAGAAGTAGAACTGAGGAGCTTCTGTCTCCTGCTCTTATGTTCCGTTGAGAGCACATGCTGTCTCCCCTAAACAGTATTTACAAGAGGATGAGCGTAGCTGCAACTGCAATTAGTGGAAATCCAGGCCATCCAGGCTATGTCTACACTTCAGGGTAAACCTGGGTCTGCCAGACACAGACTTGTGGACTCAGTTTCTAAGTCCGTGCTTGAGCATCCACACCTGGGCTTACAATTGCTAGACCCAGCTCTGTCATGCTAAAATGTCCATGCTGCACTATGCAGACCTTCTGACATAGTTCTAAGGCTTGAACTGCTTCCACACTGCAAAATGACACGGCTTGGACCCAAGTCACAGTGGGACTTGGGCTCTAATTCCCACCACCTCCATCAGGGCCCTAGTCCCCGGGTCCTGAGTGCTTGCTTACCTGAATCAGAGTGATTTGTGTGTGGACAGAAAGGGGGGTTGGGCTCAAACCTGATTCAGAGCCCAGACTTAGTGTACAGTGTAGACATACCCATAGAGGCTTGAGGGCCTAAAACAGGGGCGGGCAAACTTTTTGGCCTGAGGACCACATCGGGTTTCATAAATTGTATGGAGGGCTGATTAGGGGAGGGGGTTGTGGCCCGGACCCCACCTCCTATCTGCCCCCCCAGGGACTCCTGCCCCATCCAACCCCCCCCCCCGTTCCCTGACAGCCCCTCTGGGACTCCTGCCTCATCCACACACCCCGCTCCCTGTCCCCTGACTGCCCCCAGAAACCACTGCCCCATCCAACCCCTCCTCTCATTCCTGACGGCCCCCCCGGGACCCCTGCCCCATCCAACCACCCCTTCTCCCTGTCCCCTGACTGGCCCCGGAACCCCTGCCCCTGACTGCCCCCTGCCACCCCATCCAACCCCCCCTCCTTCCTGACTGCCCCCCCGGGACCCCTGCCCCCATTCAACACCCTGTTTCCTCCCTGACCCACCATCCACACCCCCGCTCCCTGACCACCACCCCGAACTCCCCTGCCCTCTATCCAACCCCCCCTGCTCCCTGCCCCGTACCGCGCTGCCTGGAGTACCAGTGGCTGGCGGCACTTGAGCCGCGCCGCCGCCGTCGCCACGACCACCACCCAGCACTGGGTCCGGCCAGGCTCTGCAGCTGCGCTGTACCAGGAGCTCACAGCCCTGCTGCCCAGAGCATTGCGCCGGCGGCGGAGTGAGCGAGCTGAGGCTGCAGGGGAGGGGCCGGGGACGAACCTCCTGGGCCAGGAGCTCGGGGGCCGGGCAGGACAGTCCCGCGGGCCGGATGTGGCCCACGGGCTGTAGTTTGCCCACCCCGGTCTAAAAACTGTACCTCAGCTTCTCTCTGAAATCAAACTACATTCTACATTCTTCTGGAAATTTTCTTCTGGACATTTCTCTGAAAAAATAAAATAGTTGATGCTGCTGCAGCCAGATGTAGCAGGAGTGGCATCTGGGATTTAAGTGCTGTTTAAGACTGAAAATCATCTATTTTAATAATTGATTGTTCAATTAGTAAAGCAAATGTTAAAAAGTTAGACAGCTCTTTTTATCAGTGGCGGCATGGAACAGTTGGCTGCAATTCATTATCAGTCTGAGGCTGAAAAACAGAATTAAAAATCTTATTTGTTATTCCTGTTGCTTGTTTTTTCCTCCTCCTCTATTGTTCTTAGATTGTGTAATATAATCAGACAGATAAATACATGCTGTGAATAATATTAGATGGTGATTTAGCTTTGATGATTATACTGCTGGTAATAGCATTGGATAACATGAGAGCCCACAAACTTGTATACTCAGAATAACACTACAGCCTCAAATTCTTCTGAAAACTCAGGGGTAGAAAATCAGGCGAGTCGGAGTTCTTGTGGAGGAGTACTGAAAGAACTTCTTGTGCTGCTATTTCCAGTTTGCCCTCGCAATGTTATTGTGTCCAAGGTGATTGCATTTTTGCAAAAGAATACTGAAAATGCAGTGTAAGCAGATTAATTTTTTTGACAACTCTCAGAGGTGAATTCATATTCATGATGCACTTTATAGTGTACATTTTTAAAGGTTTACTAAGTCAGTTGCAAGGAGCTTGTGATTTTTTTGGCTGAGAGGGTTACACAGATCCCTTATCAGAAGTTGCACAACAGCTGGACCTCTTCTGGGTACTTTGTTGCAATCTAGAAAATTTAATTTTAAAATCTGCATTGAAAGTATTGCACCGTTAATCGTCCTTCCAAATTATCGTACCTAGGGCTTCTACAGTGCTTTCCATACAAGAGTCTCAAAGTAGGCCACACACATTAATTAAGCCTCACTACACTCCTGTCAGGTTCTATGGCACGTACCATATTATTATCTCCATTTTTCAAATGAAGGCTACAGCTGAACGGAGGTAGCTAATAAATGGATGTACCATATATATGGATCTCATTCTCTTCTACTTGAAAGAGTGCCGACTCTCTTATGCTAGGGTTACCATATGTGGAGTGTCCAAAAGGAGGACACTCCACGGGGCCCCAGCCCCGCCCCCAGCCCCGCCCCCGCCCCCACTGCACCCCTTCCGCAAAGTCCCCGCCCCAACTCCGCCCCCTCCCCTGCTTCCCGTGAACATTTGATTCGCGGGAAGCAGGAAGCAGGTAAGCTAGGGGGTGGGGGGAGGAGGCCCGGGGCCCCGGCGTCTCTAGCCTGGCTCGGCTCAGGCCCTGGGGTGCCGGCCCAGCCTCCGGCCGAGCACCCCAGGGCCAGCCCCGCCGGCCCCCGGCCAGCCCCGCCGGCCAGCACCCCCGGCCCCCAGCCAGCACCGCCGGCCAGCACCCCCGGCCCC
>NW_020665140.1:1654936-1695582 GCF_002925995.2 Terrapene triunguis
CCGGACATGTCTGGCTTTTGGGGATTTCCCCCCGGACGGGGATTTGAGTCCCCAAAAGCCGGACATGTCCGGGAAAATCCGGACGTATGGTAACCCTATCTTATGCAACACTGCTGTCTGTCTCAGCATTTTTCAGTCTGCAGTCCAGAGGTTTGGGAATTTGAACTTGCAGGGGATTTTTTTGTTCCTTTGAGTTTAAGAAAAAATATAAGCTAGAAAGTTAGCATCAGTCAGTGGAGTTGGAAGAAGGGGAATCGAGACACGGGCGCACATGCACACACACACAATAGCAATGCCCCAGTTCCCCTGGGGAGGCAATGGGGGAAGCACTTTCACAGGGGGACATGAGTGATGGCATATGACACGGTCAGAAAAAAAATGTCAGTCAGGGTCTGATTCTACATCCCTTATTGACTTACATGGTTCAGGATCAGGGCTAAATGCTTTCATGCAAATGAATGTTTGGAAGTGAAGCATGATCAACGAAGTAGCTGACGGGAGTGGTAAGAATTTGAGATGGTGGACGGGTCACTGAGATGCATTTTATCTAAAACTTTTTTAAAGGGACAGGGAAGAAAAAAATAGAATAAGATGGTTAACTATAAAAATTAAAGCAAAGGTTAAAGACACAATTATAAAACAAACACAAAATAAGGGAAACAATAAGGGTTGAATTAAAGAATAAATTGAAAAGTGTTGAATAAAAAATAAGAGGCAATTAACAAGATTGACCTATCCCTCAGCCTGATCATTTTGCCTGTGTTTTGTATCACATTCCTTCTCCCTTCCTTTGCCTTTGCTTTTTTCTAGATTCTAAACTCTTCAGTGAAGGAACTTTTCATCTGTGTTTCTACAGTGCCCAGCATGTTGGCACCTAGTCCTGATTGAGATCTTTGAACATTACCATAATATAAATGGTAATAATTATATTAACAATATACACACACACATAGGGAGTATGTAAAGTTAGACCAAATCTCAACGTGATGAATTATTGGGCAGGTTATGCAGTCGTAGACATAAGGTAAATTGCACAAGTATGTGCTGTGCCTGTGTGTGTAAGTAACACATACACACTGGAGAAGTAAGTGTTTTTGTGTGTATAGATATCTGTCTGTATATATATTCACCTGCTTCTCCAGTTATCACATAAAAATCACCTCCATATATCTGAGATATAAAATAGCTTTTCTCTACATGTATTTGTATACATATTCTTACATTGGTGCAGAACTAAACATTGACTTTTCTGTTCTTCAGAGTAGTGTAATTTTGACAGGAAAATTTCAGAACTGCAGAATTATTTTTAAAGCAACTGCAACTGTTTGAAGCTGCTCAGATATTTGGAATATGAGTCTCAGGGCAGATTGATTAGTGGATAGAGTGCAAACCAGGCCATCAAAGGTACATGATAAATGTTCACATGGATCTACATTATGATAGCACAGCTCCATATTTCATACATGGATATCATGACTGCATCTCTTTATAGATAAATTTATATATTTATAAATACAGCGGACCCTCGCTAGGAATTGAACTCCGGCCTTAGTCCAGTACGCTATGCACTAAGCTGTACTGCCTGGATACATATATAGATATTTAGCTACATTAGTTGGAGGGACAATATATGTTTTGTATCTTTTCCTGGCAGGTTAATTTAAAATAAAATGGCAGCTGCTTGAAGCTGTCCAGGGGCTCAGTGTCTTGGAGAAGTCCAGTAAGATAGATCAGTAGGCAGAACGCAGGCAAGGCTGTCAAAGGTGTGTGGTACATGTATTTATCACAAGCTTTTGTAAGTGATAGCTATCCCCATCACATATAGGGTCAGATCATCAGCCAGTTAAGCTGAGTTGACTATTGCTTTGTGTCGTCAGAGTGTATCGGTGATTCTGGCCTTTTATTCTTATGCTTGGTTTGAACTGTATGTGCAGAGTGGCTGTCCAGAGGGCTGGTCTCAGTCTGGGCAAAGTTTCAAGCTGCTTTTGTAACGAATATGCTAACCTGGTTTTGGCTGGGTTGAGGTTGTCCTACAATAGCCAGAATTTGGGCCTAATGTAAAACTGCAGGTTTCATAGTAATCAATCTCCAAATGTTGGTTGTATTCCGTGTAATTAGCTAGCAAGCTGCATGAATGGATAATTACTACCTACTTATGTGACAGTTGTCTTGGAAGTAAATAAGAGTTACAGTGCATGTTTATACGTATTGTGTATAGAATAAATTAATACCAAAGGAAGAATAAATTGGGTTGGGTGAGGGAGTCTTGATCTGTGTTATAGGAACATATTGAAAACCACTGCTTCTTTCAACCTGGATTTTATCTTTTAGAACTGGAGATAGCATCTGTGATATCCTGGGGGTCTGTCATGTTAGTGGCAGTTATTTGTTGTTTAGCTTAATTTAGGCCTCAAAAACATGGAAGCCAAACACTTAGAAAGCAGCTGTTCTTCTAAATGTATTAAGCAATTTACTTTAGGTAATGTGTAGCCTATAAAATTTTAATTTTGGATTAAATAAACCATATCCTTCAGCATGACTATTGCACCTTGACGTTCAAAAGATGAAATATAGGCACATTTAGTGAATTTCTTCTCCAGGATGCTCCAGTGGAGAAGGGTCAATAGTTTCCTAATGAAAGCAGTCAATAGCAATTTCTCTTAGTAAGCTCAAAGAAATTAGCATTAAACAACAGGCGTCAATGGCTGGAGTTTTAAACGATTATGTGGTTGGATTGCTACCTGCTTTAGGAAATAGCTCTAGCAGGTAATGCACTGACTAGTTAATTGATGGGAAACAGTTTAATTATCCCAGTGCTGGCTGGGGGTATAGTGTTCAAAAAAGGAGTGCAAACAACTTGGCAGCAAAGGTACAAATATTTGTGTCTCTGTGCGCGCATGCATGTGTGTTTTCAACAGCGTTGATATTATGCATTTTAATTCTAAAGATGTGAAACTGAACAGATGTTTCCCTATGCTAGGATGGGAGTTGAAGTCCCCTTCCCTCAAAGTAATGAGCTATTTCACAAGTACAGAGCTCACCCTTAAAAACTTGCCAATTCTGCCTCTGGATTGATAAGGTTACATCAGTATTAACTTCTCTAGGGGACCAGATCCTCAACTGGTGTAAATCAGCGTTGCTCCATTGATATCAGTTGAGCTATGCTATTTACATCTGTTGAGAATCTGCCCCTCTTGTATTTAATGTAGGGTATGCCTAGAATGCTGCAATACTGAGGTAGAGTTATTTAGTTATCTAGAGCAACAACTGAGGCAATTGTCATCCGTTAGAGAAACATTTTATGCTACAAGGTTCAAATCCAAGTACTATTGAAGTCAATAAGAGTTTTTTCCATAAACTTTAACGGGCTTTTGTATCAGATCCTAGGATAGTACAATAAGAGGTTTCAGCAGGGAATACAGGTAGTTACAGAAGCTATAATGAAAATATGGTCAACCATTTCAAATTATTTGTAAGCCGGGGCAGCTCTAGCTTTTTTGCTGCCCCAAGCACAGCAGGCAGGCTGTCTTGGGCAGCATGCCTGCAGGAGGTCCGCCGGTCCCACGGCTTCGGCGTACCCGCCGCCGAATTGCCACCGAATCCGCGGGACCGGCGGACCTCCCACAGGCAAGCCGCCGAAGACTCCCGGACTGCCGCCTGCGCAGGGACCGGCAGGGCGCCCCTGCAGCTTGCCGCCCTAGGCATGCACTTGGAGCGCTGATGCCTGGAGCCGCTGCTGTTTGTAAGGTCTTACAAATCCCATTTAAGGTATGTGAAACAATATGTTAAGCAGAGAAAGGTCAGCTATATCTACCACATTGTAATAAAAACATGTATCCACCCCCACCCACCCACCCACCCACACACCTAAAAGTCAATCCACACCTGTTAGCTCTTGCTTATTCATGTTTATTTTGGCCTCAGATTAAATTTTTACTTACAGTGCAGTGTCACATACACTCCACAAGTGTGAGAGATCAGAATTTGACAGATTTAATTGTTTTGTATATGAAATATAAATGGAAGGTTTAAAAAAGACCCTACTCTATAATACACTCCTTTGGAAACTCTTAGAACAAATATCTCCTGAAGAATCCTTATATAACCCATTTCTAAATTTGCACAATCTATATTGTAGTATTGATTTGAAATAGGCCAGGAACTGTACTATTGGCAACTTAGGGAATGAAGGAGCATTTTTAATAAACCTTAGATGAGATGGTGCCAGGAACTCTTCATTCATCTGGGTTCTAGTCTGTATTCATTATATCTGAAAACAAACATATGTGCACACAGCCAAAAGGATGAGCTAAAGCATGTTTTTAAGGTCTTGCTTTTTTTACAAGTCTCTCTTTTTCAAGATGAAAAATATTTATTGAGGCTATAACTCTGAGATTTGTTTACTTTTCTCTTTAGTTTATTTAGTGCTGGTGGAAAGTGGAGTATTGTCAGTCCCTGGAATAAAATTCCTCACTTTATCCACAGAACATATCCTGGGTCTCTCCTGTTCTCTGCCTGTGCAACACAGCAGTTTTGTCTCCTAAGGACTGAAATACTTTTGTCTAAATCACATTATTGGGCTCCGTATAGTGGTAACTAGGGAAAATTTAATGGCCTGTGATACAGAAGAGGTCAGACTAGATCATCTAAATGGTCCCGTCTGCCCTTAAACTCTATGAAACTGTGAAAGAACAAATCCAGCACAGATAAACATAGTGTGAGCTTCCCCACATTGCTTAGCTGCCAACATGCCTCAGTATTGACTTGGAGGATCTACTTCAGATCCTTGGTATCTCATCGCAAATGCCAGTTAGTGCCACCTATGGTAATGGTGACTTTTTGTTGGGCATACTTGTCCAATGAGAACTGGATTTAAAAAATCAACTTATTTAATAGTTTTTGTTATAATTTGTCATTTGGATACTAAACAATCATGGGGGGAAATCCATGGACCTGTACTTCTAGCAGAAAAGGCAGTTGAACTTATTTGTATTTGTAACAATACTGTGCACAAACATCTATGGTTTTTTCCCATGTGTTTAGGTGGGATATTTGTATGAGATTTTTTTAAAAAACTCACTGGGAGTAATTCAGGGAACATTTCTTTATATATTTTGGTTCCTTCCTCCCCAAAAGTCTGAGATTAATTTGAGATTCATGTGAACTCAAAATGGCTAGAGAATCTTGGAAGCAGGAATCAGAAACCTTCTGTGAGATGTTCAGAAAGAGGTTTCATCAGATCCCCCAGGAAAGGTTGATGAAAACCCATTTAATCTCTTCTGGAAGATTCTGTAAACCTCGCTGTCAAGGCTGCTTCCCCACTCTGAACTTTAGGGTACAAATGTGGGGGCCTGCATGAAAACTTCTAAGCTTAACTACCAGCTTAGATCTGGTCCGCTGCCACCACTCCCAAAGCTAATTCCCTTCCCTGGGTAGCCTTAAGAGACTCTTCACCAATTCCCTGGTGAATACAGATTCAAACCCCTTGGATCTTAAAACAAGGAGAAATTAACTATCCCCCCTCCTTCCTCCCACCAACTCCTGGTGGATCAAGATCCAACCCCCTTGGATCTAAAAACAAGGAAAAATCAATCAGGTTCTTAAAAAGAAGGCTTTTAATTAAAGAAAAAGGTAAAAATCATCTCTGTAAAATCAGGATGGAAAATAACTTTACAGGGTAATCAAACTTAAAGAGCTCAGAGGACCCCCCTCTAGCCTTAGGTTCAAAGTACAGCAAACAGAGATAAACACTCTAGTAAAAAGTACATTTACAAGTTGAGAAAACAAAGGTAAACTAACACGCCTTGCCTGGCTGTTTACTTACAAGTTTGAAATATGAGAGACTTGTTCAGAAAGATGTGGAGAGCCTGGATTGATGTCTGGTCCCTCTTAGTCCCAAGAGCGAACAACCCCCAAAACAAAGAGCACAAACAAAAGCCTTCCCCCCACCCCAAGATTTGAAAGTATCTTGTCCCCTTATTGGTCCTTTGGGTCAGGTGTCAGCCAGGTTACCTGAGCTTCTTAACCCTTTACAGGTAAAAGGATTTTGGAGTCTCTGGCCAGGAGGGATTTTATAGTACTGTACACAGGAGAGCTGTTACCCTTCCCTTTATAGTTATGACACTCGCATACACCATCACCCTTCCCAAACATGGACAAGAATATGTTCTTTCAGGTTCATTACAGGTTTCAAAAGCATGCACACTGCCCTGATGAAGATGTGACAGTATAGTATATAAGTATCTAGACAGGTAGGTAGAAATGCTATTATTATTTGTATCACTGTAGGGCCTAGAGCCCTAGTCCTGGGCCAGGACCCCATTGTGCTAGGTGCTGCACCCTCAGGGCCGGCTCCAGGCACCAGCCTTCCAAGCAGGTGCTTGGTGTGGCAATCTGCAAGGGGCGGCAGTCCATGTGTTTTTGCCCCCAAGCAGTGCGCCGAATTGCCACCGTGGACGGCGGGGGCAGTCCGTGCGCTGTTAGGGCAGCACGCGTGTTTCCGCGGCGGCGGCAATTCGGCGGCAGCTTCTATGTTCAGCTGTCCGCGGCGGCAATTTGGTGGCAGCTTCTGTCTTCTGGTTGAAGCTGCCGCCGAATTGCCACCGCGGAAACGCGCATGCCGCCCTAACGGCGCACTGACTGCCCCTGCCGTCCGCGGCGGCAATTCGGCGCGCTGCTTGGGGCGGCAAAAACAGTAGAGCCGGCCCTGTGCACCCTAACACTGGAAAGACATTGACCATATGAAAATGACCTTTTGCCAAAACACTGTGTCTTTGCCTAAATGTTGCCCTAGAAAAAAAAACATGCTTAACTCCTAATCGGCTTGTCCACTCATTTAGAAAGTTGCATTGGGGTGGGAGTGGGGGGAATAAACAAGGACAAACCCAGTATGAGTTAATTATTGAGCTAGAGGCCAATTCACTACACACACTATTGATTAGATGCTGAACTGAAAGATGTATGAGTTCATGAGGCTAATACCAAATACATGTGTTACTTCTTGCATGGATGGTTTAAAGATTAGCTTGTTGTCTAATAACATCTCAAGAAATTCTAACTCTTTGAACAATGTGAAAATAAGCCCACAAAGCAAAATAAATTTGGGATGAGGGATGGAAAAACAGTTTTATTTATATACTGCTACAAGCAGTTAAGTTATTGTGTCAGTTATTAAGACCCACACTTTCTTTGATGGGGAAGGTAAAGTAACATTATATATCATGTACTTTCAGAACAGTTGTTCGATAGATACAGAAATTCTATCTGAGGCATGGATGGGCTATTGAAGTGTTGATTTTTATTCATGGATAGTCTACTGATCCATCCAGCAAAGTAAACAGTTAGGGAAAAATTCTTCAGTCTGATGCATTCCACAGGTCTCTTATCCACAGTGCACATCTCTGTTACATATTCTGCATTAATTCTCTGCTGATATTAATGGAAGTTCCATGCCCAGAAGGTCTCTGCCATAGAGATCTGCCCTGCCGAACAGAGAGAATTTTGCTCTTAGTCAACCATGATTTTATGAATAACCAGACAGAGAATTACAAATATCTCTGCCTCATGTGGCACTATTGAGATCTAGTTCAGATACGGTTGAGTCTGGGTTATATTTGTCAGAGGAGTACTGAGAAAAATGAAATTGGGCGTTTTCAGGATGGTATATGATTCCATGCCCACAGAACTTCAGTGTCATCTGTGATACTGCATGGGGGCATGTTCATATGGACTTAACAATCATAAGCAGCAGAGGTAGAATTCAGGATCTTTCACACCAAAAATACAGGCCCCTACCACTTGAGCTAAAGGAGAATTTCTGTTAACTGTATTATTTATTAATATTTGTATCACAGTAGCACGTACTGTATAGAATACTAGAGACCTAATAATATATGAAGGCAAGCTAATAGAGGGAAAGGTAGTCATAAACATGAGTATGTATTCTGTGCGGTACAGGACAGCGGTAAACATTCCTGATTGCAAGTACATTCCAGTGTATTGGATCAAATTCTTCTGCTCTAAGGACAAATTATTTTGAGGCATTTTCAGACAGACTCTTGGCTGATATAAATCAGCAATTTACAGCAGCTGAGTATTTGGCCCTTCATGATTTGGCCAATGTCTCCAAGCTATGGTTGGGGTTGAGGCTAAGAGTACATATCAATAAATTAGGGTACACTTCAGTGATGGTGCAATTATCCCAAATAAAGTGTTATAAATGCCGACAATTCAAAGTTAAGGTACCACTTAAAAGAAAGCCCCACGAGTTAAGATATGGAAATTCACTATTAGGGTCCCCCAAGCAAACTTAACTTTTCCCTATAGTGACACCACACAACAATGCTATGAGTATGATTAAGGCATTTTAGTGTTTGTGTTCCCACATTATTTTTTTCTTTTCCCCCCTACCATTACTGTGCCATTACAGAGTTTTCCCTCTTGCCTGCAGCCCGCTACATTCCCCCTACACACACACACACACACACACACACACACACATATATGTCAGGAGACAAACAAAGAGCTGCCACAAATGGATCACACACGTGTGTGTGTGTGTGATCCATCCAGATTTCCTTTCCCTCCTGTATTCCCTCAACACCTTTAGTTCCCACTATGTAGTACTGGTGCAACTGTTGAAAAGAAATATTTAGGGCTAATGGTCTTTTTGTGCCATCGATTTTTATGACTGAAAGTTTATCTGTCTACAGAGACTGGTGCATAAAAATCTTGAGAAACTCATGAAGAATTGCTCCCTTTCAGCATGGCTGCCATCTTCCTTGTTCTCAAAGGGACTGAGGCAAAAGCTTCCCTTTTTTAAGGTGCCCCGTTTCATAGTGACCACTTCCTCCCATTGTTTCCAGTGAGAGTGAAATCATAATTGCTACGAGCAGCCCATGGCCTCAGTCCCATTGTGAACAATGGGAGATAGATGCCCTTCTCAAAATGGCCATCTACTCTGGGGAAGTTATGACCTCAGTCTCATTGAGAACAATAGGAGATGGCAGCCATTTTGAAGAAAGGCAGTTCTACCTGGAATTCTCTGTAGTGGACTTGTCAGCCCCTACTGAAGAAGAACCTTTCAGTTATGAATAATAACAGGAAAAATTACCATTAATCCTAAAAAATTATCAATATTTCAGTGAGATTTAATTATAAGAGAAGTATGAAGCATCTGCATTATTCTGTTATAAAGATCATTTGGAAGAAAGATGCAGTCTGGCATCATATGCCAAGTTACTTAAAGGATCCATTTTAAAATTAGTTTTAACTCATAAACTAACCAGTTTACTTGCATAGCCTCAGAAAATTAATTCTTTGTTTAAAGAGTAAGTGCTGTAATTTTGGGGTAGATACATTGTATTCTTCATACATAGCAAAGTGGTAGAATCCCTACTTTCAGTGCAAAACTCAACTCAACCACTGTTCTAGGCACTATACATACAGTGCATATAGTAAGAGAGTCTTTGCATCAAAGAATATACAGTCTGAGCAGGTAAGATGCATAAAGGGTAGGAGAAAGAGAGAATTATTATCCCCATTTTACAGATGGAGAACTGAGGCACAGAGCGATTAAATAGCTTACCTGAAGTTCATATAGGGAGTCTGTGGCGGAGCTGGGGATTAAACCCACATCTACTGAGTTACCGTTTGGGGCCTTTCCTAGAAGACTATCCTTCTGCATAAATAACATACATCAATGTTACATTTCACTCAGGACCTCACTATCTTACTCATGCCACATTGGGTTGGTCGGGACTTGTATCCTCTGCAAGAACTTTAGCCTTTAATTTTCATGCCCAGTGGAAATCCTATTTACTTAGTCCTTCAGGGTTTAGTTTTTCAAAGGCAACTTCAGCATGCTGGGAAGGCATATAAGGAGTTCGCATCATATTTAAGGGCATGATCCATCTGACTGGCACATCATTATATATAGAATTTACTCATTACTATGGTATCATTGCAGTGAGGGACACAGCTGTGGGAGAACTCTTGGTAACTATAATACAGAGCTCTTTCAAATTTCCTGGCAAATTTGAGATATTCAGTACACAGTTTGCTTTACAGCTATGATAATCAGATGTTTCATAATGATGCATGATTGAAAAATGCTGCCATAACCCCCAGCCCACCCACCTCTACCCCCACAAGAAAAGTCTTTCATATTAATGGGCAGCTTAGCTGATTTTTCTCCTGTAGTATGTGGAGCTTCATCCATGCAACTGAGTTGTATTAAATGCTGAACGCATCGTAGCTTACTAGGCTTACTCTAGGGCATAAAGCCCAGCAGTGACATCCATTCATTGGACTAGTCTTGAGTCTCCTCAGAAATACTCTGGGTCCCCCACAGTGGTTGCAGCTTTGATGGCTCTGATTTTAGAGCAAACCCTCAGAAGTCTCCAGTTTTGAGCACGCCTGAAGCAATAGGAGCTGTCACTACCATGTGAGACAGTGACCACATGAGGGCTTTCCTCTCCTTAGTTTTGTCAAAATGAAGTAAGAACTGTCCGCAACACAGTCACTTCAAGGATAAATAATAGGCAATTCACAGAGTGTGCTGTTATGATTCTGTTGATATTGACTGGCGGTACCAGGACACTGCAGAATTAGCTTTGTCTAGCCAACAGCTGATCATCTGTGACAGCCCTAATAGTGCTTATGTCAGGAGACAAGCAAAGAGCTGCCACAAATGGATCACATATATATATAGATATAATTGCTTTGAAAGCAAATTTGCTAATAGACGCATAGGAGAAATTTGACAGAAAGAAATAGGTTATCGCATGCTGAATTTCCCTAGCTTTTTTTTTTTAATTGGAACTCCATCTCTGGAGAATCCCATTTAGAAAGCTGTGGGGGGAAGTAATAATTAATAATAATTACAATAATGAATTGTGTTTTGCCTAAATAAGGTTTGAGGCTCAAAATGGGTATATCCAGCTCAGGTCAAAAGTGACTGAAAGTTGTTACCCGTCCGATGGCTTTTGGGGGTATTCTTATCATCATTTATATAGCACCATGGGAGTGCATTGCACTTTGTAGGCAAATGAAAAACAAAGATAATTGCCTTAGAGGTTATAAAAGTTAAGGACCAAGCTTATGTCCTACAGGAATTATCCTTCGGTAGGGCAGTGAAAATGCTGCAAGTTTCAGCTCACTGAGATTCCTGCTTATTCCTACGTTAAAAGAGAATGTTTGCAGAAGGAGAGGATTCTGCACCCTCAACCCACGATTCCTCAAGATCTGTGTAGACAGGGACACCTGTGTAGAGGCCACAGCCCCTGAACAGCAAAGCTGCAGAGTTACTCATGTGAGTAAAGATTTGCAAAAAGGGACAGTACATAAAAATGGTTGTGATACAATATAATGAAGGAACTGAAAACTGAGTTGTCACAGCAACTACATAGGGAAAAGGAAAAGGAAAAAAAAAATGCCTATAATAAAGAGAAATGCATAAAGTTAGCACATGAGGCAGTAAAGCAGAAAGTAAATATCGTGAGGCAAACTGTACCAAATACTCAGATGATTCTTACTTTCACTGAAGTTGATAAGAGGTTCTGTGTGAGGTTAGCGGAAGCAGGATCAGGTTCAACATATATGAAGCCAGACAGCGAGTATTTCTGTGAAAATTAATAATCCTACCATAGCTCTTTTGTTTCAGTGGAAGGAATGTAATGAAAAAATTACATTTTGAAAAAATTAACTGCAAATTTCCCCTCCCGTGTTTTGTTTTTGGTTTTTGTGGGTTTTTTGTTTTGTTTTGTTTTATTAACAACAAACAATGAGTTGTACTGGCTGCTACAACAGGGTGTTCCCAGAGCAGTGGTACTATCACAGATGCTGATGTACAAACACAATTATTACATATAAATTGCTACAGTGTTATTATAGATAATGAGAGTGTGACGGGTTGGATCACAGAAACCCCCTTGGGAGCTGCCACCTGATGTACCAAGACTACTTCTATTCCTGTTTTCCCTGCCAGCTCAGGACTCCAGCACCCTGTCTTGCTAAGCCAGACACTCCCGTCTGCTCCAGCACAGACCCAGGGTCTGAATCACTTGCCCCAAAGCTGCAAGTTTACCTGAAAACAGCTCACAGAAGTGTGCTTGTCTTTAGCACTCAGATGCTCAACTCCCAATGGGGTCTAAACCCAAATAAATCCGTTTTACCCTGCATAAGGCTTATGCAGGGCAAACTCATAAATTGTTCACCCTCTATAACACTGATAGAGAGATATGCACAATTGTTTGCTCCCCCAGGTATTCTACATACTCTGAGTAAATTACTAAATAAAAAGTGATTTTATTAAATACAGACAGTAGGATTTAAGTGGTTCCAAGTAGTAACAGACAGAACAAAGTAAGTCACCAAGCAAAATAAAATAAAATGCGCAAATCTATGTCTAATCAAAGTAAATACAGATAAGTTCCTCACCAGTTCCAGAATGCTCCCTTTTACAGGCTAATCTCCTTTTAGCCTGGGTCCAGCAATCACTTATACCCCCTGTAGTTACTGTCGTTTGTTCCAGTTCCCTTCAAGTATCCTGGGGGGGTGGAGAGGCTCCTTCCTTAGCCAGCTGAAGACAAAATGGAGGGGTCTCCCATGGGTTTAAATAGACTCTCTCTTGTGGGTGGAGACCCCCCCCCTCCTCCCTCCTATGCAAAGTCCAGCTCCAAGATGGAGTTCTGGAGTCACCTGGGCAAGTCACATGCCCCTGCATGACTCAGTCTTTACAGGCCGAAGCCATTGTCCACAAGGTATCTTGCATGTCTCCAGGAAGACTTCTTATGTGAATTGTAGCATTCCAAGATGCATTGTTCCCCAAGTGTTTCCTGATCAGGTACTTAACCCAGCGAATTCCTTCCTAAAGAAGCTGACCAAATGCCTCACAAAGCTTACTTAGAAACCAAGCAAGCATACAGCCCATATTCTTAACCTCAAGTAGAAAATGATATATGTGTACAAATAGGATGAATAGATATAGTAGACCATAAACTTTACGGAGATATGTTACATGGCACAGGCAGCACAAAACATATTCCAGTTATATCATACATACTTTTATAAACACCCCCCCCCATAAAGCCTTATGGGGTACACTGTCACGAGAGCTATGATGATTTACAGAAGCAAGGGGCGGGCCCAATATGTATATATCCATATGGCTCTATAAACTCTTGTTTACAAACACCCACCCAATTCCAGATCAATTCAAAATACAGGTGAAAACTAACATATTTAAGATGGAAGGGAGCAGTTCTAGGCTATGGAGCATTTCCCCTCCAGGGTAATAGTTTGTATCTAGCCCAAGGTGGAGCAACTGAAAACTGTTAACATCTGAAGGATATCTAATGCCTCTGTGAAGTGAATTTGTGGTCTCAGTATCATTTTTAGTGGACACTTGTCTACCTCAAAAAAAAACGAGGAGTCCTTGTGGCACCTTAGAGACTAACAAATTTATTTGGGAATAAGCTTTCGTGGGCTAGAACCCACTTCATCAGATGTATGAAATAAAAAATACAGGAGCAGGTATAAACACATGAAAGGATGGGGGTGCTTTACCAAGCGTTAGGTCAGTCTAACGAGATAAATCAATTAACAGCAGGATACCAAGGGAGGAAAAATAACTTTTGAAGTGGTAAGAGAGTGGCCCGTTACAGGTTTCAGAGTAGCAGCCGTGTTAGTCTGTATCCGCAAAAAGAACAGGAGTACCTGTGGCACCTTAGAGGGCCCATTACAGACAGTCGATAAGAAGGTGTGAGTAACAGTAGGGAGCAATTAGTATTGGGAAAAATAAGTTTAGGTTTTGTAATGACCCAACCACTCCCAGTCTTTATTCAGGCCTAATCTGATGGTATCCAGTTTGCAAATTAATTCCAGTTCTGCAGCTTCACGTTGGAGTCTGTTTTTGAAGTTTTTTTTGTTGAAGAATTGCCACTTTTAGGTCTGTTATTGAGTGACCAGAGAGATTGAAGTGTTCTCCTACTGGTTTTTGAATGTTATGATTCCTGATGTCAGATTAAAGCACCCCCATCCTTTCATGTAGTTATACCTGTATTTTTTACTTCATACGTATGATGAAGTGGGTTCTAGCCCACGAAAGCTTATGCCCAAATAAATTTGCTAGTCTCTAAGGTGCCACAAGGACTCCTCGTTTTTTTTTTTTTTTGCTGATACAGACTAACACGGCTACCACTGAAACTTGTCTACCTCAGAATCTCTAAAACCCAGCATCTAAATTGGCAATAATTTGCCGTTTCAGCAGAGAGGCCACAGATTAAATTGGTTCAGAGACATAGGATGAGATTTTTCAAAGAAGTCTAGACAAGTTGATTTTGATGGAAGATTTGTGCCTAAATCACCTAGGCTGCATTGAAAATCTCAGCCAAAATGACACTTACCCTTAGAGATGCTCCATCGAGGTGAGTACTAAGGTTGGTGTACAGAGAAATCACTGGCCTGGAACTTGGGAAACCTAGCCTTGATTCCTGGATCAGCCACAAACTTCCTTTTTGGCTTTGGACAAGGTACCCAGGGTATGCCTACACTGCAATTCAAAATCGGTGGCTGGCTGTGCCAGCTGACTCAGGCTCACAGAGTTCTGTCTGCAGGGCTGGAGCCTGGGCTCTAGGACCCTCTGAGCTGGAATGTTTATATCGCAATTAAACACCTTTGCAGCCTGAACCCGAGTCAGCTGGCACAGGCCAGCTGTGGGTTTCTAATTGCAGTGTAGACATGCCCTCTGTCTACCCTGTGCCTCAGTTCCCATCTATAAAAAATGGGGATAATTATTTTCCTACCTCGCAATGGGGTGTGGAGAAGATAAAATCCATTACTGATTGTGAGATGGTTAGAAAGTATGGTGATGAGGGCCAGAGAGTTAAGTAGATAGGAGAGGATTGATGCATATTTGGTGATGGTTGTGCTGCTGCCCTGGTTGTACTTGTCCTGTGGATAAATTGAGGATTCTGGAGCTGTCAATCTAGTGTTTTTGCTAGCACTCATTTACATTAAAAAGACATAAACGGAAAAAGATAATTGTTTGGGGGAACAATTGTTTTCAAGCTTCTAAATAATAACTATTACAACTAATGGAAAGTGGAAAAAGAAAAGGAAATAACTATTTAAAATATTTCTTTGTATTGTTCTTTCAACAAGGATTAATATGGAAGGTGAATATCTCCACAGCTGACTGCTGTGATTGGTGCTGAAATAATTTGTGATTGGATCAGTTTTCACACTCGTCATCCATTGTTTGGGACTTTGCATTATTTAAACACAAAGTAGAGCTTCATATTCATGATTTCCTTAATTACACATTCTGTTCCATAGCTTGAGGTTCCGCAGAGCAGTTACCACATGCGCCTTCACTGCTTGAGCAATGAAGAACAAGTTGCTGTACATGACATTTCCTCTTTCGATAGCTAGGGACAGTAATGCATGAGCTGCAGGTGAAGGCATTAATCTCCTTAGCTATCCAGAAATGAACTGTCATGTACAGCAACTTGTTCTTTGCTGCTGCTCCTACATATTTCCCCTCCGCCCACTCCCAGTTTGCCTTTCATATATATTAAACAAATACTTGTGGAGCTGACATTTTCTGACTGACAGTGTCTTATTGGCACTTTGCTGGCTGGCAGGGGATGCTATGTATCCCAGAGATCTGGGTGCTGCAGTTAAAGGAGCCTTGAAGAGTAAGTGGTTTGAGACACAGCTAGTTGCTGCTGATGCAAGAGGAGAAGCTGTATCATGAATCTGAGGCATTGATTCGCCAGTCAGTTCCTCAGGTCACATCACCAAAGGGAAGCTACAGAAAGGGCGTTCATTACCAAAGACCCTGTTTTTTTAGCTGGGGATGTAGTATTCTGGGGAGCATCCCAAAGGTTGATATCATCCCAGTATAATCTCAATTGACCTCTGTCAGTCAGTTAACTGGTTTCCAATAAATTAATTATCTTTCCAGCCAACATCAAGACACCACTTGTCCCCTGGTTTCTGATCGCTTTGTTCAAAGTTTAAAATACAATGGTATATTTGGTGAAAGGGATAATCTCCATTCAGAAGTGAATGGTGATTTCCAGCCTAGCTTTGGCATTTCAAAACAATTGTCGGTGTAGTGGCAGAGAGATTTTATTCAAGTTTTTAAAAAATATAGTACATTGGGGGGAGGAGGAGTTGGTATCGATAGGGTGATGTCCATGTACGACATCTTGCCAGGTAACAGGGATGGGTTTGGGGAAAGACTGTCGCTTTGGAAAGGACAGACCTGGCAACAGCTCAGCCTCCTGAGGCAAAGTGCTGACTGCCGTGTTCTTACAGTACCTGTTTGCAGCTGCATTAAAATACATCTTGGCATCATCTTAAAGTACAGCGGGAATTAAACCAAAATGCTCCTTTTGCCTTAAGTATTAACAGCAAGCAAGGATATGAGGTTTCTTGCATACCGTGGATGTTAAATACTATCGAAATGCACCAGGGCCGTTTTAATTTAGATATTAATTTATTTATATGCTGTGCTTTTGCCACATAAGGTGAAATGTGGCTCAGAGTGTAAAATCAAGCCATTGTAAGTGACCTTTTAAGTGTAAGCCTTCTCTTTCAGTGGCTAATAATTAGTGTTATATGTGTTCCAGCCCCTCTGCCCCAAGACCTGGGCAATCATGAAATGTGACCTTTTCTCCGTATATTTACAGATGTATGATTTAATACTACTGTGTGCTGCTGACCACGAATTAGAAATCTGCTGAATGAGACCAGCTAAGCTCATGTTAGGTTTGTGCTGTTCAAACTAGTGTTGCCAAATGTCTGGCAGAAAATTTGCCCAAAACCAGCTGGAAAACCAGCTCAGATTGTGACTGTTGATTTGACACTCAGGACTAGGTCTGAATTCACTTACACCTGTATGAATCAGGATTCGTTCCCATTTAAGGCCATGATGTTTTACATGTGTGTAACTGCTGTGGGTGAGATTAGAATGACAGCTGTAGTCTAGTCAATAATTCTGTAGATAGAGTAAATGAAAGTGGATAGAGCAAATTAGGATTGTTGTTGGCTTCTGGGGTAGTACTTGATCATTCTCTGGCTCTTCTTATTGGCTTCATGAGCTACAACTACACATTTTTCCCCCCCTCTCAACAGCCCAGGAAGATTTCTGAAAAGGAAGAGTGACCATGATGCTACTGGGCCTGAAATAGAAGAGAGAGGTAACGACAGAAAGAGATATGGGGGGTAGAGAGATTGGGGATAGAAAGAATGGAGCAAAGAATGGAGAAGAGGAGGGGGAAGGAAAAGGGAAATGAAAAAATTGGAGGATAGAAAAGGAAGAAGAGACAAGGATGTACAAAGAGGGAAAAGCGTCTAGGATTAAGAGCAGAAGAGAGGAGGTGGTTAGGAGAACAGAAGAAAGACATGGAAAAAACAAGAGAGGAAGGAAGTGAGAGAACCTTGCCAAGTTTGTAAACTCTGATTTTTATTTTTATTTTTTAAATAAAGGGTGTTCCTTGCTGACAGGGCTGGCTCCAGGGTTTTTGCCACCCCAAGCAGCAGGGGAAAAAAGAAAAAAAAAAGGCCGCGATCCGAGAGGGACCGAGGGACCCGCCGCCGAAGAGCCGGACATGCCTCCCCTTCCCCTTGGCCGCCCCAAGCACCTGCTTGCTGCGCTGGTGCCTGGAGCCGGCCCTGTTTGCTGAGCAGACATTGGAGGCAATCCTCCAGTCTCCCAGTGTGTTGGCCAGAATTTCACTCCCCAGTGTGGACCTACAGTGCCTATGAGATAATAGTAAAAATACCTGTGATCTATACTCCTAGCTGTAGGACAGAACTGAAAGAAAATCATATAACCCTGCAGCTTTCGTCTGATGTACTGGGAAGCAAAGAACAAATGAACTAGGACTGAGCACTACAGAACAAGTTCAGTGAAGACTTTTAATTAATTAAATCTCTCTCGTCCTCTTTTACATTTAATTTTTCTTTACATTTATTATTAATTCATTTGTCTTCATCCACTTATTCAAGTAAGTCTATACTTAAAAAAACCAAATGTAACCCATTAATTGCTGTATATTGCTGAGGGCGCCGATGGAATGCAGTGGTGCTTTTAATGGAGATGGCTGACTCTCAAGAAGGTTTAGACGTTTGGATCAGATCAAGACTTGAGTAAGGCCATATGTCAGAGCCTCACATTTTCAAAACATGGTTTGCAATGGCAGGTTCACAATAGTTGAATAGTTGTTCATTTGTTCACGCAAGGAAGGCAACTGCAGGCTCAAATGGATATGCATGCAAAATTTGCGCATGTACATTTATAGACCAGGTTAAGACTGTCTTTAAAAAGAAAGTATGGCCCTGAATATTTATGCAAATCTTATCTGAACTTCTGGGATCTGCAAAAGTGAGCTAGAAATCTCATCTCACTTTTGATTCATGCTGCTAGGAAGGGTCTAGCTATAAATACCTCCATCATCCTTTCTCACACTATATCATCATGTTCGCTTTCAGCTACAGCTCTTGACATTAAAATGTAATAATTTTATACCGTTATGATTATTATCTGAAACCTAAAAAAATCTTTGGGTTGGTTCTGATTTTGTCCAAACCAGAGCACACAGCTCATGGCAAGTAACATATCCTAGTGGCTAGAGCACAAAACTGCAAAGCAAGGTACTTGGGCCCTGTCCCTGCAGTTTGTTCCACGTAGGCAGACCTCTGTGCCAACATGAAGTCCTAGTGGTATCCATTCACCCACGTGGAACATACCCTTGAATTCTGTTTTTAACTTTGCTGTGTTAAGAACATTTGCTGTGTGACCTTGATCAGGTTTCAAATTACCTTCTTAAAGTGTTTTTGAGATTCCTGGATGAAAGCTACTATATAAAAAGTAGTATTCCTTATTATTAATTTATCCCTAATTCTCTGAAGTCGCAGTGATAACATACCTTGTGCATGTGACAGCACTGACAGTTTATTTTTTCTACATGTACTAGATACATTAGGCAGCAGTAAAATAGTTAACATGCTCATTATTATTACTTACATTACAGCAGTGCGTAGCTCAGAACGGGGTCCAATTGCCAATGTCATCATCAATAGACATATTAAGAAAAAGTCTCGCCCCATAGAGCTTTAATTAGTAATAGATGGGACAGACAAACGAAGAACTATTAAGCCCATTCTGCAGATGCAGAACTGAAACACAGTAAGTGTGTGGCAGACGCAGGAACTAATCTCCCATTTCCCAAATCTTAGTGCAGTCTCTGAACCGCAAAACCATTTGTTCTTCCTCAAAAGGGATGGGCTGGCACTGTTCTCAGCTCCTTCAAAGGGTCAGTGTTGGAACTGCTCTTGGGAGCTTCTGCTTACTATGAGGTACATCTGTAATTGCAGTGGGTACTACTGAATTCTCAAAATTGACTCCTTTCCTCTTGATTTCCCATATTTGGTTTTAGGCCATGTCTACACTAGAGAGCTTACAGTGGCACCACTGTACCAATGCAGCTATGCTGCTGTAAGATCTCTCATGTAGCTGCTCTGTGCCAACTGGAGAGACCTCTCTCGTTGACATAATTAAACCACCCCCAATGAGCGGCAGTAACTATGTTGGCAGGAGAAGATCTCCTGCCGACATAGGATTCGCATACTACTACTTATGCCGGCGTAACATTTGTCACTCGGGTCACTCAGGAGTCTGCGTTTTTCATGCCCCTGAGCGACACAAGTTTTGCCGACATCAGTGATCGTGTAGATGTGGCCGTAGAGTAGCTGGTTTTGGGTGTTGCTGGCTATGGGGTTAAGTTGGGCAGAAAGGGCAGAAATGGGGGAAGTTGAGGATTTGCTGGCCAAGGCAGGAGAATGTGTATTTTTTAGCCAGCAGCTTTCATAAATACTACATCATGAGTCTATGAATCCTTCTCTTCACAGGGCTGTTTCGTAACACGGCCGACAACTTCCATTTGAGGCAGCTTTTGTGTATGACTGCAGGAGATTAAAATGATAACACTGCACAAGAACTTTAACTGAACCCATAGAGGGTGGGGGTAAGGCAAAAGTCGGGAGCCTGCTGGCTGAGGTTGCCCTCCTTGGTTAAGTAAATTGGAGCTGGAGAGTAACAAATCAGCAAGACTTAGAAAGGGAGAGTGGATGAAATTAGTCACTGTAGGGGGAAAATTGCAATCTGTAACCAAATACTGCTATACATCAGGCCTTTCATGAACTTTTGAAATAGGTCTATGAATTTAGATTGTTTCTGAAAGTCATATGAGCCATATTGTATTGTACTATCCCACTGTGAGCCCTGAAATCAATCCATTGCTGTTTCCAGTTCTAGAAAAGGATATGGTGTTAATATCAATGCACTAGCTGTATTCTCCTCACATTTTTTCACTTGCCGAGTTTGTTGGTGGGAGGCGTGGGAGGCGGGGGGCTAGCTCAGGGAAAGGAAAGGATATGCTTTCCTGTACTTAAACACGTGCTCCAACAGCTACATTGTCTATGCATCTCCTCAAATAAACAACCTCCTCTGCATGGAGGAGACTAACCATTTAAATTATTGTATGTATTCTAAAAATACATGAGCATGACACTTTCATTTTTCTTCATAGGGAATAATAGGTTTGATTTTTTGCATGAAGATTTCAGGTGCATGCCCACTTCTTTCCCTTTGTGAGTACTGAAAGCCACAGTAGTTTCAAAAGTCCTGTGTTTTTCATCTGCCTAATGACTCTTCTGTAGAATTGATAGTTTAAAAAAATGTCTACACCACATTTCTGATTCCAGACTGCAGTCCATGTTCTTCCATCTAGTTGCCTAAGTACCTGGATGTCTAATTTAATAATGAGATATTTATCTTATTTTTTTCCCCTTTACCAAGGCTGGCAGACAGAAACCATCCCTCTTGTCTTCCCCCACCCTGTAGAATTTAGCTAATGGATTTCTAATGTAATTTGAACTTCTGCTGAGATAAATCAGTCACATATAAAAGAATTTATGGTTCTTGAAAAATTGGCCATAGATACAATCAGATAACTAGTGCTGGGCAAATAACAGTGGTCATTAAGATCCAAGAAAGAAAGTAGTGAATTGGGGCTTTTAAGTAACACTTGTTCATAGGAAAGGTATAGTTGTGTATCCACCTTTTGACCTGTGGTATTAATAGTTGCCTGAGGTGAATTCAGATACTTGGAGTGAAATTCGGGCCCTATTGAAGTCAATGGCAAAACTCCCATTGACTTCAATAGGACCGGGATTTCACTCTTGCTATTTTCTGGATGCCCTGACTTCTGTGTGCTTTCTCCTTCATGTTTGCCTCAGGTTTTGTGCTGTTGATTACAATGTGTCATCTCTAGAGTAATTCTGCACATTGAAGAAGGAGCTGGGGGATTCAGATTTTTTTCCCCTTTCCATATACAGTGAGTTTGGGGTGACCAGATGTCCCGATTTTATAGGGACAGTCCCGATATTTGGGGCTTTGTCTTATATTGACACCTATTACCCCCGCCCCGATTTTTCATACTTGCTATCTGGTCACCCTAAATGAGTTGGAGTGTTACCTATCAAGGTATTTATATATGGTCCCCCTCACTATAGTACTTGATTGCCTCAGGCTACCCATGTGAGGTAGGGAAGTATTATTATCTCCAGTTATCACATGATTCCTGAGCACAGAGATGAAGTGATATCTATTTCCTGAATCCCAGTTTAGTGCTTTTACCACAAGACCATCCCATTGAGTCAGTTTTTCAGGCACAGGTAAGCATCCAGAGTATGACCCCACTAAAGAGATCAGCTTTCCATTGCAGGTTGCTCATGTTTTGATGGAGATCCACAATGTCCCTCCGGACTTCAGCGGCCTTAATTATGTAAAGTTTTTACCACCACCTCAAACTCAGAAAAAGAGTGGTATTGAAAACAGACGCAACTCTCTAGGTAGAAGCAAACTGGAGGGAAATACGCAGAATTTTTTTAGGTTTTGGAAGATGGTGGTAAAAATATTCACTCTTGGCAGAGCTAGAAGACTGAATTTATAACCCTAAAATGCTGGCTTGTAAACTCCAGCTGTCTTCTCATTCTATTCATTCTATATGTGTTTTTATACTGTGCTCACCACCATAGTATCTGAGCTCCTTCTAGCAGTGCATTAAGCAATATAACTAACATCTGTCATGTGGTTTGTTCTCTCATCTTCTCCCCATGTTACTATGTATTTCTGTTAAATAAGGCAAGGTAAAGAATTTCACCTTACACTTGGAGAGGAAAGTGGTGAAGTTTGTGATGATCCTTAGATCCTGAGGGAGTTTGTTCCCACTCCCAGGAAAGTTCTTTCTCCTGCACTGATAAGTTTTACCCTTATTGCAAAGAGTTCCATTGTGTCAGAGGAGTGGAGTTGTCACCCAATGTCCGCATCCCAGAGCTTTAGGTGGTTAATTATGTTGGGACCACATCATGGAGCACCTTGAAGATAAGGACCAAGACCTTGAACTTGATTCAGAATTCAAAGGGGAAGACAGTGTAGATAGATGAGGACAGGTGTGACGTGGTTATAGTAGTCTGTGTTACTGAGAAGATGCGCTGCAACATTCTGTACTAGCTGGCGATTCTAATTGCTGAAGGCTTTGTGCCCAAAAACAAAACTTATGAACTAAGAAAACATGTCAAGTATCAGGGGGTAGCCGTGTTAGTCTGTATCTACAAAAACAACAAGGAGTCTGGTGGCACCTTAAAGACTAACAGATTTATTGAGCATAAGCTTTTGTGGGTAAAAACCTCACTTCTTCAGATGCAAAGTGTGAAAACATGTGCAAAGTGCAACATAAATTTACAGATCCTCTGGCTTGGAGGACAAGATGGGATTCCTTTCAGCAAACAGCAGTTCTCAACCCCTGCCATCTCGATAGACCAAGATATCAAACTACATTCTGCCCTATGGAATGATTTTACAGCTGGTTCCAACATCCGCATGTGCACAGATGAGGATATATAGTTTAGATCTAGCATCCCTTCCAGTATGTGGGTGTATCACGGAAAGTTATATTTGGAATGGCAAGATCAACCCTTTAATTTGCTAATTTTATTCACTGTAAAAAATTTGTTTGTTGACATGGCATCCAGATAAAGAACTGGAATCTGAATTTCTAACTCTAAAAATACGCACACAGTTAATCATCTTCAAGTTTTGCCAAAGTTGTCTGCTTTGGAATATTCCCAGGAAATCTGTTTCTAGTGCATGCTGGGAATGTATTTTGCATGTTATAAAATGCATCCTACCTTCTAACCACAAAGGTTACGTTAAGTCTTGTCTTTCATCTTCATGTAAATATGTCAGGCGTTGTCCTAAGTGACAGAATGCCTGAAGGGGACTTTAGAATGAATAGGTTTAACAAAAACTATTGTAGCCTAAGCCTTGTCCATCTTTAATTAGTAATCAGGGTTAGAAGAGGGGTCAAGAGCCTGAAGCTGCTTCAGGACTAATGTGTCAAAGAAAAGTGAAGCGTAACACTGAAAAGGAAATGATGCTCCTTGGAGGTTTAATAATTTTTTGACCCTATGTCAGCCATTATGACTACTAATGGCAGCTGGGGCAGAAATGTTTCAAATTAAACTTTGCATTGCAGGTGGTTCCGATTGAATCCTATGCCATCAACTTTGGGATACAGCCTCTTCAGTACTACAGTCCAAATGGGGAAAAAATACATTTAGTTTTACAAGCTACCCACAAAGAAAGAATCTTATGTTGTGATCCACAAACCCTGTTACTGTTCATACATTGTATTGCATGCATTCTTCCCTCCCAATCAAATATTCATTATTTAAAGGGAGACAATAAAAAATATTAATGAGATGCGGCTAAACTGCTCATAACGTCCACGTCTAACTTGAGTAGTGTCAGTTTTCTAATTAGATAAAGTGCCTGGAGCTCACACTTTTGGAAGGAGGTGCATGTGCCGGGTTAACGAAATACTTCAATGTCACTCTCTGTGTTTTTGTTGCACGAGAGACCAAGAGAGATAACGTTTCAGACACAATTTGTGACCCACTTTCTTTTTCTTTTAAAACTTAAATATTTTATTAGTTTTAAGCAAATACAAAGAGAAGGTGACAGTACAAAAGACTATAATATACAGCCCTGTAATAATTAGAAGTAAGTTTCATCAGCATCGTTTCTAGTTTGCTCAAGCATTGTTGAGATTTTTTTCAGATTCTGTACTTTTGATAACCTGACTCAGTAACCAGCCCAGTTCTGTACAGAAGCTCTAAAGAGGCAGACTCTATCTAATTTTCCAAGTAAAATGTTGATGAACACAACTTCCCAGAATTCACACACTAGGCTACAATCCTGGCTTAAGAGTTTAAAGAAACCGAAACCTTTGTGCTTTGCAGCTTGGTTAATCCTTTATCCCTGTAACAAATGGAGGGGAGTATGACTGTTTCAATGATACTAGTAAGCGTAGAATTCTGATCTTCATAGCATTTTATATTTACTTCTCACTCATTCTGCACAGCTGTAAATGACTATGCAGAATACAAGGTGGTGGAGAATCTAGGCCTGCAAGTCATTATCATATATTGGAAAAGTCAATATTATATACTGTATTTGTGTCATGAACGGTCATCACAATCATCTTTTAAAGGAAAAAAAAAAAACCCCAACATGTCTTTGATATTCAACTTTTCAAACATCTTGGGCCAGATCCTCCTCTGTTGTAAATCAGTCTATATCCATTGAAGATCCAGCTCAATCTTTTATCTACCGATAGCATTAAGGCAGCAACACACAAAAAACAATGAGGAGTCCTTGTGGCACCTTCCACCATGATGCCTGGCCCTATCAGGAAGTGTGTCGCCATATGTCCTACGCTTTTCCAGGGATACCTGGGCAGGAGGATCCCAAAAGGAAAAAAAGGGGAGGAGTGTTAGGATATAGATATTCAGGCCTGTCTGTAAAGGCCTATACTTTAAGAATTTAGGGATATGTTTATCATTTAGCTTGTTATAGAGATATAAAAGAAAGAATCTGTGTCAGGGCCTTCTCCCCCTGTGACAGTCTGAGGCCCTGTTCTTAGGCTAATGCCTTTGGCTAAGCAGTGGGAGCAGCCATAAGCTGGGAAGCATAGGGGCGTCCTCACATTCCAACCTAGTCGTATTGAAATAAGGCAATCTGGGCCTGTTAGGTAGGTGATCCGATCTATCACCTCCAGAGAAAGGGAAGAGCCTAGAAGATGTCAAAGGAAATTTAGTTTGATAGTTTTCTGTTTGGTAAGAACTCACTTATCAATATACACAGCTGGGGAACCGTTTATAGATGTAGTTGTGAAATCCTCACTTCTCTATTATTTTGTCATTATAGTTCCCACTTTGCTATTGTTTATTTGCATGGTCTCCGTCTGGTTCTGTGATTGTTTCTGTCGGCTGTATAATTAATTTTGCTGGGTGTAAACTAATTAAAGTGGTGGGATATAATTGGTTAGCTAATCGTGTTACAAAATGTTAGGATTGGTTAGGTAAATTTCAGTAGAATGGTTGGTTAAGGTATAGCTAAGAATATTACTATATAAATTAGGGGCGAACAGGAAGTACGTTGGGATTCGAAAATAAGGAAAAAGGAACTTGGATTTAAGCTTGCTGGAAGCTCACCCCAATAAAGATCGAATTGTTTGCACCTTCGGACTTGGGTATTGTTGCTCTCTGTTCATGCAAGAAGGACCAGGGAAGTGGGAGAGTGAAGGAATACGCTGTCTAACATCCTGACCATCTAGCATCACAAGGACTCCTCGTTGTTTTTGCTGATACAGACCAACACGGCTACCATTCTGAAACCTATGAACAATGAACAATTTTATTCCCTCCTATAATGCAGGCTGGATTTCCCTTGGCTTGTATGTAACCTTATAAAGCACTAATGTTTAATTAGGCTGAATGCAGTGCTAACAAGTACATTTATGGCTATCCATGCCATCTCTTACTTGTTTTGGTAAGAGCCTCAGGTCAGATGCAGTTTGTCCTGAGCCAGTAGTGGACTCTGTTAACAGAGCCTTAATATTTGTATCTGTATATACGACAATGAGTCTGTCTTGAATTACCAATATGACACATTGAGCAATGTCCCTCCCTTAGAAGAATACAAGGTACACCTTGAAGGGATAGATTTAGGGTCTGCTTCTCCTCCCAATCTAGTCAATTAGCAAAGCTCCCATAGGCTTTAGTAGGTTCAGGAGCAGGGCTGTTAGTTAAAATTATTAATTAAATGTGATTAGGGGATGACATATGCTTCATGAACAGTATTCATTAACCTTACAAGTTGGCCTATAAAATCAGGATGTATAAAATAATGAAAAAGGTCTTTTTCTTCCTCTATTTGGGATTGATTCTCCTGTATCTTACACTGGGTGTAAATCAGGAGTAATTGCACTGAAGTTAGCTCTTCAGTGAAGTCAGTGGTGTTACACCAGTTTTACACCTCTGTAAGTGAGAGGAAAATCAGGCCCTTTGATTTTTTTCTAGACATTAATTGGCGATAATAAGGCTGTAACATAGTACACTCCAGAGGAAAAGCAGAGAGAAAAAGAAAGGAGATCCAGTTCAAGCAAATTACACTGTTGATTGCTGCAAAGAAGTTGGTTGCAAAGAAGTGATCTGCATTGGCAGCATGAGCGTGACTAGTTAATATTGAGTTTCTTTCATTCTGAATTCTTCTATTTTCTGTTTTAAAACCTATCATATCCCATGCAGTTTAATTGACAGAGGCAGCCCTTGTGACTGAAATGAAACTGGAAGTCTGATTCTCCTCTGTCTTGCACCTCACATCAGGGGCGATGGATTTTGCCCCATCTCTTCCCCCGAGGCCCCGCCCCCTCAGACAAGCCGGAAGTCGAAGCCTGACTGTGGAGCCCAGGCCCCTCCACCTGCCCGCTGTGGGGGAGCCCAAGAGCAGCCCCTGGCCCATGTCCCTGCCCCCTGGGTCCCCCACCCAGGGCAGGTGGTGGGTCCGCAGCCCCCCACAACTGCCCACACAGCTCCTATGCCGACCCAGCTTCCAGCCTGGCCTGGGCACGGGGCCTGGCCAAAGAGCCGCAGCTGGGCCATGGTAAGAGCCACCCGGGCAGCTGTGGGGAGCCGCAGACCCTCAAAGTGCCCTGGGTGGAGGGTCCGGGGACACAGGCCAGGGGCTGCTCTCGGGTCCTCCACCCTGGGCTTCCAGGGCTGGGGGGGAGGGTCAGGGAGCTGGGCCCATTGCGAAAAGTGGACCGGCCTGGCCCATCCACTTTGAAAAGTGGGAGGGCCATGGCCCCTTGGCCCCCCCCTGCCTTACATAGTCTTTTACATCTCTGAAGAGGGAATGCAAAGTAGGGTAAAATGCAATATCCAGGAAATGAGTCTCAATCTCCCATTGTTCAAGCGGATCTACTGCATGTTGGGAGCACCAGCAATAGACTTTTACAACAACTGAACTTTCCTGATCTTGGATTCAGGCTCTCAATCCTAATGTCAGCAATGATAAGTGGGAGTGTAACTGCTGCGAGGAGCAAGTATAGTGCTTCTCTTGCCTTTCTCTTCTTCCCAGAGTTCTGAGTTAGGCTGAGCTGGCAAAGTAGAGGTAATCATACTAGCCCTTAGGTGTCATAGATGCCCTTAAGTCTTCACAGTTAACAAACTTGTCACTGGACCATCCCTGGAAACTGTTTCTCCTCACTCACCATTGATCCAGAGTCCAAGTCCTTTTCTCATTCAGAGCAGCTTGGAGACTTCTAGATGAGGCCTTCTCCTCTGAAGTGCGGACCTTGAAGCTGCAGAATGCCGTCTTCTACTGATAAATTGGCAATACTGGTGTTTGCTGGGCCACTAAGAAGAATAACACACTTGTTCACTGCACCCTATCTTAGATTTCCTCCTTGAAGGACTTTAAAAAGGCCTCCACATCAGTACCCTTCAGAGGCGAGGGGGTTATAGCATGGCAGAGATGTTAGTTCCCACTCTTATGGTAGGAATTGTTAGTTTGTTTTTGCTGAAGAGTCCCCAGGATCAGCTAGTGACTCTTCAATGTATTTGTCCCTCATTTTCCAAGTGTCCCCCATTTAGACCCCTGTGGGAAGTCCCCCTAAACTACTATATGCTAAGATGATGCTTTTCGTCAGAAACATGGGAGAATTCAGTTCTTTCCTGAGAACGTATATCTTTTGTCTCTGACCAGAATTCATCCTGAAGCAGTATTGCCAACTTCAAGAGATCAAAAATCACGAGTCGGACCCCCCAAAATCATCAGATTGGCCCTAAAATAATGACATTTTAAAAAGAGATTGCATTGTGTTTTTTAGGGCAGTCTCTTGGTTCTTAGAGCAGTCTGCCCATCCGCAGGGTGTGTGCATGTGACAATTAGTGTTGCCCACTCTTCCTCATGTACTGTGATTCCACAGGTGATTTTTGGGCCCTGCTGCAGCTCTCACCTCCACATCTACCCATCTCCTGCCCAGCAATTAAGCCTGTCTCCCAGTTCCCAATCAGTTCTCTCCCCACCCAACCCCCACTAAGTTCAGCCCCACAGCCCTCATCATCACCATCCCATCAGTTCATCTCCCCATGCCCCATCAACCCAACCACCCTCAGTTCACCTTTCTAGCACTCACCACATCTGTTCAGAACCCACCCTCAATACAGCCCCCCCAAACCATCAGCCCCCACCCTCCTCACTTCAGCTCCCCTGCCTCCCCAGCCTCACTTCTGCTCTTTAGGGTTCTTCACCCACCACAAGTTTGGGAGAGGGCTGAAGTGGGATCCCCTCTCTCACTTTTCAGGCTGGCAGGGAAGCAGCCACTTGGGGCTGATAGCTGGAGAGAGCCCTGGCCAGGGCTGGAGTGGCTGACAGGATGTCTAAGTGGAAATAAGCCTCACTTTTAGAACTCTCAAATGTCAGGATTTTTTCCTCCAATTGATTCAACTGTTTATTTGAGGGTTGCCCTCCTCCCTTCTATCTCAGATGAAGTTTCTCTTTCCTGCTGGGGTGTAGCCATGCTGTCTCTTCCCCCCACTTGTTAGCTTGATAGCTCTGTTTATCTGGTATGTAAATGAATTCTCATTGTCTTTCAAAGTACTTTGGAGAAATCACATTCCTTTGTTTAGGGTGAGGTAATTCCTGTTTGACTGGAAACACATTTGTGCTGCCACTGGGGGAAAAAAAATCCTGACATTTGAGAGTTCTATCACAAGATCATGAGTGAGGCTCAATTTTGCTCAGAGATTGCGACTCTCACGATCAATTCGCAAGAGTTGGCATCTCTACTGAGGGGTGAACATTGCATGCTGCATCAATTACCTATCATCCTCCCCAGTCTCTGCCTCAACTCTGGTTCTCCACAGGGAGGAGTACTTAATTCCCAGGATGTTTAAATGTGAGTTTGAAGTTCTGCTTACTTCATTCACAGGAGTTCAGAAAGTTTTCATAATTGTTTGGTGGGCTGCCACATAACCCACCATGATCTCCAGACAGGTAACAGGCTGCATTGTATTTGTTCACAAGTTCTTATACCAGCCTTCCAAACAGGTCAAATATCACTCTGTTATAAGGGTAACAACTTCCTGGGATGTTTGGGTGGTAATTTCCATTTCCCAGGTATGTAGTGCCACAGTGTGGTTGTCTCAGCCGACGTGCATAATGATCTATCAGATGGATCTGTCTACATCTGATGACTCCTCCACTGGTCATAAGGTTTTTCAAATAGGGCCCTGAAGTATGTCCTCCTTCTTTGTGTACTGCTCATTACATCCACGTTTGTCCTTGACTGTCTGTAGGGGTAGGATGGAAGAATAGGGGCATATGACAATGGAATGTTATGCACTGGTAATTCCTTTTACCATAGTCCTCTACACCTAATTTCTATCATTTCATCTGCTTTGAGTTCTCTTTTTCTTGTTTCTCTATTCCTTTCGCACTCTAAAAGGCCTAATTCTCATCTGCACTAAGGGCTTATTTTCACTACAGCACTATGCATCCGAAGAAGTGGGTTGTAGCCCACGAAAGCTTATGCTCTAATAAATTTGTTAGTCTCTAAGGTGCCACAAGTACTCCTGTTCTTTTTGCGGATACAGACTAACACAGCTGCTACTCTGAATACAGCACTATAGTTTCTCCCATTAGTTTAGTTAATCTGTCTCCCTCAGAGGCAGTAGCTCTCCCGTAAACATAGTGCTGCCTACAAAGTGGGTTGGTCAGTATAATTATGTCACTCAGGGGTGTGGATTTTTCACACCCCTGAGTGACATAGTTAACCAATAGACCTCTTTAGTATAGATCTGGCCTAAGACCCATCTTCACTGCTCTGGCAATATCAAGGGGCTGTAAAGTGGGTGTAAATTATTTCACATACAGGGCTCCATTGACAAATTCTTTGCTTCCTTGCTTCCTGTTGGTTGGCGCCATAATGTTGTGTGTCCTTGATAGGGAAAGAGAACTACAACCAAAGGAATTACCAGTTACCTTTATGGAAAATGTTCTCCCGTAAAACAAACGATTACCACAATCACAATCTTACAGAGCTAGCACCTGCTGTTAATTTCACATTAAATAGGACCTGTTGCTCCAGAAAGTTTTTTAATCATAACATTAAAAACTTAGCAGAAATCCCATACATACAGTTAACTCCAGCTGCCTTTATTGTAATGTATCACGAATGATCTCACTGAGTGATGGGCATCCAAATGCAAATGAAATTAGCTTTGCAACCATTCATTTTAAATTGCTCTTGAATCACTCTGAAGTAAATTCCATTTGAGAAGAATTTGCTTCAAGTCTCAGACAAAGAGATAATGGTCCTATGTATTTTGATATAAGCAATAATACTTTAAGTCTGCAATTCAGAAATATAGTGAGTTATGTGCTGGGCTGATGAGAATTAAAGCTTGATATATAGTAATAAAACTAGTGATAAGGAGGAATAGATTGGTGTACTGAGCACAATATTTTCCGACCCTGAATTAGAGCTGGAATACTAGTCCATAAAAAGTGAAACATACCATAAACTCTTCCTTTCTCACATGTTAATGCAAAAAGTGCTGCATGAAGTACAGTTTCAAAAACGAATGCTCAAAAAGGATATTTTTGCCTTAAATAAAGATTAAAATATAATCCTCCCACAGGTCTATCCTGTGTATGATCCTTAGCTGATGTAAATTGCTGCAGCTCTATTGACTTCCATCGAATTTCACCCATTTTTACTAAGTTTGGATGTGGCCCACTGTTTTTTTCAAAACACTGTTGTAGGATGTTAAAGGAGAGAGGTAAAATAGCATCTCTAAATTCAGAGAAACCATTCAAGTATAAATTCAGCATTAAATTTATAGATGAAGGTGGGTTTGGTCAATTTATTTTCTTAGTACGAATGAATTGCATGAGTGAAACCAGGTTAGCATTTTCATTAATCAGGTCTTTTGTCTTGGGAGTGTGGAGCAGTCAATAACAACAGCTGGGTTGTATATTTTATTACATGAAAATAAAGATGAATGTGACATTTTACAGAAGTAAACTCAGTTTGCAATAATTGGGCACAAATGGAGTCCTGTTATGTAGGAGAGCACTCATGTCTGAGTATTTGTGTTTGATCCAGGGGGCATGTTACACAGGGCATTGACAGAATAATTGAAAATCAAGCACATGGTTCCCTTTTTAAAGGTATAATTCTTTTACAGACCATTCTTGAATGGGTATTTTTCCTGGAATGGTTAGAAAAGTTAAGTCCAGAGATAACACAAAGCGTGACTCTTTGTTGCATTTCCATGGGACGCATTATAAAAATGTCCAAGGGATGTACTTTGGAAGCCACAGATCAGAATGTTGGGCAAGGTTCACCCCCTTTTACATGTACAGCCACAGACATACCGACATCGTAAGAGAGAGAGAGACACACACACACACACAAATGTGGTGTTTTAAGTCCCATCTAAATTGTAGAAACAGCCATTATTGTGCGGCCTGGTTATAACACAGTACCTCCACAATGGGGCTGAAACACAGTTGATCTTACAGATTTAGGACTGAACTGTATTCTAACGAGTTGGTCAGATAAGTTTTGACAGAACAGTTTTCCATTGAAATATAAACACTTCACAAAAATGTGTTGATTTCTCACAAACTTCATTTTGGAAGAGGATAAAAAGGAAGAAAATAGGACATGTCATTTATTACTTTCCAGAGGACTTTGTTTTGAATTTTTTTATTTTGTATTATGCTATCTATTCTAAAATAATGTCAAAATCTAAACTAAATGTTTAGATCAAGCTTAAACAATTTTTTTCCTTAATTTTCTTTTGCAGAGATTTTTGCCATTTTCCAGTTTTCCAAAACACAACATAAACGAATTTCAAAATCCTCCATAAAACAAAATTTCCAATCTCTGCCCGGCTATAGTTGTAACTACACCTCTACCCCGATATAACACAACCCGATATAACACGAATTCGGATATAACGCGGTAAAGTAGCGCTCTGGGGGGGGGGGCGGAGCCGCGCACTCCGGTGCATCAAAGCAAGTTCGATATAACGCGGTTTCATCTATAACGTGGTAAGATTTTTTGGCTCCCGAGGACAGCATTATATCGGGGTAGAGGTGTATGTTCCAGAATCATGCTACATTCCAGGCAACATATTGTAGCTGATCCTGAACAGATGTTCAAGGGAATGAGAAGCCAACCTTGTGACCCTGGTAGTCTGGGGAGTAGAGTTTTTATACCATGTGGGCACCATGAGCCTCCCAAAGCAGGTACTGTGATGGCTAGATGATGACTACAGCACAGCTGTCTGGGAATGTAAGGACTCACATTCTGTACAAGTTTATAAGGTGTCTGAATCACTATTCTTCTGTGAGGCCTCCATCCACCCCTAACAAAGGGCTGTCCCTAAACAAGGCAATCTAACCTTTGGATCTTAGGCCTGGTCTACACTGGGGGGGAGGATCGATCTAAGTTATGCAACTTCAGCTACATGAATAACATAGCTGAAGTCGACATACTTAGATTGCAGTGTCTTCATTGCGGTGAGTCGACTGCTGATGCTCCCCCGTTGATTCCGCCTGCGCCTCTCGCTCTGGTGGCGTACGGGAGTTGACAGGAGAGCGCTTGGGTGTCAATTTATCGTGTCTAGACTAGATGCGATAAATCAACCCCCGCTGGATCGATCGCTGCCCGCCGATCTGGCAGGTAGTATAGACAAGCCCTTAGTGAGACTGTGGCATGAATCTGCAGCATGGCTAAAAGCCATTTGTTCCCATCTATACTGCAAGACCAGACACTGTTTTACTTATGTCAGGGACTGCCCTGTTGTAACTTGGTTTCCCAACACAGCAGTTTCTACACTATAAATAGATGGAACTTGTAAGGCCTCCGTTTCTCTGTCTGGGGGAGAATGGAACAACAGTTTGCTTTCATGCAGCAGGAGATCTAATCACTTCTGGGAACTTAGAAGCACAAACTGAGTTCCAGCTCTGATTCTCACAGCCTGATAAGGCTGCCTTATTACCTCTTAGCAGTGTGCAGCAGACGCATGGGTTAGAGACCCTGAATGCTGATGGAGATGAGGCTAGCTTTGTCATATGATTGTTTTTCTTTGTTGAATACAGCAAAATCCAATCATGTTTGCATTATAGACGTTCCTCTTTTAAGTTTTTGTTCCATATAATATTAACTCGCTCAATCATAATAAGCATGGAGGCCTGCAAATGAATGAAAATGCCTCTCTGTGGAAAATGTAAAAAAAAAAAAAAAAAGGTATCTTATCTGTTTTGATTCTCTTAAATGTGCAAATATTAAAAGAAAACCAGTCTAACTGGACGGCAGAGCTTCTGTATGTGTGCTTTATCTGCATGTGTGAGAATGGTGACCGCCTATCTCACAAACATCTATCTGAATGTGGTTCGGATGCCGGAGTCTGAAGATAGCACAGCAAGAAAGAATAAATTTGGGCTTGATTGTAATGTAACTTTTGTTAAAATATAATAGCGACGAGGAATTATACAGTATATTAAGGTTAAATAAGAAAACTGGCTCACAACAGGCACTTTATGAGCTACAACTGCTCTGGGCTTCTGGAAGGATGTATATGGTATGCCCTACTCATTTCCCAGCAATCAAGAAGAGAGGCTGAGTTTGTAATAAGCAGAATTAGAAAATCCACTTGAAAATAAAAACAGTATTTAAATGCTAGAAATGGGCACCCCCAGCAGAGCAGCCCAAAGCCTACACACGTTCTTCAGATTGAACTTAGGAAATAAGGAAGGAAATCTCTCTCCCTCTGTCCCAGTTTCCTCTCCTTTGCCTTTTTTGGAGCTTCCAGTTAGATCTTTGATAAGAACTAGTTAATTGTTCAGATAGCATAAGTGTTGTCTTTGATAATGTGCTGAGATCTATTGGTGAAAATAAATACATTTGTTTTTCCAGTCACCAGAAATTAGTGAAGCAATACTTGTTTAATTATAAAACATATGTGTGCTTTGTTAGTTTCCATCTGTCTGCTCACCAATTTGCAAATAAATGACCAGAAGGAAAAGATATATCCTGTGGCAATTCAAGTGAAATGATTCATCTCTAATGTCTCTGTGTATGCTTATCTGTATGTTTGTATGCATTATGAGTAGATGTACAGTAGGGAGGGACAAATTCCCCTTGCTTTAGCTCAAGCCTGCTGTCATCATGAATTCCAAACTTTGACTCAAATTCACGCTTTTAACTTCAGAATTTTTTCACATCGTAGCTCATAGATATTACTCTGGAAACACTGGGGAGAAAAAGGTAGCAGAGAGAAAAATCTAATGTTGGGAGAGCAGGTGCAGAAATAAGGTGAAAAGTGGAAAATAAGGTGGTTGGAGTGAAAACAAAACCACAGAGGAAAATAATGAAAGGGGAAAAAATCTAATGAAAATTAAATCTGTTTTTTCATACTATGTGCAGGGCACCTGCCTACAGCAGACTAGCTTTTGGTAAGGGAGTGGAGTCCTTTTGTCCCTGTTATTTTATAGCAGAGGTTTTCCCTCTGATAGAAAAATACTGGTCTTATTCACCACTCCATCATTCAATAGAGTAATGCAGTGGTGAGTCAAGCCCATTATTCTTTTTAAACTGAAACACCCTAATGGAGAAAACGACTACGAGGAGTCCGGTGGCACCTTAAAAACTAACAGATTTATTTGGGCATAAGCTTCGTGGGTAAAAAAAAAACCACTTCTTCAGAGAAAAAAACCTGTTTCAAATGAAATGAGAAAAGGTGTGTGAACTCATATTACAGATTTGAGATTCATAAATAGTTCAAAAGATTCATAAAACCTCAAACGCTGTAAGATTTGCTCATGCCTAATGAAGATGTACTGTGTAATTCTATACAGCTATGTAGATAGGTACTGTATTATCTACTTCTCCGGCTTCTTTCATCTGTTGTTGTTCTTCCTTATCTGTCTTTCTATGAAAGCAGTAACTGGAAGGAAAGGCTTTCATACCCTTTGTAATTCTGGACACAAAAAATTTGGTATACCTAGAGTAAAGAAAGGTAATTGTCTGACATTTAATCTTCATGGAGACTGACAAGAAGAGGATAGCTAACCTTCTGCAGTATTTTTAGTTTGATATTCTGTGATGCTTTATTGATCATCACCAACGTCCATCGCTGTGTATAACGATAACTGCTTCAGAGGCAGAAAAGAGGAGATTGAATGAGGCCTTCAGGACTGTCAGCTTCTTGCTGATGGATCTGTCAATAGTTACTGTTCTCGCATCCCTTTGCCACTGTGAGCATCTTGAATGTTCTTGCATGTTGACAAGAGTTTTGCAAGTCGATGGGAAGAGGAGTATTCTCCAGTGAATTGTCACTCTCTGAGCTTGGTGATTTCTCCTGTGAAAGGGGTGGAGAGATGATGCTTTGCCTGTAAAAAGGGGTTTTATGGAGGAAGAGGCAGGAAGCTGTGTGAATTAGCTCATTTTCAATGTTTTCACTAGTTTATTGGACTGGTTTTTTAAAAAAATGAATTGTTTTGTGAATTTACTCCTGGTGAAAAGTGCTGGATTGACAGCACTAAAGAAGACCAAAGCCCGCTGTTAATCCACATAATAGGTCTGTATCGTACCATTTCGTAACAGTTCTGTGCTCTGTGTGAAGTGAGTTAAGTGGTACCAGTCCCACTTCCTTAGTGGGCATTGAGCAGGTGTACACACTACAAAAAGAAGCATCAGAATTTGGCACCCTTGTTAGCATTCTCAACAGAGAAGCCAAAGAATGAATGAAGAGGCATAGGGTGGAAACTGACTCCTAGGGTCAGTTTCATACTGAAGACGTAGAGGTAACATCCTGAACCATTACTGGCCATGTGCATGCACATATATTCAATTAGCATGCACACAAAGTGGTATTTGTGCACGCCTATTAGGGGTGCAGAACTGTATGGGTATGATTGCGCACGTCTGTGTCTAACAATTATGCCTTTGCCTCAAGTGTCAGTTTAGGTTAACAGAATTTTGTACTGGGATTTAATAAGTGACAGAACCAAGTGCTAAAACTATGTTCTGTCATTACCGTCGCCACAGAAGACAAATAAAAAGGAGCCATTCACAAACACAGAGTTAGCGAATGAACCATTAGAAACAGAAAGAGCAGGGTGTTAAGTGGAAACACCTTTTAGGCTGAAAACAACTCTGCGTTTAAACTCCACTGCAAGGACACTTCCCGTATAATTTTTTCACTTGAAAAGGCACTCTCTTCCCTTGAGGTTTTTAGAAACGCTTGTAATCTTTCACAGCCAGAATTTCAGTTGCTGTAATTTTCTAACCTTTCTGCATTTTCCCTCTCCGTTTCTTTGTTACAGATGATGATTTTTTTCATGAACTCCCAGAAACCTTTCCTTCTGATCCTCCAGAGCCTCTGCCTCATTTCCTCATTGAGCCTGAAGAAGCTTACATCGTAAAGAACAAACCTGTGAACTTGTACTGCAAAGCCAGCCCTGCCACCCAGATCTATTTCAAGTGCAACAGTGAATGGGTTCATCAGAAGGACCATGTGGTGGATGAGCGAGTAGATGAAACTTCTGGTGAGGCATTTATGAGTTTGTGTTTTCTCACCATGTCATTGGGGGTGCATTCTCATTTAAACTGGCAGAGCGGTGTAAAATGGACTTAGCGTAAAATGAGAATGAGGCCCAATTGTGTGCTCATAAAAGAGTCATAGTGATTTCTCTGCCTATACTGCTGCTCACTACTTCACAGAACTGACTTCCTTGCTCAGTTCTCTAATTCAGTCAATTCCAAATTACTTACAATGCAGTCACACTAGGGGAGCACAATGTTAGACAAGTTCTGAGGAGCTTTTGGAGCACTCTTATGTTGACGGTTTAAAAGGGGAGAATATGGAAAAGGAGAAATTACGGTTAGCCTCAGGCAGAGAAATAATGGGAAGATACAATATTCCCCCAGCCAGGAACAACATACTGACTCCAGAGCATGCAACTGGCTGCTGTTCCATTATATTCTGCAGCCTGCTACATTGACTTGGTACTAGAGAGACCTATAGTAAATCAGGAAGAAATGAAAGAAAGAGGCTAAATGTCCAATTCTAATCTAATCAATGCCAAAACTCCCATTGACTTCCATGGAAGATTAATAGGGCCCTCAAAATATAAAGAAAACAAAGAGGCTTAAAAACTTGAGCTATAAACAAGCCCGTGTCAAAGATGTGATTGTCCCAGTTTGGAATCCAATAAGGTTTGAGTCACGTGCAAGGGAGAGAAATGGGGCTTATTGCTGTCTTGATGGCTATGAAAAATAACTGAATATCAAGCAAGAAAGTAGCTTTCATTTGGGAATTGCACCACCACTTGGTCTAATTATTCAGAAAAATAACTCCACCAGATGTCTTGAAAGTCTCATGTGACCTGGGTTTTATTTGTTTCAGCTCATTTATTTGCGCAGAGTTCAAAAGCGTATGCTTTTAACAGTGCTGTGGTTCTCTCAGCTTGAGAAAGAGAAAGACGGTTTGGGTGGGGGAAGCGTTGCAGAAAGGAGAATCAGGGATAAAAAGCCTTTGGCTATATTTGACTGTTAGTTGTAATGGGATCTTCCAACAGGTTGAAAAGTGACTGTACAGAAAGAAGACTGGAAGAGGGGAATACTTAGTATATCTCCTAGTATCATCATTCATGTAAGACTCGGAATCCACTGGAATGAACTTTCCCTGGCTTTCAGTGGATTCAGTTTTCATTGCATTTCTTCCTTAAGTTTTATTAGCATTAACATTCAGAAATGCCTATAATTGCTATAGTGTAAAATTCAGTCAAGGGTCACTTTTTAGAATTAGAGACTCGATTCTCTTCTCAGTTACGCTGAGGTAAATAAAGTGTAACTCCATTGAAATCAATAGTGCTATGTCCGTGTAGGCGAGAGGAAAAAACAATTCTAAATGTTTGTTTTTAAATTCCTGCTCTTAATTGCTTCTGATAGCAGGAGGAGGAAGAACACTTCACATAAAGATGCCAAATCTAGGTTCGCTTTCTTAATGTAGCAGTGGGTTTAAGGAAAATAACTGTAGATCATCTGCCTCAAATGATAAAACAAATCATTTCCTACTCTTCATTGCAGGCCATGGGGTGGATGAGCACAATAACAGTAGCAATATTCATTTGTACTCAGTCAACAAACCAAGCCGGCTTGTTGTGTCCAAATATATCTTTATGCTCATGAGTTCAGATTTACTGCTGCCATGGCACATGGAGGTAGAAATTTCACCTTTTTCTCCTGCACCCCAAATAGAAATGAGGAAATCTTTTAACCATCCTACTTATGGCCCCTTTCTGGACAGTACCTACCACCCATTTGGGTTTGAACTGAGAAAAGGGCATTTGAACAGACTGAGAAGTTGCTGCTATCTGTGTGAGTATACTTTGATCACAGGTTAGAAATACTGAGCTAAATATGACTATGCAGAGCAAAAGCAGAGAAAATGAATCTGAAAATCCCTCAAACTTGTGTAGTATCCCAGCTGCTTAGCTGGAAAACCCATGAAGGTTAGCATGTGTCTAATGTTAACATCATGTCTCAGCTATGCAGTTAGTGGAATCCTACCAAGTAAAGTGCCAGATGGGAAAAGGACCCAACATCTTCATTCCCAGAGCCTTCACTAAAGGAAAAAATACCACTATGACAAGATAGAAAAAGAGGGTCTGAGAATATCTGGAATTACAACATCTCTAGAGTTTCAGAATGGGAAGAAGTTTACATTGATTAGGGAAAATAGCATCTATAAAAATGTTTGGACCAAATATGAGCAGTTGCTAGATCACAGAGAGAGATGGGCTCTGATGTTAACATGGTATCTCTCTCCCATCTAGGATGACCAGATGTCCCGATTTTATAGGGACAGTCCCGATTTTTGGGTCTTTTTCTTATATAGGCTCCTATTACGCCCCACCCCCTGTCCTGATTTTTCACACTTGCTGTCTGGTCACCCTACTCCCATCCATTATAGATCATCAGTAAAAACACAGAATTGCTGATGTGTTTATTCTGGTGGCTAATACAGGTGAAAAATCCATTGCAACCTAATCCCATTTTCAAAATCTGATTTTGGAAGATCTTCCCAATGCCACAAAAGAAATTGCAGCACAGATGTCCCTATCTTAAAAGAAGATATATCTGAAGGCTGTGTGAATGTTCTAATTGATGAACAGCCTAAACCACTTCCAAAAACTGAGCTCACAGTAGTGAGAGATTCTACCTTGTGGAATTTCTGCAGGGGGCTACCAAAAATCCTTGCAAATCAGATTGTTAGTACAATTGCATGATAGCCGCACTGGAATTGTTGAAATGAAAGCTGTCCTCAGAATCTGGATTTTGCAGCCAAGTTTGGATATCGACATAAAGTGTGATATGACTGCTGGCGCATCCTACCATCATTGGAAATGGGACTGAGAATCCCTGGAAGAGAATTCATATTGACTTTGCAGGCAAGGGAAAACAAATATTTGAGGTAGCCAGAAGTAATAGGTTTAGATAATATCACCTCTTGCAAAACCATTGAAGAAACGTGTCTGGAGCTGTTTGACTTTGAGAAAAAGTTGTATGAGATAATGGGCCTCAATTCATTTCTGAGGAATGATAGATATGCCTAAAGTAGAACATACGATCATTAAACATACTAGATCAGCAGCTTAGTAGCCTGCATCCATCAGGCTAGCAAAGAGCTTTGCCCATTCATGTGTCACTGAGTCACGGAATTGATTAAACCATATTTGGGACTATGCAGCCTCTGTTAGTATCCTCCACCAGTGTAGTAAATTCTAACCTGGTAGATATTGGTAACTTCTTGATCTGCTCAGATGGGTTATATTTGTCAGGCCAAACCCTAAGAACTATTGTTCTCCCCCCCCCCCTTTTTTTTTCTTCTTCTTCATTGAGGTCATTACCCCAAACAGGTTAGATAGACACCGTTAGGGTTACCATAATCCAGCAAGCAAAAAAGAGGACGGGAGGAGCCCCGCCCCTGTCCTGCCCTAGCCCCGCCCCATCCTGTCCTAGCCCCGCCCCTGCCCCTCCCACTTCCCCCCCTCAGAACCCCCAACCCTCCCCCCGCTCCTTGGCCCTGACTGCCCCCTCCTGGGACCCCTGCCCCTAACTGGCCCCCTAGGACTCTACCCCCTA